>NC_053389.1:457759018-458111518 GCF_905171765.1 Bufo bufo
ACTGATTTCATTGCTAGCATGGTTACATGCTGGAGGTAACTGGTGAGTTGTTTGTGAGTCGGCCTCATGCTCCTGTAATTTGCCCACTGGCTCCTGGTATTGCCCACATAGGCACAGGTAGGTGAGTGTTAGGTCCCGAGCTACTTGAGAAACCTTGGCGCGGTGCTCGGGCTCAGACATGTCCTACACCATAGGACATGTTGGCTAATCTCTCAATTTTAAAATCAGTTTGAGGGTTTAGTAAGACCGCAGAGTGCACTTGTCTTTGCTATTATTTTGTTATATTGTTATATTGATTATCACATCTACATAATTGCTATCTTGTGTAGGATGTCTATTGTGGTACTTGTGGTTCGCTGCGGTCATCCTCCACTGTATGCATTTTTGATGGGGTTTGTCATTAGCAACGGGCCACAAGTGCAGGATCTGCTCCCCTGTATATATATGCACAACTGCATGTGGGTTTGAGCACTTCCTGCTTGTTTAATACCACGCCATTCTTTTCAGTTTGTATAATTTTGAAATGCTGGCATTCAGGGCCAGGGATTGTGGGTAAGGTGGTACTTCCTCTTCCGCTCCAGTGTTTGGGAGATAGAGAGCTGAATGCTTCCATGGGACATTGTGTAGATGCTTGGTGACCCAGGTGGTGGCGTTGCTGGCAGATCCTCTATTTGCGGGGTGGCACGTGCCACTGTCACTCCAGAGGTGGATGAAGAGGCCGAGACTGCAGCAGAAGAGGAAGCAGGAGAAGCCAGAGACCCTTTCTTTGTTTTTGAGGTGTCTACTCCACTGCAGTTCGTGCTTTGCACTTAGATGCCTGGTCATGCAGGTTGTGCTCAGGTTGAGAACGTTTGTGCCTCGCTTCAAGCTCTGATTTCACAGCGTGAAAACCACTCGTGTCTTGTCGTCAGCACATTGTCTGAAGAACTGCCACGCCAGGGAACTCCTTGGAGCTGGCTTTGGTGTGCTCGGTCCCTTGGTGCGGTGGGCAGTAGCAGGCATACTGTCTAGGGGACGGCCGCTCTGCTTTTGCACCCTGCTCCCTCTTCTGCTGTGCTGGTTGCTCTGTGGAACCACCGCTTCTTACACCGAACTACACAGGTCACTCGCATGACCTTGATTCCATGTGGGGTCGAGGACCTCATCGTCCTCCACATCATCTGCCACCCAGTCTTCACCCCTGCCCTCCTTGTCGGTCTGCACACTGCAGAAAGCCACAGCAGTTGTCACCTGTGTTTCGTCATCATCTGAGACGTGCTGTGGTGGTCCTTCCATGTATTCATCCTGAAACATAAGTGGTTGGGCATCGGTGCACTCAATCTCTTCCACTTCTGGGGCAGGGCTATGTGGATGGCCCTGGGAAACCCTGCTAGCAGAGTCATCAAAAAGCAGAAGAGACTGCTGCATGACTTGGGGCTCAGACTGCTTGGCTGATTTGCAAGTGGGGTGAGGTGAAGGACTTATGGACATGGGCTGCAGGTGCCAACTCTGATCAATCAGCAGGAGACTGGGTGGGAGACAATGTGAAGGAACTGGAGGCACTGTCAGCCACGCAATCTACTATTGCCTGTACTTGTTCTGGCCTCACCATTCGTAGAGCCACATTCGGCCCAACCAAATAACGCTGAAGGTTCTGTCGCCTACTCGCACCTGAGGAAGGTGTTTCACTTGTGCGTGTAGCTGGCACAGATTGACCACATCCTCTCCCTGCAACAGGAGCTCCACCAGCAGCACCACGACCGGGGCCACGTCCCTTATTTGACGCTCTCCTCTGGCAAATTTTATACAATTACTTCACGGTCACAAAATTTTTTTCATTTGTCAACCAACAATGCAACTGCAGTATTGACTGATTGTATTTCACTGTGACAAATGCAGCAAAGACCGCAAATATAGTATCTTGCCCAAAATGGGTGTTTTTTTAATAACAGAATATAACAGCAGTATCTAGGGGGCTACTAAAGCCTCATTATTCCAGCCCAATTCAGAGGCCAGTGTCTGGAACTGGACTGCATACTGGTCCACGGAATGACTTCCTTGGTGCAACCGCAGAATAGAAGACACACCTGAGGTGGTGCGTCCTGGCTAGTCAAACACCCTATGGAAAGCCTCTAGGAAGGCCTGAGCAAACTGTTATGTAAGCGGGTGTGGACATACTGCCCCACTGACTAGGTATATTCTGAAGGTACGTAACTAAGCCACCTGGTCTTCACTAGAGCCTCTGATGGTGAGGATAGGCTTGGGCCGTAGGATAGTTGCCAGGGGCTACTCCAGAGCAGTCCCCGAGTCAGTGGCAGCTGACTAGGGGGTCAGTGTACTCGGTGCAAGCCAGGAGGTTCCGGGTCTGGACAGATGGCAATCAATCGGAGTCAGTAAGCAAAGTCCGAGGTCAGAGGCAGGCAGTTAACAAACAAAGTCCATAAACGAGATCAGAGGTCAGGGGCAGGTGGCAAACAGGCAAAGTTCATAAACGAAGTCCCAGGTCAGAGGCAGGCAGCAAACAGGCAAAGTCCAGGAGTTCAATAAGCAAGGTCCGGTACACAGCGAAGCAGACAAGAGAGACACCTTAGCACTTGGAGATAGACAAGCTAAAACCATGAGGTTGCTCAGGCATCTTCCTGTGGTAGGAAGCGCCTTTAAATACCTGCTGCAATCCAGCCATATGCTGGTGAGACAGAGGGAGTGTATCTGCTGCTTCATAGGTAGAGAGAGACACACCTATGCAAGCTCAAACACCAGTACAAGTCTCCAGCAGGAAGGAAACTCTGGCATGGAATATCAATACCATAGTTAAGCTATCTGCTGCCCGCACTTGTCAGCACGGCGCATGGCGGCAGGGAAAGAGGGAGCATGGCGCCCTTGCCCGCGGTTAGGGGCAGCAGTGCTGGCACGGACCACTGGGCTAACAGTGTGGTACATCATTCATCAGACAACCATTACTAACTTTATTGATTGCATGCCAATGTGTGTAAGTGTGTGCCTTTCTGTTCATGGAGCTCATACTCTATGCTGAATTAATCTAGATGTTTTGAATACTTTGGTTTCCATTTTTTTTATTAATTGCATATCATTAACATGTCTATCGATCCTGTGGTTTCCATATTTCCATGACTTTTCTACCTTGGTGTTGCAGTTTCTAGTGTTGAGCGAATCAAAGCATTTGAAGCCGAATTCGGTCCGAAGTTTAGGAAAACTTTGATTCGCAACAAATCAGAATTTCCTTATGCTTCATGGTAACGATTTATGTTTTCCTAAAATCGCGGCTGCAAGTGTTACAAAGCAAAACTAAGTGTAGAGGTGACAAACCCGGGAATGCAAGATCACCCATAATGCAGTTCAGCCAGCCAATCTGCAGATAGCTATCCCTTGTAATGTTACAGCCCTATAAAACCCTCATCCCGCTCGGTCTCCGACATTGTCTTGTGAGCTGAGCCTAGGGAGAGACGTGGCAAGCGCTCATGCGCTAGAGATAGTGTTGCTAATAACGATTAATAGAAGAATATTGGAGAGGGAGAGTGTAGGGAGAGTGCTGAGAGAGTGCAAGAAGAGTGTAGGAAGAGTGCAGGGAGAGAGCAGAGAGACTTATTCTGCGTCAATTTTATTTATTTATTCCCACATTTACTTATTCCTACATCACCCATAAATGTAATTCAATACCAATAAGATGGAAGCCTTTATTATTCTACTCTCAGTGTGCCAACCAAGACCATCCAGTCTGCACCCCTTAGGGGGTCCAAGTCCTAATGATGACTATCCTCATCTTTTGCTGGCTTTACTTATTTTAAATCATCCTTCAAAGTCTCCATATCCTAGAAAAGTCAGCAAGATGCAGGAGCTGGATGTTCCTGATGACATATTCTCATCGATATTAGATAATGTGGAGAGGGAGGAAAAGCAGATGGCAGAAAGAGGGCTCCCAGCTGTAGGGCAGGAGAGCTCTGGGGTTGGAGAAGTGGGTGCAACCCCTGTTTAAAGGTGCATTAAAGGTGCTGCGCAGCCATTAACAATGAAGACCGACTATACACTGCATGCAGAATTATTAGGCAAATGAGTATTTTGACCACATCATCCTCTTTATGCATGTTGTCTTACTCCAAGCTGTAAAGGCTCGAAAGCCTACTACCAATTAAGCATATTAGGTGATGTGCATCTCTGTAATGAGAAGGGGTGTGGTCTAATGACATCAACACCCTATATTAGGTGTGCATAATTATTAGGCAACTTCCTTTCCTTTGGCAAAATGGGTCAAAAGAAGAACTTGACAGGCTCAGAAAAGTCAAAAATAGTGAGATATCTTGCAGAGGGATGCAGCACTCTTAAAATTGCAAAGCTTCTGAAGCGTGATCATCGAACAATCAAGCGTTTCATTCAAAATAGTCAACAGGGTCGCAAGAAGCGTGTGGAAAAACCAAGGCGCAAAATAACTGCCCATGAACTGAGAAAAGTCAAGCGTGCAGCTGCCAAGATGCCACTTGCCACCAGTTTGGCCATATTTGAGAGCTGCAACATCACTGGAGTGCCCAAAAGCACAAGGTGTGCAATACTCAGAGACATGGCCAAGGTAAGAAAGGCTGAAAGACGACCACCACTGAACAAGACACACAAGCTGAAACGTCAAGATTGGGCCAAGAAATATCTCAAGACTGATTTTTCTAAGGTTTTATGGACTGATGAAATGAAAGTGAGTCTTGATGGGCCAGAAGGATGGGCCCGTGGCTGGATTGGTAAAGGGCAGAGAGCTCCAGTCCGACTCAGACGCCAGCAAGGTGGAGTACTGGTTTGGGCTGGTATCATCAAAGATGAGCTTGTGGGGCCTTTTCGGGTTGAGGATGGAGTCAAGCTCAACTCCCAGTCCTACTGCCAGTTTCTGGAAGACACCTTCTTCAAGCAGTGGTACAGGAAGAAGTCTGCATCCTTCAAGAAAAACATGATTTTCATGCAGGACAATGCTCCATCACACGCGTCCAAGTACTCCACAGCGTGGCTGGCAAGAAAGGGTATAAAAGAAGAAAATCTAATGACATGGCCTCCTTGTTCACCTGATCTGAACCCCATTGAGAACCTGTGGTCCATCATCAAATGTGAGATTTACAAGGAGGGAAAACAGTACACCTCTCTGAACAGTGTCTGGGAGGCTGTGGTTGCTGCTGCACGCAATGTTGATGGTGAACAGATCAAAACACTGACAGAATCCATGGATGGCAGGCTTTTGAGTGTCCTTGCAAAGAAAGGTGGCTATATTGGTCACTGATTTGTTTTTGTTTTGTTTTTGAATGTCAGAAATGTATATTTGTGAATGTTGAGATGTTATATTGGTTTCACTGGTAAAAATAAATAATTGAAATAAGTATATATTTGTTTTTTGTTAGGTTGCCTAATAATTATGCACAGCAATAGTCACCTGCACACACAGATATCCCCCTAAAATATCAAAAATTAAAAACAAACTAAAAACTACTTCCAAAAATATTCAGCTTTGATATTAATGAGTTTTTTGGGTTCATTGAGAACATGGTTGTTGTTCAATAATAAAATTAATCCTCAAAAATACAACTTGCCTAATAATTCTGCACTCCCTGTATAGTGTGATCTTCATTATTAAATTGGCTAATTGGCCACGCAGTTGGTCACTGCAGCATCGCCGCAACTCGCCCGCAGCATGTCTGCTCCATGTGGCTGCTTCCTAAGGCAGAGTGAACTGGGTATACCTGATTTATAGCGATTCATGACTAATTAATTCGTAAGAAATCAAATATCTTGGGGAACTTTGGCAAAGCTGTCAAATCAAATTTTTCTAAATATCACTCATCTCTAGCAGTTTCAATGTTTAGAAGGTCAATACAGAGATTTCTCATATTTCAGTATATACTGTATATTGTTATAGCCCCTTTCAGAAAGCTTGGGATGGGAAGGTGGATCCGGGTCAAATATTTACCCTGATGAATAGGCATTACAATTCATTCTCCTTACCACAGTAGTAAAATCATACAGTAGTATCTCTTCTGTCACATAACATTCTTATATTAATAGATCTATGCATATAAGCTCAGAGATAACTGCTGAATATTACTTCCCATCATCACATGCGTTTTATACATCCACAAATGGAACACATTAATTGTTTTATGACCCGTGCATATAAGGTAAAACCATTTTAATTCCTCACTATATTGATGCTTGCAATTTCATTCTGAAATTTCAGACATCATTTTCATTAAAGAGCCATAAAATCACTGGCATCTGTTTTTGCTCTCTGGGATTTTAGGATTTTGAAGATGGAATATTCTTTATTTTATTTTTTTTCTTGAAGGAATGTAAGTTTTCTGGTTCAGAAATTTTGCTGCTATGGTTTTAAAACTTTCAGGGTCCCTTTTTAACATATGCTACAAGTACTTTAAAGTCAACTTTCAATGAGCTTATCTGAGTTTTTAATAAAAATTACTTTCACATTTGTCAGAGATGCTGAAGCAGAACCAGATACTTCATCTAGAAACCAGACATACATTAAAGGGATCTGGATCCATGAATGCTCCAAAGGAAAATGAACAATTAATTCTACTTTATATCTACAACAGATGCTCAGACATTTTTGAAGTCGAGTTCTGTTTTCCTCTTTGAGAAGTTTAATATTGTATTCACTATGCATATGAATGCCTGCTATAGCTTTATTTTAATTTTCAACTAGATTAAAGGGGTTGTCTGGAAAAAAATTATAATAATAAATCAAGAAGGGGGAATGGTAAGAATGCCATTAAAAAAAGAAGATATACTCACCTTACCAACCCCTCTGCTTCTGTTGTGAAACCTGCTTCCTGAGCCCCTACTTCCTGGCCTCAAGGAAATGTTCCCACTCAACCAATTAGTTGCAGAGGTTAGTCATTGCTGGAGTGATGCACCCCATGCCATTCTGACAAAAATATATATATCAGCAAGACAAGTACATATAGTGCGATGTTAAGTCTTTAGAGATGGTCCTCGCTCAAGAGCAGTGCCTGCTCCATAGCCACCGGGCGCCTGCTGTTTTCCACAGCAGACCTTTGGTGACAGAGTCCGTGTTCAGCGACAACACGGCCTTCTGTAGCGAAGTTCCTATTAAGCCCTACTAGTGATTTTCCTATAGGCTGCAATGCTAAATCACTGCAGTCTATGAAAGAAGCGATTAGACCTTCACATGTTAAAGTCCCCTAAAGGGACTAATAGTGTAAAAAAAAAAGTTTTAAAAAATATTTTAAATATGGCAAAAATGAAAATAAATAAATAAATCATCCCCTTTCTCCATTTTAAAAATAAATAAACAACAAAACAATAAAGATCATTAGTTTTGCTGCAAATTTATGGAGTTCAGAATATGGAGATGTAAAGAAAAAAGGATTTTCTTAACGTTTTTATTTTATTTTGAGTCTGCTACGTACTCCTTCACCATCTTTCAAAACTTTTCTCTCCTTGTGACACTAGGCCGCGCATCAGGGTGAGGTTGCTGGCGGGGTTTCATGAAACTGTCCCAGGCCTTGGAGAGTGTTGCCTTGCCTCTGTTGGAACTGCTGTGTGTTCACCTCATCTCGTCTCCTCGGTTGCCCAAGGAACTACGTACTCTGCTGCCAGCGTTGTCAGCTGGAAATTTTTTGAGCAATTTTTCCACAAGGAACTTCTGGTATTGCACCATTTTGCTAGTCCTCTCCACCACTGGAATGAAAGATGAGAAGTTCTCTTTGTAGCGGGGGTCAAGAAGGGTGAACAACTAGTAATAAGTGTTGGCCAAAATGTGTATAATGCGAGGGTCCCGGGAAAGGCAGCATAACATAAAGTCAGCCATGTGCGCCAGAGTCCCAACAGACAAGACTTCGCTGTCCTCATTAGGAGGTGACTCTAAATCTCCTCATCCTCTTCCTCCTCTTCGGCCCATCCACACTGAACAGATGGAATAAACCTGCTACGGGTACTACCCTCTGTAGCAGAGGCAACTGTCTCCTGCTCCTCCTCATCATTCAATTTGCACTAAAAAGATGAACTGAGGGTGGTCAGGCTATCACCCTGCATACTGTCTTCCCCCATTTCCACCTCTTCCACATGCAAAGTATCCGCCTTCATTGTGAGCAGCGAGCGTTTCAGTAGACACAGAAGTGGGATGGTTACGCTGATAATAGCGGCATCGCCGCTCACCATCTGTGTTGATTCCTCAAAGTTGTGTAAAACCTCACAGGGAGGCAGTAATAGATTTTAATTGCATTGCACCTCCTCACTGGCAGCTACAGCTCCATGGTCATTCAGCTGTTGCTGTCTGGTGCAGGTCAAATAATCAGTAGGCTAAGGTTAGCTGCTGAACACTGCATCTGTGTGCGATTTCAGTTACACAATCACTCCAGTCTGTGACTTAAACGCTTTATGCCACCGTTAAGGCAGTGTGTAGCTTTGCCATTGACAGTGGCACCTTGCTTATAGGGACATGTAGTGAGAGACAGAGCAATTCTCCCTTCCCCTCACTTAGTGCAGGTACCACTGTTATTAGAGTTGAGGTGATTTGTATTTTTAATTTTTCATTCTTTGGTTGCTTCCATTTCAATTAAAGAGTGCATGTTGCATACATACACTATATACTTTTAAATTATTTCATTAAAAGTGAAGTTTTAACACCTGGGTCAAGATAGGTTTTCTCTGCCAAGATAGGCATTTGTAAATATTATTCAGTAAATTAACCTTACCCAGGCTGGTCCCAATATAGATATATCAAACCTCACAGAGGTCAGACATCCTTGCCCACTTATCGCCTGTGAAGAGCAGAAGTTGACTGGAAAGGCGACAACCCTGTTGCAGCTGGTATTCCACTACTGCCCTCTGCTGCTCACAAAGCCTGGCCAACATGTGGAATGTACAGTTCCAGCACGTGCTCACGTGGCACAACAGTCGGTGAGCTGGCAATTGCAAGCGCTGCTGCAGCGTTGCCAGACTGATGGCAGCTGTAGATGACTTTCGGAAATGGGCACACAAGTGGCGCACCTTCACCAGTAGATCAGGCAAATTGGGGTAGGTTTTGAGAAACTGCTGAACCACTAAGTTGAACACTTGGGCTAGGCATGGTATGTGTGTGAGCTTGCCGAGCTCCAAAGCGGCCACCAAGTTACGGCCATTATCAGACAAAATCATGCCTGGTTGTATGTTGAACGGCGAGAGCCACAGCTCAGTCTGGTTTCTTATACTCTGCCACAGCTCTGCAGCGATGTGCTGTTTGTCACCTAAGCAAATTAGTTTTAGCACGGCCTGTTGCCGCTTCCCCACTGCAGTGCTACACTGCTTCCAGCTATTGACTGATGGATGACTGGTTCTGCAAGATAAGAATTCAGAGGTGGAAGTGGAGGAGGAGGAGGAGAAGGGGGGGTTGCAGCTACTAATGTAGGTGGTGGCGGAAATCCCGATGGAAGTAGGGCCCGCAATCCTTGGCGTCGGTAGCACCTGTGCCATCCCAGGGTACGACTCGCTCCCGGCCTCCACAACATTCACCCAGTGTGCCATCAGGGAAATGTAGCGTCCCTGGCCAAAAGCACATGTCCATGTGTCAGTTGTTAAGTGGACTTTCCCAATTACTGTGTTGGTCAGGGCACAAGTGATGTTACGGGACACATGCTGGTGTAAGGTGGGGACGGCACACCGGGAAAAATAGTGGCGGCTGGGGACTGAGTAACGAGGGACGGCCGCCGCCATCAGACTGCGGAAAGCCTCAGTGTCCACAAGCCTAAATGGCAACATTTCCAGGGATAGCAATTTGGAAAGGTGTGCATTTAGTGCTGTGGCCTGTGGGTGGGTGGCTGGGCATTTGTGCTTTCGTTCTAAGGCCTGGGGTATGGACATCTGTACACTTCACTGGGACACAGAAGTGGATGTGCTAGCTGATGGTGCTTGCGAAGGTCCAGGTGCAGGACGGGAGGCATCCAGGGCTGCATCTTGGACAGGGGATTGGTCAGCACATAACACAGGGGAAGAGGAGAAGAGGAGTCAGTGGTGTGACCTGCAGACACTGATTGTGGACCCAGGCTTTCAGCCCACCTATTAGGGTGCTTTGATGCCATGTGGCGGATCATGCTGGTGGTGGGGAGGTTGCTTGTGTTCACGTCCCTGCTCATTTTGGTACGGCACAGGTTGCAAATGACAATTCTATTATCGACTGCACTTTCCTCAAAAAAGCGCCAGGCTGCAGAACACCTACCCTTTGGCAAGGGAGATTGCTGCAAAGGGGGTGCTCCGGGGAACAGTTACGGGCCTGTTTGGTGTGGCTCGCCTTTTGCCACCTCACTGCCTCATTCAGCCTTTTTCGGTGCTGCGGATCCACCCCCTCTGTACTGCTGTACTCACTTGGCTTGCCACCTTCCCAGGTTGGGTCAGTGATTTAATCGTCCACCACCTCCTCTTCCACTTCCTCACTCTGGTCATCCTCCTGACTTGTTGACCGAACAAGAACCTCACTTATTGACAACTGTGTCTCATCCTCATGAGACACTAATTGACGTTGACTTATTGGCAACTGTGTCTCATCATCATCATCCACTTTGTGAAACACTAATTGCCGCTCCCCACCGTCATCTTCTTCTGACTGTGGATGCTCAAGAGTTTGGGAATCAGGGCACAAGATCTCCTCATGTCCCTCTTCAAGCGGGCTTGGCAAGAGGCCCAAATCAAGGAATGGCGATGAAAAGAGCTCTTCGGAACATCAGAGTGTGGGATCACTTGTTTGCCAAGACTCTCCATGGTGGGAGGAAGGAGGATCAGGGTGAGGATTCTGTTGACCAAACTGTTGGCTACTGAGACTGGACTTTGTGGAAGACAGGGTGGTGCTTAACCGACTGGAAGCATTATCTGCTGCAATCCACCGGACCACCTGGTCGCACTGGTGTGACTTCGAGAGTGGTGTCCTGCGCCGCCCTGAAAACTGGGACATGAAGCTAGGTATCGTGGATGAGTGTGTATCTTGTGCTCTGGCAGCAGGTACAGTTTCACTATGCCCAGGACCATGGCCTCTGCATGCACCATCAGCAGCACGGCCACTTTCCCATCCCTTACTGCTCGCCTTCTGCATATTAAATGGTATATATGTTTGCAAGTATGTCACATGTACAGTAGCACAGGTTTTGTAAGTGTATGCGCAAATAAATTAAATTGAATGTCACTGATATTTAGGATGTGCAAAAGTTATACAGGAGATGTAGCGCAGGTAATGTCACTGTGAGCAGCGGCTAATAAGAAATTACAGGGAATGTCACAGCTATTTGGGATTCGCAAACGTTATACAGGAGATGTAGCTTAGGTAATGTCGCTGCTGTCACCAACAGCTAACGTTATACAGAAGATGTAGCACAGGTAATGCCGCTGCTGTCACCAGCGGCTAACATAGAAACATAGAAACATAGAATGTGTCGGCAGATAAGAACCATTTGGCCCATCTAGTCTGCCCAATATACTGAATACTATGGATAGCCTAACGTTATACAGGAGATTTACGCAGGTAATGTAGCTGCTGTCACCAGCGGCTAATGTTACACAGGAGATGTAGCGCAGGTAATGTCGCTGCTGTCACCAGCGGCTAACGTTATACAGGAGATGTAGCACAGGTAATTGCGCTGCTGTCAGCAGCAGCTAAGAAAAAATTACAGTCAATGTCACAGATATTTGGGATGCGGAAACGTTATACAGGAGAAGGTACCACAGGTGATGGCGCTGCTGTCACCAGCGGCTCAGAAAGAATTACAGTCAATGTCACAGATATTTTGGATGCGGAAACGTTATACAGGAGATGTAGCGCAGGTAATGTCGCTCTCCGCAGCGTCTACGGAAAAAGTGCACTGGATGTCACAGCTATTTTTAGTATTCGCACACGTTAAACAGGAGATGTAGCGCAGATAATGTCACTGTCCGCAGCGTCTACGGAAAAAGTACACTGGATGTCACAGATATGTTTAGGCTGCGCACACGTTACACACGAGATGTAGCTCAGATAATGTCGCTGTCTGCAGCGGCCAAACAATTGCAAGCTATTTAGCGCAGGTTGCACTAAAAATATATGTTGCTGCCAGATACAACAATAGTCCTTAACCCCTTAGTGACCACCCATACGTGTTTTTACGGCGGTCACTAAGGGGCCTTAGGCTGGGCTGCCGCGTTTTTACGGTGGCCCAGTCTAAGCGCTGCACGGCTCCCCCGTGAAGCGGGGAGCATGGACCGGGCTCTCACATGAGAGCTGGGGCCCTGCTCTAACAGCCCGGACCGACAGGAGTGCCGATCCGGGCTGTTTAACCCTTTACATGCCGGGCGCATTGGCGCCCGCTGCATGTAAAGTGGTGACAGAGGGAGCGGACTCCCTCTGTCTCCCATCAGCACCCCGAAAATGCAATCGCGGGGTGCTGATGTGTTGGGAAGCTTACCTTGCTTTCGATCAGGGCCCTGAGCCTGTCTTCAGTTATCTCCAGCAGGCTGTGCCTCTCTGGCGCAGCCTGCTGGTCAATGTTTGAATAGCATTGCTATTGAAATGCAATGCATTATAGAGATAATGCATTACATTTTAAAAGCAATCAAAATACTGTATATTATAGTCCCCTTGTGGGACTATTAAGTAGTAAAAAAAATAGGAAAAAAATACACATTTATTAAATAAAAAAAATTCCATAAAATAAAAAAAATTCCATAAAATAAAAAAATATGCTTTTTTTTCCATTGAAAATACGCTTTTCAATGAAAAAAATAGCAAAAAGAAAATATCTCCCATATGTTTGGTATTGCCGCGTCCATAACGACCGGGACTACATAAATATTACATAAATTATCCCCTATGGTGAACGCCGTAAAAATAAAATAAAAAAAAAAGACAGAATTTCGAATTTATTCTTAGTTTCCACCGAAAAAAACGTAATAACAAGCGATCAAACAGCGGCATTTACTCCAAAATCATACCAATGAAAAATACAAGTCGTCTTTCAAAAATCAAGCCCTCACACAATTCCATATAAAAAAAAAATATATATGGGTCTTGTGAAGTGGCAATGCAAAATAATTTTTTGGGTTAATAAAAGGGGTTTTATTGCAAAAAAAGTTGTAAAACGTAAACAAAATTATAAGTATTTAGTATCACTGTAATCGTACTGACCCACAGAATAGAGATATTATGTTATTTGTACCGAAAAATGAACGCCATAAAATTTATAATGTAAAAACGCAGTGGCAGTATTGCTATTTTCCCCCATCTCCCTCCCAGAAAGAGTTAATAAAAGTTAATCATAAAGTTATGTGTACCCCAAAATGGCGCCATTAAAAACTACAGCTTGTCTCGTAAAAAACAAGCCCTCATAAAGCTATATAGACGAAAAAATAAAAAAGTTATAGCTCTTGGAACGAGATCATGAAAAAAGGAAGAAAAACGCTTGGTCATAAAGGCCAAAACAGGCTTGGTCACTAAGGGGTTAAAAGGACTTTTGGGTCTCTACAATTGCAAGCAATTTAGCGCAGGTTGCGCTAAAAATATATATTGCTGCCAGACACAACAATAGTCCTTAAAAGGACTTTTGGGTTTCTAACACCAACCCTGCCTAACAAAAAAATTTAATTCAATTGAATCAATTCCCTACACTATCTGTCCCTTCTACAGCATAGCTCTCCCTGACTAAGGCCTCCTGCACACGAATAGAGATGTCCCGAACTATTCGCCAGCGAATAGTTCCCGGCGAACATCGCTTGTTCGCTTTCGCCACGGCGGGTGAACATATGCGATGTTCGGTCCGCCCCCTATTCGTCATCATTGTGTAAACTTTGACCCTGTACCTCACAGTCAGCAGACACATTCCAGCCAATCAGCATCATACCCTCCCTCCCAGACCCTTCCACCTCCTGGACAGCATCCATTTTAGATTCATTCGGAAGCTGCAGTGTCACAAATTTGACTAAGGTGTAATCGCAATGCGATTAATACAGGTTATATTAATCGCATTGCGAATTCAACTTAGAGCTGGGTTCCTAATGACCCTGTACCTCACAGTCAGCAGACACATTCCAGCCAATCAGCAGCAGACCCTCCCTCCCAGACCCTCCCACCTCCTGGACAGCATCCATTTAAATAAAAACAAAAATTTTGACTGAGAATAAATAGCAGTCAGTTGCACACATGTGTTTCTGTGTTTAAGGCCCAGCTGCAAGTGCATAGTGTCACCAGCGTAACTCATATCTGGTGTCACAGTAGCTTGCACGCAAAAAATGACAGGCAGAGGCAGGCCACCACGCAGGGGCCGTCGTGGTCGTGGTGCTGTGATTCCCTTTGGCCCTAGAATAATGCCCAGTGTTCAGAGGCCACGTACCCTGAACTCGAAAAGTTCTGAGGACATAGTTGACTGGCTAACACAGGACACCCAATCTTCTACAGCTTCCGCTCTGAACCTTGACGCACCATCCTCCTCCAGCTCAGCACCATCCTCCTTTGGGCACCTCTCAAGTTACCACTCGCCCGCCTGCCGCCACCACCAACAGTAGAATGACAGCCGCTTCACTTGATCTGTCAGAGGAGTTATTTACACATCAATTGGAAGAAATGAGTGATGCGCAACCATTATTGCCAGAGGAGGTAGATAACAGGGATATGTCTCAGTCAGGCAGCATTACACACATGGACGTAAGGTGTGATGATGATAATGTTATACCCGCTGCTGCTTCCTTTGCTGAGTTGTCAGATACAAGTGAAGCGGTTGATGATGAAGATGTGTCCGTGGATGTCACGTGGGTGCCCGCTCGAAGAGAAGAAGAACAGGAGGAAAGTTCTGATGGACGACAGAGAGGAGGAGGAGACGAGTTGGAAGCAGGGGGAGGTCGTTGCAAGGAGCTAGTGGATCAGTCAGACAACATGCATCGGCACCCGGGGTTTTTGTGTGTCTGCCTCTGACAACAGCGATGCCATTTGCAACCTGTGCCAAAAGAAACTGAGTCGTGGGAAGTCCAACACCCACCTAGGTACAACTGTTTTGCGAAGGCACATGATCGCACATCACAAACGCCTATGGGATCAACACATAAGTACAAGCAGCACACAAACTCAAAGCCGCCATCCTCCTCCTGGTCCAGCATCTTCAGCCACGTCAACCACTGCTGTCCTCCTTGCCCCCTCTCAACCATCCGCCACTCCGTCTCTCGCCTTGTGCAGTTCCTGCTCATCTGCCCACAGTCAGGTGTCTGTCAATGACATGTTTGAGCGTAAGAAGCCAATGTCACAAAGTCACCCCCTTGCCCGGCGTCTGACAGCTGGTTTGTCTGAACTCTTAGCCCGCCAGCTTTTACCATACAAGCTGGTGGAGTCTGAGGCGCTCCAAAAATTTGTAGCTATTGGGATACCGCAGTGGAAGGTACCCGGTCGAAATTTCTTTGCACAAAAGGCAATCTCCAACCTGTACTCGATTGTGCAAAAGGAAGTAATGGCATGTCTGGTACACAGTGTTGGGGCAAGGGTCCATCTGACCACTGATACCTGGTCTGCAAAGCACGGTCAGGGCAGGTATATCACCTACACTGCGCATTGGGTAAACCTGATGACGGCTGCCAAGCATGGAATGCGTGGCTCTGCAGAGGAGTTGGTGACACCGCCACGACTTGCAGGCAGGCCTGCTGCCACCTCCTCTAGTCCTCCTACTCCATCCTCTTCCATAACCTCCTCTGCTGAGTCCTCTTCTGCTGCTGTGTCTTGCTCTACATCAACGGCACCCCCCCAGCTCCACAGGGGCTATTCCACATCCCGGATACGGCAGTGTCACGCCGTCTTGGGGTTGATTTGCCTGAAAGCAGAGAGTCACACCGGACCAGCACTCCTGTCCCCCCTGAACGCACAGGTGGATCAGTGGCTGACTCCGCACCAACTGGAGATCGGCAAAGTGGTGTGTGACAACGGAAGCAATTTGTTGGGGCCATTGAATTTGGGCAAGTTGACACATGTGCCGTGCATGGCACATGTGTGTAATCTGATCATACAACGCTTTGTGCATAAGTACCCAGGCTTACAGGACGTCCTCAAGCAGGCCAGGAAGGTGTGTGGCCATTTCAGGCGTTCCTACACGGCCATGGCGCACTTTTCCGATATTCAGCGGCGAAACAACATGCCAGTGAGGCGCTTGATTTGCGACAGCCCGACACGTTGGAATTCAACACTCCTAATGTTCGACCGCCTGCTCCAACAAGAAAAAGCCGTCAACGAGTATTTGTATGACCGGGGTGCTAGGACAGCCTCTGCGGAGCTGGGAATTTTTTTTGCCACGTTACTGGACGCTCATGCGCAATGCCTGTAGGCTCATGCGTCCTTTTGAAGAGGTGACAAACCTAGTCAGTCGCACCGAAGGCACCATCAGCGACATCATCCCATTTGTTTTCTTCCTGGAGCGTGCCCTGCGAAGAGTGCTGGATCAGGCCGTAGATGAGCGTGAAGAGGAAGAGTTGTGGTCACCATCACCACCAGAAACAGCCTTATCAGCATTGCTTGCTGGACCTGCGGCAACGCTGGAAGAGCATTGTGAGGAAGAGGAGTCAGAGGAGGAATGTGGCTTTGAGGAGGAGGAGGAAGACCAACCACAACAGGCATCCCAGGGTGCTCGTTGTCACCTATCTGGTACCCGTGGTGTTTTACGTGGCTGGGGGGAAGAACATACCTTCAGTGAGATCACTGAGGACGAGGAACGGGACATTAGTAGCTCGGCATCCAACCTTGTGCAAATGGGGTCTTTCGTGCTGTCGTGCCTGTTGAGGGACCCTCGTATAAAAAGGCTGAAGGAGAACGACCTGTACTGGGTGTCCACGCTACTAGACCCCCGGTATAAGCAGAAAGTGCCTGAAATGTTACCGAATTACCGCAAGTCGGAAAGGATGCAGCAGTTCCAAAATAAATTAAAAAGTATGCTTTACACAGCGTATAAGGGTGATGTCACAGCACAACGGGAATCTAACAGGGGAAGAGGTGAAAGTAATCCTCCTCCTCCCACGACCACGCCGGCAAGGACAGAACGCTTTACAGACGTGTTGTTGATGGAGGACATGCAGAGCTTTTTAAGTCCTACGCATCGCCACAGCCCTTCGGGGTCTACCCTCAGAGAACGACTCGACCGACAGATAGCAGACTACCTCACCTTAACTGCAGATATCGACACTCTGAGGAACGGTGAACCCCGTGACTACTGGGTGTGCAGGCTTGACCTGTGGCCTGAGCTATTCCAATTTGCGATAGAACTTCTGGCCTGCCCCGCTTCAAGTGTCCTGTCAGAAAGGACCTTCAGCGCAGCAGGAGGTATTGTCACTGAGAAGAGAAGTCGCCTAGGTCAAAAAAGTCTAGATTACCTCACCTTTATTAAGATGAATGAGGGATGGAGCCCCAAGGGACTGACAGTGGGTGATACATTCGACTAAAAAAGGCCTGATGAGATGAGCTGCCTTGGGCTAAAAATGGTCCACACTCTGCGGTATTTTATCTCTGAATGCCTGATGACTTGCGTGACTTATCCGCCACCAACTAGGGTTCAAGCCGCAATGTTTTAGGGCCCTTTCTGCCTGGGAAACAAACATCAATTTTTTCTGGCCGCTGCTACAGCAGCGGCTACAACAATACATAATTTTCCAGGCATGTGTACATGCCTAATTTTTCTGGTCTCTGGTGCTGCACTGTGGCTTCAAAAACCAAAAAAAAAAAGGCACATACATGTGTCAATTCCCCTTCATGATCGTTACCTTGTTGTGATGAAGGGGCTTGCGTATCACAATGAAGCGACCACCTCTATGAGTGTGCTGGCAATGGCAATGTTGGCACACCCCAGATGATAAGGTCGTTGCTTCATTGTGAACAGACCAAAAGCGATCGACTGGATAATTTTGCATAGAAAAAACATTAATTTTCTTTGTGATCATCTAAGGTGATCATTAAAGCCTACTAGGCCAACAATGGGCCCACACTGCAGAATCATTGTTTTCTCGGTCACTTAACTGTCACTGAACTACCTCAGCACGACCATAGGCTTTGAAAAAACCCCATCGCCTGCAATCTCCCAAACGTGCGCACGAGCACAGTCATAACTACACCAATATTGACGCATAAAGGTATAAAATTTATGTCATGAATGTGTCAACTATTGACAACTCTTTGCGGTTGTCCAAAATTTATTCCATACACGTCCCCTGAAATCGATTCCATATACACGTCCCCTGATAGGGGACGTAACAGGGATTAAACTGATAGGAATAGTACTACTTAACACAGCACAAATATTGGGATTGCACAGTACATTACACAGCGCACGCGCAGTGCCCCAAATTGGAATTAATAGGACCGACCAAGCATCTTTTTCCATCTCCCGGTTCCTAAAATCTATTCCATATACACGTCCCCTGATAGGGGACGTAACAGGGATTAAACTGATAAGAATAGTACTACTTAACACACCACTCATATCTGGTGGCACATTAGATTGCACGCGCAGTGCCCCAAATTGGACGTAGGAGGACCGACCAAGCATCTTTTTCCATCTCCCGGTTCCTAAAATCGATTCCATATACACGTCCCCTGACAGGGGACGTAACAGGGATTAAACTGATAGGAATAGTACTACTTAACACACCTTATAATAATAATAATACTAGTGAACGTAACAGGGATTAAACTGATAGGAATAGTACTACTTAACACACCACACATATTGGGATTGCACAGTACACTACACAGCGCACGCGCAGAGCCCCAAATTGGAATTAAGAGGACCGACCAAGCATCTTTTTCCATCTCCCGGTTCCTAAAATCGATTCCATATAGACGTCCCCTGATAGGGGACGTAACAGGGATTAAACTGATAGGAATAGTACTACTTAACACACCTTATAATAACGCAGAGAGAGGCAACGCAGAGAGAGGAGTCTGAAGAAGAGGAGTCAGAGGAGGAAGGTGGCTTTGAGGAGGTGGAAGACCAAACACAGCAGGCGTCCCAGGGGGCTTGTTGTCACCTTTTGGGGACCCTTGGTGTTGTACGTGGCTGGGTGGAGGAAGAGACCTTCAATGACATCAGTGAGGACAAGGAACGGGACATGGCTAGCTTGGTATCCAACCTTGTGCAAATGGGGAGTTTGCGGTTGTGCAAATGGACTGTTTGCGGTTGTTTGCGGTGCGTTAAACAGGGAGTTTGGTCTGTCACTGTGAAGCGGGCGTAACCCTTACACTACCTGATCGATACAACATCATACCTGATGTTTTAAAGCACGTTATTCCAAACAATTTAGGAATGTTAGGTGATTTATGCCCTTTATGGATTAAAACCCGACTCTGTGTCAACTACGTAATTTTCCATGGGAGTTTTGCCATGGATCCCCCTCCGGCATGCCACAGTCCAGGTGTTAGTCCCCTTGAAACAACTTTTCCATCACTATTGTGGCCAGAAAGAGTCCCTGTGGGTTTTAAAATTCGCTAGCCCATTGAAGTCTATGGTGGTTCGCCCGGTTCGCCAGTTCGCGAACATTTGCGAAAATTTGCGTTCGCCGTCCGCGAACGGAAAATTTTATGTTCGCAACATCTCTACACACGAACGTGTGCGCCCCGTGGTCGTGCGAGAACACCATCCCATTCACTTTAATGGGTCCGCGATCCGGCCGTTCCGCAAAAAGATAGGACATGTTCTATCTTTTTCGCGGAACGGAAGTACGGGACGAAACCCCACGGAAGAACTCCGTAGTGCTCTCGTAGGGTTCCGTTCTGTGCTTCCATTCCGCACCATTCTGCATCTCCGGATTATGGGTCCGCATCCGTGATGCGGAATGCACACGGAATAATTCCCATGTATTGCGGGTCCGCAATAAGGCCACGGAGCGCACACGTTCGTGTGCAGGAGGCCTAACACTGAGCCGAACCACGTGTTATCGGGTGCTTTATAACACCCGATGACGCGTTCAGGCCAGCCAATCACTGTAATGCTAGTAAACAACATGGCTACGGCATTACAGTGAGTGGCAGTATTTACCTGCACGTTTTTTAGCTGCGTAGCAGCCAACAAATGTGCGGGGAGGAGACTTGAGCATCGCGCTCGAGCACGCGCGGTATTCAGCCGAACACCACGATGTGCCGAGCATTGCAATGGTCGAGCCGAACTGGTATTCGGCCGAGCATGCTCAATCAACACTAATAGACATGGATACACCTTTCAGATGACAGTATCACACATGATTAAATTAGATACACATCTCAGTAGACACATGAAAAACTTAGATACAGCAGCTGAGCAGAAAGTATAACATATGATAGGCTTAGATACAGTGGCCCAGGAGACAGTATCACATATGATAGACTCTTAGATGCACATCTCAGAAGACAGTGATAGATTTGGATATACCTTTCAGATGATAGTATCATACATGATAGACTTAGATATACCTCTCAAAAGACAGTGTCACATATGACATACAGCAGCTGGGCAGAAAGTATAACATATGATAGGCTTAGATATGGTGGCCCAGAGACAGTATCACATATGAAATCAGTATCATATGATAAGCTTAGATACAGATGCTTCACAGAAAACTGTTTTATAAATGATAGTACTGGATACACCTCTCAGAAGTATCACACATAATATTCTTAGATACCTTTCTCAGAAGACAGTATCGGGGGGGGGGGGGGGCACTCACTGGCTGATGGTCAGATGGCGGGCAGCACGTAAGCGCAGAGCGGAGGACAAGTAACTGCTACATCCGTACAAAACCGGGTGCACGCCCGCAGCTGGAGGTCAGACAGGGAGTGGGCAAGTTAACCAAGGAGTGGGGCGGGCGGGGCGGGGCCGGGGGCTGGGTCGGTGGTATAGGCAGTCGGGTTGACTTGTTACTCGGAGCCGTAGGGAGAAGTGGGCGGTCTGCCTCAATGCATTAACCATGAATAAAAACTGTCTACAGTCTGTGTCTTGTGCAGAGTAGACATAGGGAGCGGGGCCTTCCATGCGCTCCGGGCCCCACTGTGCAGCAGGCCCCATAGCAACGGCATGGTCTGCCTATATTGGCGGTACGCCACTGCAGTGGGGCTCAAGAGGCGGCTGCTTTGGGCCCCCCAGGAGCAACTGGACCTGGGGCAGCTGCCCCTTTTGCCCCGCTTTAAAGACGTCCCTGTTTCCGATAGAGAAAGGTACAAGAAAATTCTAATACATTTATTCTGTCGCTGCAGTGGCTATTTGCAGGAAAGTCTGACGCAACCCCCCTGTGGGCTCTATTCATAGGACTGAATAGTTAAATAAAACCATGAAATCTTCAAAGCATGCTTCTCAAAGGAGAGATGGATGAAAACATTCCCATGTGTGCCCCACCTGAAGACATCTACATGTTACTAGATTTCTTTTCTTCTGACCTGAGGGTGAAATAGTTATTCAGCATCTTCCAGCTCTCATGACTCATGAAAGCAAAGTATCACCTGAGGGAGTTGATGAATATTTTTCAGATGATCCCATATACAACACTGTACTGATTATAACAGTTTTATTTAATTATGTCAGCTGACTATGCAATGGACTATATATATATACAGGAGGTCCTTGGAATTCAGGATCTATAGTATCTACCTGTTGACAAATTAAAGAATAAATAGCTGGATTGGACAATTATTATTTTATTTAAAGTATTTAGAAAATGTGTTTTGCAAATGGTCTGTGTACTTCATCAGGTCCATACATCAGTTACACAGTTACACAGGGAGCATTACAAATATGTTACAGGAAGACCGCCAAGTCACAGTCAAAGGTATCAAATCACAATGACCTACCCTCTGGATTGGTCATTGGTATCTATTCGATGGGGATCCAACACCTAGCTGTTTCAGAAGGCAGTGCTCATAGTAGCGCCACGGCCTTCTTTACCAAAACCAAGCATGATGATGTACATTGTACAGCAGCTATGCTTGGTATAGCAGCTCAGCCTCATTCACGTCTATGGGGCTGAGCTGTGCCTAGGCAATGTGACTGATGACCATGGTGTCACATGTGTTTGGCAAAGCTGCGAGAAGGCCGTGGCGTTACTGCGGGTGCTAGTGCCTTCTCAAATAGCTGATCCCAGGTGTCAGAACCCCACCAATAAGATATTGATGACTAAAGATAAGCGAATCGAAGCTGACGAAGTGGAATTCGTTCCGAATATCAGAAAAAATTTGATTCGCACCGAATGCGAATTTCCTTGCGCATCGTGGTAATGAGTCAAATTTTTTCAGAAAATGGGTGCTGCATGCACGTGTGAGGACATGGAGAAAGGAACTCTGGGAAGGTGGGATCACCCATAATGCCATGCATGCAGCCAATCAGCAGCCAGCCAGCCCTGTGATGTAACCACCCTATAAATAGCATGGCCATCTTAGATTTTGCCATTTACCAGTGTACTTAGTGCAGGGAGAGACGTCAGCAGGCGCTAGGGACAGTGATAGAAAAAAAGTCATTGTCCTAAAAAAAAAAAACATTTACAAGTGCAGAGAAAGATTATTCAAGGTGTAGGGAAAGGATAGGGAGGAATAATTCTGCAGCATTTCTGTTGAACAGGGTTCAGTCGGGGAGGTGGGTAGGAACAATCCTATTACACCTTGCAGCACTGACTGGGGATCCAAATTGCCATTATACACCTCTGTAATTCCATCAAACCATTCTTATTAGGGTGCAAGTGCTGTTTGGTACAGGCATTAACAGGGGTTATTACAAGGAAATATTTCTATGTTTTCTTTGCCCTAGTGCGGTGCAGTTATATGTTCTAAAGCATTTTTTGGTGGGAAAAAAGGGCTTATTAGCCGTTGTGTGGTGAAGTGCGAAAATTACAGCCCTTTTTGTCGTGTATTAGTGGCAACAGCAAAATATATTTGCCGCTCAGCGGTGCAGTTATCTGTTTTAAAGCCCTTTTTTCCCATGTATTAGTGGAAAAAGGAAAAACATATTTGCTGCTCAGCGGTGCAGCTATCTGTTTTAAAGCCCTTTTTTGTGTGTATTAGTGGAAAAAGGAAAAATATCTTTGCCACTCTGCGGTGCAGTGAGATATTTTACAGCCCAGTTTGCCATGTATTACTAGCAAAATACAAATATACTCGCCGTTCATTGTTGCACTGATCTGTTGAAAAGCCTTTTTGTGTAAAAATAGAAAAAAATTAGGGCCTAATTGCCATTCAGCGGTGCAGTGAGATCTTTTACAGCCCAGTTTGCCGTATATTACTGGCAAAATACAAATATACTCGCCGTTCATTGTTGCACTGATGTGTTGAAAAGCCTTTTTGTGTAAAAATAGAAAACAATTAGGGCCTAATTGCCGTTCAGTGGTGCAGTGAGATATTTTACAGCCCAGTTTGCCGTGTATTATTGACGAAATACAAATTTATTCGCCGTTCATTGTTGCACTTGACTTTTGAAAAGCCTGTTGTGTTCTGTAACAGTAAAAAAAAATTAGGGCCTATTTACCGTTTAGCATGCAGTGATATATTCTAAAGCCCTGTTTGCTGTGTATTAGTGGTGAAATAAAAAATATTTTATCTAATATTTGGTTATTTGATCTAACAGTATGTCAGGCAGAGAAGTGCCAGGCTCTGCACAGGGTAGTGGCAGAGACCTAAATGTTTCTGGTGTAGGCAGAGGTCGCAGCAGAGTAAGGGGTCGTATCAGCAGGGGTCACTTTGAGAGACCTGATCTCCCAATGTCAGCTAGCAGTCGTGTCGTGACCAGCAACCCAGCGGTTCTTGAATGGTTGACTCTGATAACTTGTGCTGAGCCGAGGTGGAGAGTCCCAAGCCGTCATTTATTTGCCAAAAAAGGTAGTACTAGCACTGCAAACACATGTAGAATAGAAGGTGGGCCAGTCCTTGAGCCTGTCGGTGTCTGCGAAAGTGCACGGCAATGATACGGTTAGGGACAATACATGTGCTTTACGGCCCACTGGGTGAATGTGGTTCCTGTACAGCCACACCATCAACTTGGCAAGGTGACGCGGCTTCCACCTCCACATTGCCATGCCGTTGGTCCAGCGACAATGTCCACCTCTGCCTCCTCATCCTCCTCCGTATCCTCATCCTCCACTGCAGGGACAATGAACAGTGCCCCTCCAGCATACCACATGTGCCGGGCACGGCGGTGTCACGCTGTTCTGCACCTTGTTTGCCTGGGTGAATGGAGTCACACAGGGGAGGAACTACTCCATGTCCTTCAGCAAGAAATCGAATCC
Source organism: Bufo bufo (assembly GCF_905171765.1). Lineage (NCBI taxonomy): Eukaryota > Metazoa > Chordata > Amphibia > Anura > Bufonidae > Bufo > Bufo bufo. The sequence continues at coordinate 457,783,211 of NC_053389.1, forward strand.
TGGCTTTCTCCGTGACAACTGAAAATTGGAACCATGGTGACCGACAATTGGAAGAACATAGTAACGGCGCTGCATCAAGGAGGACTGAGCCATGCGCCATGCATGGCACACGTGTTTAATCTGGTTGTCAAGCGGTTCCTGAAGTCTTCCTCCCTGCAAGACATCCTAAAAATGTCTAGGAAACTTTGCATGCACTTCAGCCACTCGTACACCGCAAAGCACACCCTCCTTAAGCTGCAGCAGCAGAACAGCATCCCCCAACATAGGTTGATATGCGACGTTTCCACCCGTTGGAATTCCACACTCCATATGTTGGACCGACTGTACGAACAGACAAAGGTCATCAACGATTTCCTGATGATTCAAGCGGACAGGAGCACTCCCCTATGTAACTTCGATGTCAGCCAGTGGCAGCTCATGCGTGACACCTGCCATTTTCTCAGGCCCTTTGAATGACCATGTTATTTTCCATTCGCCAGGACTACGGGATGAACAATGTCATTCCACTGCTTCATGTCCTGGAACAGATGCTGGTAAATATGCCTGACCAAGTATAATAGCAAAGCCACAGCGCTTCAGCCATATCTAATTCATCTCTGGAAAAGCATTGTACTACATTGTCAGTAAAAGTGACCGGGGAGCATTAAACGAACAGCAAACATCCAGCTGCACCTGCAGCTGCAGCACACCAGACTTGATAAAGGGGTCATGCGCACCCCGAAACGCGTTGTCTCTCAATAAACCCGTACTTGTCAAATCCGGTTGTGATTTGCGCCTCACGTCCACCAGGTAGCCAGACCACAAAGGTCGTGACGGGCACTGTCAGTATGGCCAGTAGTGTGTTGAGCAGGTTCAGAGCAGGTGTTTAGTGCGTTGGAGGCCATACTTACCTCAAGAAAAACTTGCCTGTCCACCAAAAATATGGAGAAACTGACCTTTGTCAAGATGAATCAGGCGTGGTTCAGCAAGGATTTCCACCCACCAATTCCTGATGCATCAGACTAGATCATTCATTATGCCACACCAACACTTTGACAAAAGATGTAGCTGGCTTATTATACGGAAAAAATGAAAAAGGAACAAAATATATCAAAATACATATACCTGTTTATTCCTATCTTACAATACACATCTACAGGTATCTCTATAAGGTACCAATGTTTTGCATATAAGACCTTAAATGAACCTTAAAACATAAATATAATGCTTATACTGCGATGATATATAGTCGCGGTCCCTCTCTTGATTCCGTGTGCGGAGCTCACGCACTTTTTGGAATGAAGTTCACAGCGATATTATAAGTGATTGCACAATGTCTTGTGTTGTTTTATTATGATATATCGTGATCAAATGATAGTCTCGTTGTTGCCACTCAATGTGCTATATTACCTCCTCATAGAGTGGATCAATACATAGTGTGATTAATCAGCACTTCAATTGGACAACACCCATTCGGGTGCGGGGTGTCTTGAACTGTTGATTCCCAGATCTGAGTGTTGGTTCCGCCACTGACTTTGTCGCCCATGCGGGTTAGAAGTTCCGGGACGCTGATTGCAATGAGGGCTTTTCCAGCATCGGTTGTATTCAGTGGCAATGCAACTTTTCTTGCTGCCGCAAATTCTTTGTATCGCTGTGTTCAGATGTCTGCCAGACGCGTTTCTAAACCTTACTGGTTTCTTCCTCAGTGGTCAGAAAATTGTATGAATAACATGAATAATATGAACATATTTATATAATTTTCTGACCACTGAGCAAGAAACTAGTAATGTTTCGAAACGCGTCTGAAAGACATCTGAACACAGCGATACAAAGAAGAGTTTGCGGCAGCAAGAAAAAGTCGCATTGCCACTGAATAGAATCGGTGCTGGAAAAGCCCACATTGCAATCAGCATCCCGGAACTTCTAACCCGCATGCGTGGCGAAGTCAGTGCCGGCACCAACGCGCAGATCTGGGAATCAACAGCGCAAGACACCCCGCAACCGAATGGGAGATACAAACACATATGTACCCTGACACCAGTGATATTACATCACATGCTGAGAGTGTGGTAAGCGGAGAAATACTGTTTGTTGTCCAATTGAAGCGCTGATTAAACACACTATGTATCGATCCACTCTATGAGGAGGGAATGTACCGTAAAACATTGCGTGGCAACAACAAAATTATCATTTGATCACAATATATCATAATAAAACAACACATGAGACATTGTGCAATCACTTATAATATCGCTGTTAACTTAATTCCAAAAAGTGCGTGAGCACCGCACACGGAATCAAGAGAGGGACAGTGACTATATATCATCGTAGTATAAGCAGTATATGTATGATTTGTTAAATTGGCCAGTTTTAATCTATGTTTTAAGGTTCATTTAAGGTCTTATATGCAAAACATTGGTACCTTATAGAGATAGATGTGTATTGTAAGATAGGAATAAACAGGTATATGTATTTTTATATATATTGTTTCTTTTTCCTTTTTTCCGTATAATAAGCCAGCCATTACATTACATTTTTCAGGATAATAGCTAGGTGGTATAGCAGGCTGAGCTGTATACCGGTGAGCTCTCTTGAAAGTATTATTGTTTACAGCACTTTGACAAAAGAGACTGGTTTCTTCTGGCTATCTGCCTCAGCTTCTATTCTGATGCTGCCACCCGCCTGATGCCACACATCTGATTCCAAGTGCTCCTTCTTTCACCCACAATCTTTAGTGGGTACTGGTATTGCGACCCACCTTCACACTATTTCACCTTGCCACTCTGTGGTGTCCTGATGCTGCTCCTACATCCACTATATGTCATCTTACAACTCTGTGGCCTCCTGATGCTGCCAACACCTCCACACTATGTCACCTTGCCACTCTGTGGCCTCCTGATGCTGCTGCCACCTCCACACTATGCTACCTCACCACCCTGTGGCCTCCTGATGCTGCCGCCACCTCCACACTATGTCACCTTGCCACTATGTGGCCTCCTAAAGCTGCCACCACCTCCACACTATGTCACCTTGCCACTCTGTGGCCTCCTGATGCCGACTCCACCTCCAAACTATGTCACCTTGCCACTCTGTGGCCTCCTGATGCTGCCACCACCTCCACACTATGTCGCCTTGCCACTCTGTGGCCTCCTGATGCTGCCACCACCTCCACACTATGTCACCTTGCCACTCTGTGGCCTCCTGATTCTGCCGTCACTTCCAAACTATGTCACCTTGACACTCTGTGGCCTCCTGATGCTGCTGCCACCTCTACACTCTGTCATTGCACCACTCTGCAGCCTCCTGATGCTGCCGCCACCTCCAAACTATGTCACCTTGCCACTCTGTGGCCTCCTGATGCTGCCGCCACCTCCAAACTAAGTCGCCTTTCCACTCTGTGGCCTCCTGATGCTGCCGCCACCTCCACACTCTGTCATTGTGCCACTGTGCGGCCACCTGACCATGACAAAAGAGGCTGGTTCCTTCTGGCTATCTGCCTCAGCTACTATTCTGATGCTGCCACCCGCCTGATGCCACACATCTGATGCCAAGTGCTCCTTCTTTCACCCACAATCTTCAGTGGGTACTGGTATTGCCACCCACCTTCACACTATTTCACCTTGCCACTCTGTGATGTCCTGATGCTGCTCCTACATCCACTCTATGTCATCTTGCTACTCTGTGGCCTCTTGATGCTGCCACCACCTCCACACTATGTCACCTTGCCACTCTATGGCCTCCTGATGCTGCCGCCACCTCCACACTATGTCACCTCACCACCCTGTGGCCTCCTGATGCTGCCACCACCTCCACCCTATGTCACCTTGCCACTCTGTGGCCTCCTGATGCTGCCACCACCTCCAAACTATGTCACCTTGCGACTCGGTGGCCTCCTGATGCTGCTGCCACCTCCACACTCTGTCATTGCGCCACTCTGCGGCCTCCTGATGCTGCCACCACCTCCAAACTATGTCACCTTGCCACTCTGTGGCCTCCTGATGCTGCCGCCACCTCCACACTCTGTCATTGTGCCACTGTGCGGCCTCCTGATGCTTCCGCCACCTCAAAACTATGTCACCTTGCCACTCTGTGGCCTCCTGATGCTGCCGCCACCTCCAAACTATGTCACCTTGCCACTATGTGGCCTCCTGGTGCTGCCGCCACCTCCACACTAAGTCACCTTGCCAGTCTGTGCCTCCTGATGCTGCCACCACACTCTGTCATTGTGCCACTCTGTGGCCTCCTGATGCTGCTGCTACCTTCACACTATGTCACCTTTCCATTATATGGTCTCCTCATGCTGCTGCCACCTCCAAATTATGTCACCTTGCACTCTGTGGCCTCCTGATGATGCCACCACCTCTACACTCTGTCACTGTGCCACTCTGTGGCCTCCTGATGCTGCTGCCACCTCCACACTATGTCAACTTGCCACTCTATGATCTCCTCATGCTGATGCCACCTCCACACTCTGTCATTGTGCCATTCTGTGGCCTTCTGATGCTGTCACCACCTACAAACTCTGTCGTTGGGCCACTCTGTGATCTCCTCATGCTGTTCTTACCTCACCACTATGTAATAGGGCCACTCTGTGGACTTCTGTGAACTTATGCTGTTCCCACCCTCCCTACTTCATGACTAGGCCACTATTTAGCCTTTTTGGCTTGGCTGACATCATCATTTATTTGACCCTTCTTCTTATCTGTCAGAAGGAAGGTAAAATGAGACGCACAACGGATCCTGTTTGTGTAGCAGCTGTAAGGCCTCTATGGTCCCATCAGAATTGGCTTGTGATTTGGTAGCCAAAAGCAGGAGTTGGTACAAAACATAGAAGACTTGCAATATTCTGTTTACGTGTCATCTCTGTTTTGGATCCACTTCTGTTTTTTTTTAGTAATACTGATGGATTATTGACCAAATGCTGACAAAGTGAAGGCGGATGCTCAACAGGCAGGATCAGTTTTTTCTGGGTTATTGTTCTGACGGATCAGAGGAAGGGCAAAATAATTAGTGACTTCCATACAAACTTACTGCTGACACCCTCTCCACTCTGTCGGGGGGCTCTACTTGTATAAGCGTTTAATAGAACAGGTCTGTAGACATGTTTGTGGAATCAGCTGATGAGGGTGTAAAAAGAGCGCGCTTCTTCTTGATGCTAACATTGACCTGTAAGGCTGAGTACATAAGTGAGTTATTTGGTCAGTTTTGGCCCTGTGACTGCCCAAATAAGTGAAGTATGCAGTGATTCTAAGAGTGACACCTGTCATCTGCATATCATACTGACTCACAGTATTATTTCACTACCAAAGCAGACTCCCTATGCATGTTTCTGCAAAGCACAGTGTTCTACACCACTATAAAGGGTCTCTGCAGCCAAGAAATAACTTTGTTTTTTATGTAATTCGTCGCAAAGGGGACAGTACCTATGGGTTCGTAGAAACTGTTCCTCGGGAGGTAATTTTTACTCCGAATCAAGAAAACTAAAAAACAGACTATTACAGAGAGGTTATCCCTTGACCCTTCTAAGGGAGTCCTTCCAATTTGCAGAGTCGAAGAAAAGGGAGGACCTTTTGATGCCAAGGCACAGGGACAATTCAGACGAGGGTCTTATACGCCTAATCTTCACCTTCGACTCTGGTAACAAGGAAGTGATATCCATCTTGCAAAGACACTGGCCAGTACTCACAATGGACCCTGATTTAACGCAGGTGATCAAGGAATATCCCCAAGTGACCTACCGAAAAGGAAGGAGCTTGTGGGATCGTTTAGTGCACAGTCACTATGAGGGCCCCAAAAAAGAGGGCACCTGGCTAGACCGCAAGCCTTTGGGCGTTTTCAAATGCGGATCGTACAAGGCTTGCAACTTTATCAATACTTCGAAAACAGTAACTTGTTCCATTACACAACGCCCCTTTGTTATCTGGGATTTTGCAAACTGCAGAACTAAAGGCGTTGTATACAGTCAGGTCCATAAATATTGGGACATGGACACAATTCTAACATTTTTGGCTCTATACACCACCACAATGGATTTGAAATGAAACAAACAAGATGTGCTTTAACTGCAGACTGTCAGCTGTAATTTGAGGATATTTACATCCAAATCAGGTGAACGGTGCAGGAATTACAACAGTTTGCATATGTGCCTCCCACTTGTTAAGGGACCAAAAGTAATGGGACAATTGTCTTCTCAGCTGTTCCATGGCCAGGTGTGTGTTATTCCCTCATTATCCCAATTACAATGAGCAGATAAAAGGTCCAGAGGTCATTTCCAGTCTGATATTTGCATTTGGAATCTGTTGCTGTCAACTCTCAAGATGAGATCCAAAGAGCTGTCACTATCAGTGAAGCAAGCCATCATTAGGCTGAAAAAACACAACAAACCCATCAGAGAGATGGCAAAAACATTAGGCCTGGCCAAAACAACTGTTTGGAACATTCTTAAAAAGAAGGAACGCACCGGTGAGCTCAGCAACACCAAAAGACCCGGAAGATCACGGAAAACAACTGTGGTGGATGACCGAAGAATTCTTTCCCTGGTGAAGAAAACACCTTCACAACCGTTGTCCAGATCAAAAACACTCTCCAGGAGGTAAGTGTATGTGTGTCAAAGTCAACAATCAGGAGAAGACTTCACCAGAGTGAATACAGAGGGTTCTCCACAAGATGGAAACCATTGGTGAGCCTCAAAAACAGGAAGGCCAGATTAGAGTTTGCCAAACGACATCTAAAAAAGCCTTCACAGTTCTGGAACAGCATCCTATGGACAGATGAGACCAAGATCACCGAGAAGAGTATGGAGAAGGAAAGGAACTGCTCATGATCCTAAGCATACCACCTCATCAGTGAAGCATGGTGGTGGTAGTGTCATGGCGTGGGCATGTATGGCTGCCAATGGAACTGCTTCTCTTGTATTTATTGTTGATGTGACTGCCGACAAAAGCAGCAGGATGAATTCTGAAGTGTTTCGGGCAATATTATCTGCTCATATTCAGCCAAATGCTTCAGAACTCATTGGACGGCGCTTCACAGTGCAGATGGACCATGACCCAGAGCATACTGTAAAAGCAACCAAAGAGTTTTTTAAGGGAAAGAAGTGGAATGTTCTGCAATGGCCAAGTCAATCACTGGACCTGAATCCGATTGAGCATGCATTTCACTTGCTGAAGACAAAACTGAAGGGAAAATGCCCCAAGAGCAAGCAGGAACTGAAGACAGTTGCAGTAGAGGCCTGGCAGAGCATCACCAGGGATGGAACCCAGCGTCTGGTGATGTCTATGAGTTCCAGACTTCAGGCTGTAATTGACTGCAAAGGATTTGCAACCAAGTATTAAAAAGTGAAAGTTTGATTTATGATTATTATTCTGTCCCATTACTTTTGGTCACCTAATAAGTGGGAGGCACATATGCAAACTGCTGTAATTCCTGCACCGTTCACCTGACAGTCTGCAGGTAAAGCACATCTTGTTTGTTTCATTTCAAATCCATTGTGGTGGTGTATAGAGCCAAAAATGTTAGAATTGTGTCCATGTCCCAATATTTATGGACCTGACTGTATATTTGCCAATGTAATTGTCCTATGGACTACATTGGCAAGACGAAAAGAGAATTTCGAAAAAGGGTCTGCGAGCATATAAATGATATTAAAAAATTAAAAGATATACCTGTGGCCCACCATTTCAACAACTGCCATATGGGCGATGTTGGCTCTGCTCGCTTCTCTGTCCTCGAGGTGGTCCCTCGAAAAGGTGATTGGGACAAGAAAATTCTTAAAAAAGAAGCTTCTTGGATATACCATTTTCAGTCCCAGTCCCCACTTGGTTTAAATGAAAGACTCAATTTTACATCCTTTATCTAAAATTCCCTGTTCGTTTAATACGCACTTTCCTTCAGGAATAATCTAAATATATTTGGTATGTTGCCCTTTAACTGGCTTAGTTGATGCGAGAAGCATCTTGCTGTCATGGTGAACAATCATCAGGTCACCTTATCTTTGTTAAACTTGGTGTCCTCCGTCTTCTCTTATAGCCATAAGGGAGATGACATAAGTGATTACTATCTTCTTTTTCCTGATTTATTTCTCTATACCCCTTACTAATGGAAAAACCTTTGTGTGTGCGATGTCCCCCCTTTATGTCTCTGGCCTTACTGTGGTGGGCCACTACTATTTATAAGTAAATATCGAGTCGGATGACCCTCTGTATCATATTTAAGCTCCGATGCCTCCTTAACCATTATTTTATAATCCTCTTGTCCGGCATCCCCTTAGAGAGACATTATGTTCGACGATGCGTTCCACTGATGCGTTCCATTAGGGAGCCGGGAACTGACGTTATAGAACTTCCGGTATCGGCATCAAGCCTTATGCGGTTCATGATGCGTGTCACGATGCCGGAAGTTATATGGACAAGAGGACTTGCACTCCAGAATGCGGTCCGGATGCCGGAAGGAGGTCACTGGCGTCCGGATGTTTGATCTGGGCAAGCGCTGATTATAAAAAGTTTGCGCCACCACGGCCACAGTCAGCTTCGGCCCAAACAACTTGTTTTTTTGTGGGAAATCCACCATCCTCCCGCTTATAAGTAGGACTTGGTTACTTTCTTGCCCAGGCATATTTGTGTGTGATTGTTCATTCGTTGTAGCATATGGGCCTCCTATTGATTTGTTTCTATTCATATACTTTCTCTAGGCATCACTAGTGGGACAGTCTCCCTCTTTTTTCTGGGGCTCTTGTATTGGTTTAGAAAGTAGTGGTGGTGTCCACTCTATAGGACAACCATCCACTTTCTATTTTATTGTTACTATCTTTTCCCTGATTAGGGCTTACTAGGGACCGGATAGCATTAGGTTCGGGGACAGGGAACCTCCACCATCAGGGGGTCGCCCTGGGCTAAGCAGGCTATAGGGCATTAAGGGTAAGTGTTTTTGCCCTGCCCCTCTTTTACTAGACCTCTATCCCTCCGCCTGAACCTGTGTGTCTATCCCGTCACCATGAATGTTTTTCTTTTGGGGGCCACTACTCCCTATAAAGAAACGGTGGTAACTGTAGTACACTACTGTTGGTATATACATACCTATACCCGCTTGATCATAAATAAAGGTATTTTTAAAAGTCACATTCCTTAATGCATGTAATTTATTTGGATTGAGCCAGATTTTTCCCAAAGAATTCTACGAACCGGTGAATCAAATTTTAGAAAAATTCGCTCATCTATATTGATGACCTATCCAGAGGTCTTAAAACCCTTTTAATAAAATAGAGATGATAAAAACTGACATCTGGAAATCAACTTATTAGGCATTATAATATTATACAATATATAAACTAAAGTAACATAGACAAGTGCTTGATACAGTGTTCATTGGATAGCCAACTACTGAGAACACATGATTGCTCTGAAGAGCTGAGCAAGCACATGTATAAGCAGATCAGGAGTGAATGCTGTTGGCAGAACAAGTGCTTGGCTAACAGCTATCTTACTATATGTGTATGGTAGGTCTAAGTTTCAAAGTACTAGGAAGACAGCTTAAGAAAATCTTTAGGATGTGGTTAAAAATTGCCTGTCTCCTTTCCATATTCCTAGGCTAGAATGTTTTTGAGGTAACACTTTTGTAGGACGGTGGAGAGGTTTTGGAGAAGATGATATTGCCTTCATCATTCTGACATGTTAGAAAATACTTTACTAACTACTCATACAGTGTTTTTTTTTTGTTTTTTTTAACAAAAACCTAATGTAATGGCTAACCATCAGTGACCCAGTTCTAGTTGGCATAGTAATACTGTCAGAATTTCAGGTTGTCCACTTTTAATGTTGAACCCACTCTTTATTTTTGTATCTAATGTGCACATATTTACTTGTCCTTGAATCAGTAGGTAAAGTGCTGCTGGTAAGACATGTACATTAGGTGATGGGTGCCCAGGGAGATGCCAAAAAGCCAATTCTACCTAAGCTAGAATATTTGCTCCAAGTTAAAAAGCTTCTCCAAGAATGATTTAAAATGGCTGCCAGAAACCTGTGCTAGAATGTGAGCAGGACTGGTTGCCACCACTTGCAGGGGAGGTGAGGGGGTGGGGACCTCACTGCACACTACACTGCTCTACAATAGATGGTAAAGATTTGATCCTGCCTCCTGAACTGCCTGACAGGAAAGCTCACCAATATGTAGCATGCACAAATGCCAGAGCGTAGTGTGTAGTGAGACCCCGTCCCCTCACTGACTAGGCAGTGCTGCAAGTAGAGGCAACCAGTCTTCACATTCTAGGACAGGTTGTTCATGGCCATTTTAAATCATTCTCAGACAGCCCCTTTAAGGAAATCCTAACTTTGACTCCTAAGGTTACTAATAGATTGACAGGGTTCATGTGTATGGAGGGGCAAGACTAAGTCCTAGGAGAAGATATACAATGTAAAATATTGTGCTGAATGCTCGATTATCGCAAACAATTGTACACCTATTGTTTTTTATCAGTTTTTTTTAGATGAAAGCATATATGACATACTTGTAGGAATATGAAATTAGGCATGATGAAGACCTTACTGGTTTGAGGACTTGATTTGAGCCAATTGCCTTACATTTACTGCACCACAATAATGCATTAAAGAGAACCTGTCACATTGGACATGGTGTTTGAGTTGAAGGCATCATGTTATAGAACAGGAGGAGCTGAGCAGATCTATATATAGTTTTATGTGAAAAGGTTCAGTAACATTTATATCCTTGCTTATTCTGGACTTTGAAGTCAAGGAGGAGGTCCTATCAGTGATTTACAGCTATCTCTGTATACACAGCTATAGATGGAAGGCTGTCAATTACTGATACGACCGCCTCCTTGACTTCAAAGCTCAGAATGAGCAGGAATTTAAATGAATAAAACACAAGTTTTACTGAATTTTCCTCACAAAACTATATTGCTCAGCTCCTCCTGTTCTATAACATGGTGTCTGTAGCTTATATTTCATTTTCATGATGACAGGTTCCCTTTAAGGTAACTCAATAAAAAAGACTGCCATGATTACACTTAGTTAGTCTAAGAAATAAAAATGTTTAAGAACAGCTATGGAAGGTTTTCCTTTATTTTAACTACATCTTCTCAATCTCCTTACGGTTTGTCAATACAATGGGTTACCTGTAGTGTTCGTATAAACTTACCATCAGTCATGCAACTTGATATTGGTGCTTATTCTACAGCCTTATCTAGCTAAATAGAATCTGTAATCACAGGTATTAATATTTGTGCAACATTAGTGCCATCTGTCTGGAGCCAATGGTATTGCTTGGAATTGCACTTGTCGATGGTCAGCAAAATTGGAGAATGGCACATTTCCAAAAGAACATTTTCTGATTATAAAAAAAACCTGTATAATTATTTATATATATATATATATTTATATGGGCATAACTACCATAGGATCGTGCTGTTGGATTTCAGCATGCTCAATCCTTTTCTTCTCAGTAGGAGACTCTTCTAGTCTTGCTCCCCTCTTTTCATTCAGAACACAAGCATGCTCTTCTGAGAACTGTATGTAAACTCAGCATATTCAGTGGCATCATCTGACTAAAGCACCGTGCAATCAGTTAAGTAAGTTCAGAGAGAAGGATTGTTATACATACAATTCACGTAGCAATATATTGTTCTTATTGTAGAATTGTTTGCGAGAAATAATTTCGATATTTGCCATTATGCTGCTGGGGTTTAGGATTCCAACCTTCCATAGCAAATCAATCCATCCCTACAAAGTAGAGTAAATGAAGACCTAACTTACCAGTAGCTGAGTCCATCTTCAGCATGTGCTTGTACCACATGCTGAAGATGTACCATCCTCAGCTTTATTGGCACCATATCAGCAGAGATGAGCCCCAGACATTAGATCTTCTATAACAATACTCTGAAGGAGGGTTTAATATGGGCAGATTTGAGACCCTAATCCATGATCCGCCTAATGCTGTGCTGGTGGTTTAGTGTGCAGAAACCAGGTGTCAGGATCTCTTTAATAAGTTGGTGTATTCAGAAACTGTCAAGAATACACACTAGAATATCACATGTTCTGTATCGTACAAGGTGCATAACATGTAAAGAGGACAGGATTAGTGTGAATTTGGTATATTCTGATTTCTACTTAGGTAGGTCTTGTGTCCTGTATGTTGTCCTCTGTGCTGACCAAAACAAAACTGCATTCTTGTAAAAAAAAAAAGTACATAAGTAAATCTAGTCTAAATGATCATTGGACGTGTCACGGTGGATACATGTAAGAAGAACACATTGATGACAGCTGTGTTCTCACTCTACCATGTATTTCCTGGATGAACGTGATCTACATTGGCATTGCTTAGAGATATCAGTTTCTGAAAATTTGACACAGCACTCTAAAGTGCCCTGGCACAGGACTGAATGGCCCTTTGCCTAGAAGATTAGATTTCAGTGCAGTGTCAATGTGGATTAATCACCCCATAGAGCTTTAAAGGGGTTTTCTGGGATTTTGAAACTGATAACCTATCCTCAGGATGGTGGTCTGAGATCATAAGCTTCACCATATATCGGACATATCAGAAGATCATTTTGCCTGTAGTTCTTCTTGTAGGATACAGCCACTTGTGGAGGTTTCACAGGATAGTCCACAGCAGCAGAATTTGCCCCAGATGGGGCAGATTTCATTGAGGAAACGCTGTAAGTTTGCATTGCAAATGGAGAAATCCATTACAGAAATCCGCAACATAAACTGACATGCTGTGGATTTCAAATCTACATCACATATCAAGTTATGCATGGATTTTCTGACAGAAAATTCTACAGTGTGTGGATGAAATTTGAAAAAAAAAATATTTCCGTTCGCAAATCCACTACGTAAAATCTTGCCATTCACATCACATCTGGGGCAATAGAGCCTGATTAGGTGAGTAGTGCCATCAAATGAAGTTGTTTTCCCAAGTTTTGGAAGCACAGCAGTACCAGAAAATAGGTGAATAGATATGGAGAAAAAGACCAAATATCAGTTTAGCATTACAGCCACAAAATAAAAGAAGAAGCCGAAAGAACTAATGACTGAGGCACGCGTGGTAATCATCCTGTATTCGGTGAGGTATTCAACTGCCTGATGCTTTGTGAACACATCAGACTGAATTATATGAGCACATATGTATAAAACACAAGGCAAGCACTGATTTTATCCAGAAATTAATCGTGTGCACATGGTGTACTCAGTGGATAGCTTTTGACATTTGCCAGAAATACATATTTTCAGAGCCAACCAGCTGTTGCCATTTGTGTGTACTGAGCAGCACTTTAGGTCATTTTACTTGCTGATTCCAAAGGTTTAATATTCATTTAGCTTTAGTTTTTTCCTGTGTGTGTTTTGCAAAGAAAATATAGCAACAGGTTTTGGTAATTTGATAATCATATTATATAAAAAAAAATATGAAGATCATCCCCTCCAAGCCTAATTCCACTAAAAACACCACCTTACTCCAGCAACAATAAAATACTTTGCACCCTGCTGCTGTGTATTTAAAGGGAACCTGTCACCATGAAAATGTGACGTAAGCTATGGGCAGCTGAGCAGAATGATAAATAATTTTATGGAAAAATGTTAAATCCCTGCTCATTCTGGGCTTTGAAGTCCAGGAGGAGATCCTATGAGTGATTGACAGCTATCTCTGTATGCATAGTCATAGTTGGAAGGCTGATAGGACCATCTCGTTGACTTTAAAGCCCAGAATGAGCAGGAATTCAAATGAACAAAATTCAAGTTTTACTGAATATTTTTCCCAAAAACTGTATATCAATCAATCTCAGCTCATCCTGCTCTATAACATGCAGCTTCCAGCTTAGACGTCATGCTCAATGTGACAGGTTCCCTTTAAACTTTAGGCCACCTCACTGTCTATTCTGATGGCTCCTTCTCCCCAGCTATATCTGTGACCACTCTATCTATACATGTGAACTACAAAATATGGGTGGTTACCAGTAGTGGTGGTTATAATATTTTGTGTACTTACCCCTGGGTGACAGCATTGCTCAGTTACCATATTATTATTGTGCAATGCAGTTTATAGTTGCAGTATTTGCTATATTGACACCCAGGATACTTCTCCAATGCCATGGCCAGCTCATGTTTCAGCTACCGTGTATAGAACCTAAAAAAGCTAATTTTTCACACTATATCTTTATAGACTTTTCTCTACTTTTCTTCAGACATAAAATTAAGTAATGAAATTCTTACGGCTCGCACCAAGTGGAGCTTCCTGAAAATGGGTTACTACAACAGCTAATATTAAATCCACCTTTAGTAAGGTTCCCATCACACGAACAGGACATATCAGTAGTCTAATATGTGACTTAACTCACTACAAATGACGACCAGTGGCGCGATTGGTTTCCAGGTCAGCTCCAAATGGTGTTGTCTTGTGCTGGATCTTTGGGGTCCTGTTGTATTAGGAGTCCTGTGAACAATCTTCTGGTTGGCATACGAACAGCAATAAAATCTAGTGCAAAACGAATAGTAAGAGGGGAGGAGTGGGATAAAGCTACATTTTCACACTTAGGGAGTGTCTTGACATACCCTGCACTGCCAGAGGATGCGCCTAATTCACGACGAGGCACAGGCCTCTTCATAAATTAGGAGAATCCACCCACAGCCCATGTGCCTAACCAGAAATCCGTGGCAGCTCAGAGCTGCCGTAGATTTCTGTCTTTATTTACGCCATAAAACTGACGTAAATGAAGATAAATTTGTTACAGCATCTGGCTACACCCTTTCACCGCCCTTGCCACACCCCCTTTTAGAAAAGTGGAGAGGATGGCAAAAAAGGGGAGATGCAACAACTTTTTTAAAAATCACACCTGCAACTTTTTAACGCCATTTTTCATATATAAAAGGAATGATAAATCTCCTCCCTTAAAATGGTTATCCAGGAAAAGATATTTATGACATATCCCAGGATAGTAGAACTACAATTGTATTAGTAGAACTAAGATGTAGATGGGCCCGACATATTTTTGATCAATTATATGCGCAAAGAGCTTCTAACTGCCCTTGCAGTAAGTATGGCCACCAAGCAGCTATTTTTTATTCAGTATTTGCTTATATCTTTGTGCAATTGACTAGCAGTGTGCTGTTACTTGTAGTTCTACTAATCCAATTGTGTTTCAGCCAAGGTAGCGTGCACCTGCGTTCTCAAATTTACTTATTATGGAGGTGCTGGTTCCTTTGTTTTTTTTCCCTAATATCCCCAGGATAGGTCATCAGTAGGGGTGTGACACCCGGGACCTGAGGCCTCGAGCGTTGCTGCCTCTTCCTAGGCCAGTGACATCACTGTACCTCGGTCACATGGCCTAGTTGCAGCTTAGAGCCATTCAAGTCAATGGGGATAAGCTGCAATACCAATCAATGCAACTATACGATATGAGGAGACTGCATTTTTTTCTTTCATTTTTGCATTATTATTATTTTTATCGTTATATAATACCAGGGTGCAAAAACAAGCACAATAAACAGGGAGAGGGGGCATTACTGTGTTTTGAAAGCTATAACTTAATTTTTCTGTCACCATAGCTGTATGAGGTCTTTTTTGTGCAAGATGAGTTGTATTTTTAATGGCACCATTTTGGGGTACCTATGACTTTTTGACCATTTTTTTTGTGAGGTACAACAAAAGAATAAAGAAAAGTAAAAAAAAAAATGGGACATGTGACCGTGTGCATGGCAGTTGGGATATGAAGAGAAAGACTTGCAGGCTTGTATTGCCTAATGCAGGTCGTTCTTTGGGAATATCTCAGGAACGGTACGTACTAGAGAGCTGTGAACCCCACAAGATTTCTTTCCAGGTAGCAAGGGATGTGTATACCAAGTTTCGTTGAAATTGATGGTTGCATTTTTGATTGATTGCGGAACATACATGCACACATATATGTACGTCCTTCGTTATATATATAGATTGTACTCATTTTGAGCTAAAAGTCATTGTTCTGATAGGTCTTTATTAAAAATACAGAACCCTTTTTTTTTGTACAGGGCTCGGATGCTCTAATAGAGGGATCAGAATTTTCTCTCCATCAGCCAGTTTACCTGACTGCTCCTTATCTCTGCTCTCTAACCTGTTCTGCTATATAAACACTCAATATATGTCAGGAGGGTGTCACAAGCTATTGCTGACCCTGTTGTGCCTGGGGTCAGAAGGACTTGCAGCGGGTGGCTACTTGCTCGGTTTCAAGAGATCGCGACATGGCCTACTGGTGGAATGGATTCTGGTCTAGGTTTTCCTGTTAAAGGGAACCTGTCACCTCCAAAACACATATAAAACTGACATCATTACCTTACAATAGCCCCCAGTGTCTTCATAATCATGTGTTTCATTCCTCCGTCGGTTGCCGCATACTTTTTAAAAACGATGTTTTAATCTCCATTCGCGCTATCTTCACATCCTTGCTTCAAGTCAAGCTAAGCACACCCCTTACCCGTCCTCCCTTCACTTTCATTCACATCCTGCTATGAGGCTGGGATCGTGCAAGTCTCGCGCATGCGCGGTGCGCTCCTTGTCACCGCGATCCTGTCTCTGGCTCCCCCACTCAGCCAGACGCTTTCCTCTCTCTGCACATGCGTAGGGCTTCTCCATCGTGCGTGCACACGCCCGGCGATTCTGGTCCTTAGCGTCAGCGTGATCACTTGCTTCAAGCGCAGGAGAACGCAAGCCAGTGGTCACGATTAGCCCCCGACCCCACCAGCATCAGGTATTGAATTCCACATGTTAACAAGAATATCCTGGGACCCAAATATTATATTAGCCCAAAAGGACAAATTAGGTTATTATCCAGATTATACTGGGACACAAAAATATTATATTAGACCAAAAGGGCAAATCAGGTTAATACACATTTTATCTAGATTATGCTGTCCCAGAAACGTTGTATAAGCCTAAGATGCGACAATAGTAAGGACAAAAAGCAATCAAATTATAAATGCTGAATTTATGGCATTTGAATAACTGATAGAATATCAAAGAAGAAATATTAACTCCCAGTTTTATCATTTATAGTTTGTTTTATTTAATATCAATACGTACGGTAAGTCAAAACATTTGAAGAGTTGTTCAAAAGGTTATTTAAAATTAAAACAAATTCAAATAAATAAAAAAAATAGTTACAACAAAAAAGTGGTCCATTCTTATTCCTATATAAATATCTGTTTTGGTGTTGTAATGAGTGGCATAGCTGTAGGTGGTGAAGAGGTTACAGTCCCTATCTGGGTTAAAAAGCCTAATAAGAGGTAGCAAACCCCTTGGTATGTTATTAGAGGATAATAGTATTCTAGAGAGTGCATGTTGCTCAATATATAACTTGGCTTTAGGGAAGTGTTTAGGTCAATAAATCTGCAGGGATTTTAGTTTAATTTGTATTTTAACCACTGTGCTTTGTGCTTTCATGCCACTTGACAAAATATAAGGAAAGCTATGGTTATTGATGGGTTTTAAAATCAAACATTGCCATAGCTATGCCACTGCACTACCTTTTTTTTTATTAACAATAAATAAAACAAAACATTATATAAATATATATATATTTTAAAAAATAATTATATATATATTTTTTTTTTTTTGGCCTCCAACCTACCCCTTCTAGCCATTCCTTTCACTCACCAATTATTTTTACTATTTTTTACTATTTCTTTTCAGAGATTTTTATATAGATGACATATACTCAGGGCCAAAGCTCATTAAAATCTCTGTGTGGGTATGACACTGGGCACGAACGCCTATGTGCTTATGGATGCGAAGGTGCACAGCATTAATTAGCATCATTCTGTTCTTTGCCAATATAACAGCAGCAAGAAAGTGCCTGGTGGTTGATCAACATTGATTATATTATCAAGCATAAACCAAAATAATATGTCATTGGTATTAAAGGGGTTCTCTGGGCTTTTAATATTGATGACCTATCTTCAGGACAGACAGCTCGTAATAGTGCAGATCTAAATTTAAAAAAAAAAATTGTATCAACGTACCAATAGAACTATTACATTTATCACAAATTATACTGATCCTCTAAAGATAACCCCTTTTTTTTTTTTTTTACACCCACTGTGGTGAGAGTATATGGTGAGACTCCATAGACATTGTAGTGGGGATGATGAGGATTACACCCAGTGTGGTGAAAGTATATGGCGTGACTCCATAGACAGTATAGTGTGGCTTATAAGGAATACACCCAGTGTGGTGAGAGTATATGGCGTGACTCCATAGACAGTATGATGAGGATGATGAGGATTACACCCAGTGTGGTGAGAGTATATGGCGTGACTCCATAGACATTGTAGTGGGCATGATGAGGATTACACCCACTTTGGTGAGAGAGTATATGGCGTGACTCTGTGAGATTGTGGGACAGCTCTTCCTGTATAATGTCATTTGGCATTTTGGGCACTAGAGGCCGCTGTTTCCCCACACAGCTAAAGTGACTGCTGGATTTGAATATGCAAATGAGCTGATGACTCATGCTTATGACTCATGTAGGCTGTGTTGCTGAGAAGAACAGGAAGGAGAGAGGGTCAAACATCTTGGGAGGATTGTGTGTGTGAGACACAAGCCGGTCTCATCATGGCGTTGGAGTTGCAGTGATCGGGTTGATAGTAGAGAGGGACTGTCACTCGTTCCGTACCCAGATCCTATCCTCAGGAGAGGGGTTGCCTCCAGCAGAGCTGATTGGAGCTTTGAAAGAAAAGGACTATTTAGCAAGGCCGCAGGTGTGCTTACAGGCGTGGAACTATCATGATGAGAGACATCCTCTGTTACCAGATGGGAACAGGTCAGTGAACCCGGGTTTTGTTGTGTTCATTGCACTGTTTTAGTGATACCTGAAGAATCTGAAACTGAGCTTGTAACTGCCATTAGTTAGATAGGAGGGATTTGAATTTGGCAGGCTGCCCGGGATTGTTTGTGGCACATTGTATTGGGGATGATGAGGATTACACCCAGTGTGGTGAGAGTATATGGCATGACTCCATAGACATTGTAGTGGGGATGATGAGGATTACACCCATTGTGGTGAGAGTACAGGTGAAACTCAAAAAATTTGAAAATTGTGCAAAAGTCCATTTATTTCAGTAATGCAAATGAATTGCATTAATGCAGCTTAAAATTAGAATTTTGTGAAAAGGTTCAATATTCTAGGCTCAAAGTGTCACACTCCATACCCCCTGAGCAAAGGGTACCTCAAAATTGTGACTTTGGGGTTTCATAAACTGTAAGCCATAATCATCCAAATTATAACAAATAAAGGCTTGAAATATCTCGCTTTGCATGTAATGAGTCTATGTCATATATTAGTTTCACCTTTTAAGTTGCATTACTGAAATAAATCAACTTTGCACGATATTCAAATTTTTCGAGTTTCACCTGTATATGGGGTCACTCCATAGACACTATGGTGAGGATGATGAGGATAACTCCTGCTATATACATTATAAGAAAGATGATGAGGATAGATCTTTATTCAAAAAACTCATTGCCGGCACACTGTGTTTTATTTATTTATTTATTTGCTTGTATTGAAAAAAAAAATTTCTGTGTCCTATGCATTTATAATTTGATTGCTTTTTGTCCTTACTATTGTCCCACCTTGGGCTTATATGACGTTTCTGGGCCAGCATAATCTAGATAAAATGTAATAACTTGTAATAACTTGATTCGTCCTTTTGGTCTAATATAATATTTTTGTGTCCCAGGATAAACTGGATAATAACCTAATTTGCCCTTTTGGGCTAATATTATATTTTTGGGTCCCAGGATAATCTGGATAATAACCTAATTTGCCCTTTTGGGCTAATATAATATTTTAGGTTCCCTGAATAATCTGAATAATAACCTAATTTGCCCTTTTGGGCTAATATAATATTTTTGTGTCCCAGGATAATCTGGATAATAACCTAATTTGCCCTTTTGGGCTAATACACTGCGTGCAGAATTATTAGGCAAATGAGTATTTTGACCACATCATCCTCTTTATGCATGTTGTCTTACTCCAAGCTGTATAGGCTCGAAAGCCTACTACCAATTAAGCATATTAGGTGATGTGCATCTCTGTAATGAGAAGGGGTGTGGTCTAATGACATCAACACCCTATATTAGGTGTGCATAATTATTAGGCAACTTCCTTTCCTTTGGCAAAATGGGTCAAAAGAAGGACTTGACAGGCTCAGAAAAGTCAAAAATAGTGAGATATCTTGCAGAGGGATGCAGCACTCTTAAAATTGCAAAGCTTCTGAAGCGTGATCATCGAACAATCAAGCGTTTCATTCAAAATAGTCAACAGGGTCGCAAGAAGCGTGTGGAAAAACCAAGGCGCAAAATAACTGCCCATGAACTGAGAAAAGTCAAGCGTGCAGCTGCCAAGATGCCACTTGCCACCAGTTTGGCCATATTTGAGAGCTGCAACATCACTGGAGTGCCCAAAAGCACAAGGTGTGCAATACTCAGAGACATGGCCAAGGTAAGAAAGGCTGAAAGACGACCACCACTGAAGAAGACACACAAGCTGAAACGTCAAGACTGGGCCAAGAAATATCTCAAGACTGATTTTTCTAAGGTTTTATGGACTGATGAAATGAGAGTGAGTCTTGATGGGCCAGATGGATGGGCCCGTGGCTGGATTGGTAAAGGGCAGAGAGCTCCAGTCCGACTCAGACGCCAGCAAGGTGGAGGTGGAGTACTGGTTTGGGCTGGTATCATCAAAGATGAGCTTGTGGGGCCTTTTCGGGTTGAGGATGGAGTCAAGCTCCACTCCCAGTCCTACTGCCAGTTTCTGGAAGACACCTTCTTCAAGCAGTGGTACAGGAAGAAGTCTGCATCCTTCAAGAAAAACATGATTTTCATGCAGGACAATGCTCCATCACACGCGTCCAAGTACTCCACAGCGTGGCTGGCAAGAAAGGGTATAAAAGAAGAAAATCTAATGACATGGCCTCCTTGTTCACCTGATCTGAACCCCATTGAGAACCTGTGGTCCATCATCAAATGTGAGATTTACAAGGAGGGGAAACAGTACACCTCTCTGAACAGTGTCTGGGAGGCTGTGGTTGCTGCTGCACGCAATGTTGATGGTGAACAGATCAAAACACTGACAGAATCCATGGATGGCAGGCTTTTGAGTGTCCTTGCAAAGAAAGGTGGCTATATTTGTCACTGATTTGTTTTTGTTTTGTTTTTGAATGTCAGAAATGTATATTTGTAAATGTTGAGATGTTATATTAGTTTCACTGGTAAAAATAAATAATTGAAATGGGTATATATTTGTTTTTTGTTAAGTTGCCTAATAATTATGCACAGTAATAGTCACCTGCACACACAGATATCCCCCTAAAATAGCTAAAACTAAAAACAAACTAAAAACTACTTCCAAAAATATTCAGCTTTGATATTAATGAGTTTTTTGGGTTCATTGAGAACATGGTTGTTGTTCAATAATAAAATTAATCCTCAAAAATACAACTTGCCTAATAATTCTGCACTCCCTGTATAATATTTGGGCCCCAGGATATTCTTGTTAACATGTGGAATTCAATACCTGATGCTGGTGGGGTCAGGGGCGAACCGTGACCACTGGATTGCGTTCTCCTGCGCGTGAAGCCAGTGATCATGCTGACGCTGAGGACCAGAATCGCCGGTTGCGCGTGCAATGGGAAAGCCCGGTGTATGCGCAGAGAGAGGAAAGCAGCCGGCTGAGTGTGGGAGCCGGTGCTTGCACAATCCCAGTCTCACAGCAGGATGTCAATCAAAGTGAAGGGAGGATGGGTAAGGGGCGGGCTTAGCTTGACTTGAAGCAAGGAGGCTGCTGCCCCCTTGACTTCAAACTTGATGTGACGATAGCGCGAATGGAGATTAAAACATCGTTTTTATAAAGTATGCGGCAACCGGCGGAGGAATGAAACACATGATTATGAAGACACTGGGGGCTACTGTAAGGTAATAAAGTCGGTTTTATATGTGTTTTGGAGGTGACAGGTTCCCTTTAAGTTTCCAATCCCTTTTGTCCCATTTAGGAATCTGTAGCTTTTCCTTTCAGCTGTTCTCTGTCAGCCACTCCCAGCTACTATATAAAGTTGCAAGAAAAAGTATGTGAACCCTTTGGAATGATATGGATTTCTGCACAAATTGGTCATAAAATGTGATCTGATCTTCATCTAAGTCAATAACAATAGACAATCACAAAGAAAAAGGGGGTCAGTCAGCACATCCCAAAGCGCAGGGGCACGTTGCTATGGCTGAGAACAAGACTGTTAAACAAAACAAGCAATGCAACAGCTCACTGCAAACCAAATAAAGTACAAAATTGCATCATAATAGCAAATGCTGAACTAATAAGTTAGAGATACTTGGCAAATCGTTTTGTACAAAATTATTTGAGCCCGTCTGCCGAACGTCAAGGCAATCTCTAGTTAGACGGGTTCCTAACACTAAATATACCTGTTATGTGCCATAGCGGCTATCATAAAATTCTGAAAGTGCAGGTTCCAGTAGACAATCACAGTCTACTTAAACTACTAACACACAAAGAATTAAATGTTACCATGTTTTTATTGAACACACCATGTAAACATTCACAGTGCAGGTGGAAAAAGTATGTGAACCCTTGGATTTAATAACTGGTTGAATCTTCCTTTGGCAGCAATAACTTCAACCAAACATTTCCTGTAGTTGCAGATCAGACGTGCACAACGGTCAGGAGTAATTCTTGACCATTCCTCTTTACAGAACTGTTTCAGTTCAGCAATATTCTTGGGATGTCTGGTGTGAATCGCTTTCTTCAGGTCATGCCACAGCATCTCAATCGGGTTGAGGTCAGGACTCTGACTGGGCGACTCCAGAAGGCGTATTTTCTTCTGTTTAAGCCATTCTGTTGTTGATTTACTTCTATGCTTTGGGTCGTTGTCCTGTTGCAACACCCATCTTCTGTTGAGCTTCAGCTGGTGGACAGATGGCCTTAAGTTCTCCTGCAAAATGTCTTAATAAACTTGGGAATTCATTTTTCTTTCGATGATAGCAATCCGTCCAGGCCCTGACGCAGCAAAGCAGCCCCAAACCATGATGCCCCCACCACCATACCTCACAGTTGGGATGAGGTTTTGAGGTTGGTGTGCTGTGCCTCTTTTTCTCCACACATAATGTTGTGTGTTTCTTCCAAACAACTCAACTTTGGTTTCATCTGTCCACAGAAAATTTTGCCAGTACTGCTGTGGAACATCCAGGTGCTCTTGTGCAAACTGTAAACGTGCAGCAATGTTTTTTTTGGACAGCAGTGGCTTCCTCTGTGGTATCCTCTCATGAAATCCATTCTTGTTTAGTGTTTTACGTATCGTAGATTCGCTATCAGGGATGTTAGTATATGCCAGAGACTTTTGTAAGTCTTTAGCTGACACTCTAGGATTCTTCTTCACCTCATTGAGCAGTCTGCACTGTGCTCTTGCAGTCATCTTTACAGGACGGCCACTCCTAGGGAGAGTAGCAGCAGTGCTGAACTTTCTCCATTTATAGACAATTTGTCTTACCGTGGACTGATGAACAGCAAGGCTTTTGGAGATACTTTTATAACCCTTTCCAGATTTATGCAAGTCAACAATTCTTAATCGTAGGCCTTCTGAGAGCTCTTTTGTGCGAGGCATCATTCACATCAGGCAATGCTTCTTGTGAAAAGCAAACCCAGAACTGGTGTGTGTTTTTTATAGGGCAGGGCAGCTGTAACCAACACCTCCAATCTAATCTCATTGATTGGACTCCAGTTGGCTGTCCCCTCACTCCAATTAGCTCTTGGAGATGTTATTAGTCTAGGGGTTCACATACTTTTTCCACATGCACTGTAAATGTTTACATGGTGTGTTCAATAAAAACATGGTAACATTTAATTCTTTGTGTGTTATTAGTTTAAGCCGACTGTGATTGTCTATTGTTGTGACATTTTATGACCAATTTGTGCAGAAATCCATATCATTCCAAAGGGTTCACATACTTTTTCTTGCAACTGTATTCTCCCTTTCTGCTTCCTTCCTTGCCAGATATAGACCTTCTTTCCAGATCTTCTAGTCTGACCTCTGGTGGAGTTGCTGTGTTGCTGTCGGAACTGGAGCTGTTGGATCTCTGGTTCTCTCCTGTTTGTTGTCTCCCTTTGAGGATTGTTCGCAGTGTTTGTGCTGTTTGTCCTTTCCCTGTTGTTACCCTAGTGTCAGTGATGAGGACTAGTGCTCTCACCGCCCTACTCACTGCCTAGGGCTTATTTCAGGGTAAGCCAGAGACAAGGCACGTGATCGGCGTACGGGTTAGCAGCCCATCAAGGGATGTCAGGGCAGACAGGTGTCAGTGATAGGTGAGTTAAGGGTCACCACTCCTCCCTCTCCCTAGTGAAAGGGTACTCCTCTTCCCTCCCCTCTGTGCCGCATTTCTGTTGCCTGCCATATCAGACGTGATATTATAGCTTAGTTCTTAACTTACTGATAAGAATGTCGATTAAATAAGTGTTTATGACCTCTCAGTAAATTAGAGATAAGGGTTATTAGATGATCGGCACAAAGTGAAAGTAGAATTCACACAGCTAGAAAAACTGTTAACCCTTTATGATAGAACGGCTGAATATTCTTAATAAAGACCAATTGAAAAAATTATTTGTAGTCCAAAATGAGTAAAATGCATAAAAATCATTAAAAAAATTTCCTCAGAAGATGTGCTTACATCATATCGTGAAAAGCCTGCCCACTTAGCAACCCCTGAGCTAGAAATGTAGATTTGAAAAACCAGCTGAGGGATCGAATATACACAGGTTTAGACACAACATTTCTGGCTGCACTACATCTAAGGCATGTCAACAACTACATACCTAAAGATGGATTGGGATTTCTATTTTGTAACTGGCTGCTATCTAAAGGTTTTTGCTGTCTAGGCAAAGCTAAGCGTCCATGAATATTGTCTTTAAATGTCATCAATCCTAATAAACATTTCATAATATCATAATATATCATGGTGATGCATATAAAATCCTTCACTTGCAGAACTAGCTCTAAGCTACTGCCACAGCTATTGCCTGGTCAGGAATAATGAAATAACAGGCAAGCATCAGGTCACAGAGGAAATATTCTTAAAATACATCTCTATAGGAAAAAAAAATTGAATATGATACAGGAAATGAATTAAAAACCATGTAAGATAATTGGAGAAATAATTTAAATATTGAAATAAACCAGAAATCATATTGAAGTATTAATGGAAAATAGCCAACAGGATATACTAGGACACCAATTTATGCATCATGTTTTATGTAAAATGCTGTCAAAATGCTAGACTTACAGGTTAACAACAGATTCTTCCTTTGAACATCCTGTACTGAGAATAATAATTGTCCTGTGGAAATATGTAAAGGAAATGGAGACAGAGTGGATAGAATAATTGCAGCATGTCTAATCTAAATTCAAGAAGACAATAATTATATACAGTACTATGACTAAACCACCATGCATCTCACCTTAGATAAACCCAATATTATGTGTTCTATAAAACAAAGATTATAAATTCAGAGGTTTGAAACCATTTAGTGGCAACTGGAATTCTGGACTAGATAGATACTGTAGATAGATAGATAGATAGATAGATAGATAGATAGATAGATAGATAGATAAACAGACACACAGCACTGTAAAGTCTGAACATTTGTGGACATTTGGCCCTATTTTCTGTATGCAAAGCCATCAACTCCGTACTTTATTTCATTTTAAAGGGTTAACTTGTTAACTTGCACTGACTTACGCTGTTTAATACTGTGTAACTGCATTATATATATATATATATATATATATATATTGTTAGGGATAAGCAACACGGACGGCCATGTTCAACCTTACTGTGTCTGGGTACCCGAACCCAAACACGGACATTGGTGCGAAAATTTGTGTTCAGTGTTCGGAGTTTAAATAAAGCTTGTTGAAAGGCCGCAGCGCAGCAAATCAACAAGCGCTTAAACTGAGGGCAGCCATCACAGTCATGCCGGCGCACCATGTGACCCTACATGCATAAATGCCAGATCACATTGTGCCCCGCCATTCTGATCTGAATAATGTAGGGACAGAACGCTGCTACATAAAGGGGCAGTTTTAGGCTTTTTTGGACCAGTGACACGGAAATACAATAGTTAATCTGTCTGTTAATTGTGTTGATGACACATAGCTATTTTTTTTTTGTTGTAAAACCATTAAATTGCCCCCGTGACATGGAAATGCAATCGTTAATCTGTCTTTTAATTGTGTCGGTGACACACAGCTATTCTTAGTTTTTTTGCAAAACCCTTAAATTGCCCCTGTGACATGGAAATACAATAGTTAATCCGTCCGTTAATTGTGTCGGTGACACATAGCTATTTTTTGTGGCAAAACCCTTAAATTACCCCTGTGACACGGAAATACAATAGCTAATTCATCTGTTAGTTGTGTCAGTGATACAAAACAAATTTTTGGGGGTTCATCACATCGCCTTGGCATCTGTCTTACTGTAATAGCAGAGTTAATCAGTCTGTTAATTGTGTCAGTGACATAAAGCCATTTTTGGGCTTCCATGGTCCACCGTTGCATCTGTATTATTGTAATAGCAGAGTTAATCAGTCTGTTAATTGTGTCATGACCTATAACCTTTTTTTGGGGTGCAAAACACTTCATTTGCACCCTTGACACAGAAATACAATTGTTTGTCTGTCAGCCAATTTGGTGGGTGACCATAAAAAATGAGAGGAGCATCAACTAGGAGACAAGGCCATGGTCGTGGTGCTGCTGGTGTTGGTGGTGGTGGAGATCCTGCTGTAGGGAGAAGACGTTGTCGATCTGTGCCAGCTATGGGCCCAAATAAAAAACACCTTCTTCTGGTGCATGCAGGCGACAGGAGGTTCTGCGTAATTTTGTAGGCCCAAATACCGCTCTACGAATCTTGAGGCCATAACAAGTAGAGGCAGTAGTAGATTGGATGGCTGACAGTGCCTCCAGTTCCTTCACACGGCAATCTGTGTTCGACCTCAACCCCTGCTGAGCCCCAAGTTATGCAGCAGTCACTTATGCTTTTTGATGACTCTGCTGGTGGGGGTTCCATGGGCTTTCCACCTAGCCCTGCCCCAGAAATGGAAGAGATTTAGAGCACTGATGCCTAACCACTCATGTTTGAGGATGAGGACCATCGCAACGCATCTCTGCTGATGATGACGAAAAATATGTCAACTGCTGTGGCTTTCTGCACTGTGCAGACCGGCCAGGGGGGCAGGGGCAAGGAGTGGGTGGAGGATTATCTGGGATCCAGGTCATCAGAGCGATGTGTGCAGTTCAGAGGAAGAGGTGGGGGTTACGCATCATCAGCCGCACAGCAAAAGAATGAGCAGGGGAGCAGCCAGTACGCCTGCTGCTGCCAAATGTGTCAGGTACAGAGTACACCAAAGCCAGCTCAAAGGAGTTCTCTGGTGCAGCAGTTCTTCAGACAATGTGTTGACGACAAGACATGGGTGGTTTGCACGCTGTGCAATCAGAGCCTGAAGAGAGGCATAAATGTTCTAAACCTGAGCACCACCTGCATGACCAGGCATATAACTACACAGCATGAGCTGCAGTGGAGTAGACACCTGAAAAAACAAGAAAGATCTGAGGCTCCTCGTGCTCCCTCTTCTGCTGCGGTCTTGGCCTCTTCCTCCCCCTTTGGAGCGAAAGGGCCACCTGGCACCCTTCACCCACTACTTTTCCAGGCGGGTTGTCGCTGCCCTGCAAGACAAAAATCTAGTGTGCGCTGCACAACATCATCAGTGGCAAGGTCCACATAACCAGCGATAAGTGGACCAGTAAGCATGGGCAGGGACGTTATATCTCCCTAACTGCCCACTGGGTAAATGTAGTAGAGGTTGGGCCCCAGGCAGAAATTGTTTTGGCGCACATGCTCCCACCACCGAGGATTGCTGGACATTTCTCAGTGCCTCTGGTTGCCTCCGTTCCTACTCCGCTTCCTCCTCCTGTTTCTCCTCTACTGCCTCCATCACGTCAGTGCAACACCAACTTCAGCACAGCCAGGGGGAAACGACAGAAGGCTGTTTTGAAACTCATCTGTTTTGGGGGAAAAATCCACACCGCGCAGGAGCTCTGGGCAGGCATGGAAGAACAGACTGATGAGTGGTTGGTGCCACCATGTCTGCCACATCCAACTCTTCCACCTACACTGCCACTTCTACAGCCTTCTCAACTCCCTACTCCACTTGGACCTCTGCCTCCTGGTTCAAGATTGTTATTTTTATGTATTTTATGTTATTTTAACCCTTTCTACCCTGGGCCTGTTTTCCGCTTCCTGCCCAGGCCATTTTTTGCAAATCTGGCATCTGCCAATTTACATGGTAATAACTTTTAATTATCCAAGCCATTCTGAGATTGTTTTCTCACGACACATTGTACTTCATCACAGTGGTAAATGTGAGTCAATATATTTTTCCTTTATTTAAAATCCCAAATTTACCTAAAATTTGAAAAAAAAATCACAATTTTCTAAATTCGAATTTCTCTACTTTTAAGACAGATAGTAAAGCCTCATAAAATAGTTCAGTCATCATTCCCCATATGTCTACTTTATGTTGGCATCATTTTGTAAATGTAATTTTATTTTTTTAGGACGTTAGAAGGCTTAGAAGTTTAGAAGCCATTTTTCAAACTTTCAAGTAAATTTTCTAAACCATTTTTTAAGCACCAATTCAAATATAAAGTGATTTTGAGAGGCTTACATAATGGAAACCACCGATCAATGACCCCATTTTAGAAACTACACCCCTCAAATTATTCAAAACTGATGTTACAAACTTTGTTAACCCTTTAGGTGTTCCACAAGAAGGAAAGGAAAATGTAGGCGAAATTTCAAAATTTATTTTTTTGGGCAGATTTTTCATGTTAATCAATTTTTTTCTTGAAACACAGCAAAATAAACCTCAATATGCATTACTCTAATTCTGCAGTTTACATAAATACCTGATATGTGGTGTTAAACTGCTCTGTTAGCACGTGGCAGTGGTCAGAAGGAAAAGAGCGCCATATGGATTTTGGAGGCAGATTTTGCCAGAATGGTTTTTGGGCACCATTTTGCATTTGAAGAGACCCTGACGTACCCCTACAGTGGAAACCCTCAAAAAGTGATGCCATTTTGGAAACTACACCCCTCAAAGGATTTATTAAGGGTTGTACTGAGCACTTTGACCCTTATAAGCGTTTTACGGAATATGGAAACACTTCTTAAAATGAAAAGTTTCATTTCTTCCAATAAAATGTTGCTTTAGCCCCACATTTTTCATTTTCACAAGGGGCAACAGGAGAAAAAGCACCCCATAATTTGTTACCTATTTTCTCCTGAATACGGCAACACCCCATATGTAGTGGTAAACTGCTGTGGAGGCACATGGCAAAACTAAGAACGGAAGGAGCGCCACATGGCTTTTGCAACACAGATTTTAATAGATTGGTTTACGGGCGCCATTGGTTTATTTTTTAAGCGATTATCTTATGTCAGGGTTCATTTTTTGCGGGATGAGGTGACGTTTTAATTGTAACCATTTTGGGGTACATATGACTTTTTGATCACTCGATATTACGCATTTTGTAAGGCGAAGTGACAAAAAATGACTGTTCTGGCACAGTTTTTATTTATTTCTTTTTACAGCGTTCAACTGACCGGGTAGGTCATGTGATATTTTTTTAGGACAGGTTGTTTCGGACACGGTGATACCTAATATGCCTATAATTGTTATTTTTGTTAAGTTTTACACAGTAAAAGCATTTTTGACAAGAAAAAAATATATTTTTTGTTGCCATTTTGAGCTATATTTTTTTTACTTTTTGATCAATTGTCTTACGAAGGGACTCATTTTTTGCGGGATCAGATGACGGTTTGATTGGTACCATTTTGAGAGACATATGAATTTTGATCACTTGGTATTACACTTTTTGTAAGGGGTTGTGACAAAAATGGCTGTTTTGGCACAGTTTTTACTTTTATTTTTTATAGCATTCACGTTAGGGGGTAGATTATGTAATATTTTTATAGAGCAGGTTCTCATGGACGTGGAAATACCTAATGTGTCTTTTTTTATTGTTAAGTTTTACTCAGTAAAAGCATTTTTCAAAAGAAAAATATAATGTTTTTGTGTTGCCATTTTTTTTAGTGCCATTTTTTTTTTTACTTTTTGAGTGATTGTCTTATATAGGGTCTTATTTTTTGCAGGATGAGATGACGATTTGATTGGTACCATTTTCAGGTACATACAACTTTTTGATTGCTTGGTATTACACTTTTTGTGAGGGAAGGTGACCAAAAAATGGCTGTTTTGGCACTGTTTAGTTATAAAATTTTTTTACAGCGTTCACTCGACGGGGTGGATTGTGTGACAGTTATAGAGCCGGTCGATACAGATGTGGTGATACCTAATATGTCTACTTTTCTTTTTTTCTATTTTTTGCTTTTTTTTTTATTACTTAATTATTGGAAAAGAACTCTTTTTTATTTTTTTAATTGAAACTTTTATTATGCAAAACTTTATTTTAACTTTTTTTAAAACTTCCCCCCCCAACTTTTGTGGGTCTGATCCCCTCTCCAATGCATTACAATACATCTGTATTGTAATGGATTGGCTGTAAGTGTATTACACTGTGTAATACGCTTACAGCCTTCCTGCCTGTGAGATCCAGGGGGGACCCAATGGGGATGGGGAGGGAGCTCCCTCCCTCCACACACCCCGCACATGTTGCGGTCAGTGTTGATTAATGCGCCGGCATCTGTGTTTTCACCAATGCATACAGCAGGGGTCTGGCTAACAGGAACAGCCGGACCCCTGCAGCTGATCGGGCGGGGGCGCAGCTCCTACACCCACCCGATCAGCATGCCGTAGTACTACGGCACTGGTCGGCAAGTCACTTCCCGCAGCGCTGTACTATTATAGTGCTGGTCGGAAAGGGGTTAAGTCATTTCGCTATCCCCATTTGTTTGAAGGGCAATTGCATTGCTCTTACCCCCATTTTGGAGCCTTTTTGCAGCCCTCTAGGCCTTTCTATGAATTTTTACAGCCATTTTTCAGACCCAAAGTTCAGGTCCACATTGACTTCAATGAGGTTCGGTGTCCGGGGTCAAGTTCGGGTCACATTTGGAACCTGAATCGAACTTTGAAACAACGTCCGGCCAAACCTGTCGAACCCAAACGTCTACGGGTCCGCTTATCCCTATATATCCTGCTCATTTGCACTATATTTGCACAGCAATGTGGAAAGGGTTAATGAACACAGAGAGACTTTTAGGACTCTCTAGCTAATAATGAGAAGCTGGTAATTTTCCACAGCTACCATAAGGAAAAGCATGTTTTGGAGGGAAAAAGCAAGACTTGTTTACCACCCAAACCAGAAAGACTGACCTTTTGAATGCCAGGTACTACTTTGTTATTATGTCTGAAAACCTGTTTTTGTCTGGAAAAAACTGCTGTGTCATTGGCATTGAGTATTACTGAAGCTCTAATGCAAGTATATGAGAGATAGAAAGTGTAACACTGTATTTGTGCTGAGTTTCTCCATTCCATCACTCCCACTAGAGGGTTCTAGATCAGCTAGTATATAAGGAGAGCAGTCAGAGGCCCTAGTGTTCTTCAGTTAGGGAACAGTGCTTAGCAGAGGTGACTCTGCCAGACTAATTGAGTGACCAGAAGTAGACTCTGAGATGGGAGTACACTGCCACAGACTCTGGGCCTTTAGCCTTTAGCCAGGGTACCAGCCCTCTAAGAGTGAGAGGGGCAGCTAGTTCAGGCCTTTCATCAGCATCAAACCATTACTCTGCAAGGAAGGAGACTGGAGAAACTAACCTTATGCGTCGCTATATTGTTTTGCTCCTAAATTCCTCCAGTAAAGAAGCACATGGGTGTCACAGATGTACCGAGACATACGGACGTTCCCGCGACATGTGGCAGGAGATCTGTCAGACCGGCAACACTTGGTTTGATCTGATATGTTTTCCTTTTGGATCAAATGACGTCTATGTTGTTTCTGATGCTTGCCACACCTTCTATCCCCAGGTGTGGCTATTGTGGTCATTTAGCCTTCTCTATTTATTGTTGTTTCTCCCACTATGCTATGCGGTTTATAGCTTCTGTTGTACTTGTGGTTAGCTTGTGTTTGGTTCTCGGCTGAGTTCCTGGTGCTACCAAAGCTACACTAAAGATAAGTGTTTCCGTTCCCTTTTGTATTTTTTTTTTGATATACAGTGGATATAAAAAGTCTACACACCCGTTAAAATGTCAGGTTTCTGTGATGTAAAAAATGAGACAAAGATAAATCATTTCAGAACTTTTTCCACCTTTAATGTGACCTATAAACTGTACAACTCAATTGAAAAACAAACTGAAATCTTTTAGGTAGAGGGAAGAAAAAATATAAAAATAAAATAATATGGTTGCATAAGTGTGCACACCCTTAAACTAATACTTTGTTGAAGCACCTTTTGATTTTATTATAGCACTCAGTCTTTTTGTTTATGAGTCTATCAGCATGGCACATTTTGTATATAATCACTGCAGACAATCCTTATCAGATAGCTTGAACTCACCAACATCAAGTTTATCCATGTAAGTTGCTTTATTCTGTAAGCCAGATAGAGTACAGCAGAACAGATGGATTCCGGTATTGTGCGGTCAAAAGATGATGCTTTCATAAGCGTACATGAGAATACATGTGTACCTGTACATATGTCTGGAGCAGTATGAAGATACAGGAAGTGAAGTACACAGAAGAAGGGGTGGAGCAAGGAAATTAATCACAGATATCAAACAAGTGCATTACCAAAAATGGCCACTAGATGGGAGCATATAACCAAATATAGAATATCATATGAATTAAACTATGTAGATTTTAACTGCATAGCAGCACACTCCCCATCTGGCATTGAAAATGTCACTATTTAAACTATAACGGTAGTTATAAAATTGCAAAAAAAACTATTTGCTTGATATCCGAGGCAGGCATATAATGGCATATAATGCGACAACTAAAATGTAAGGCTTCAAGTGTATCAATTAAAGTTCAAACACTTCTTGCTTGAAGTTTCAGGCAGGATTCAGCAGCATAGGCAATAAATTCACTCTCCAAAGGGCAAGAGCAGAATAAGTTCCATGAAAGGCCTTATGAAAGTCTTTACAGTCCCTTGTCTTGCAACTTTCACCTCCACCTTGCATACCTTACCGTCATCACTAGGAACGCTCCTCACAATAAATCCCATAGGCCACTCGATTCTTTCGGCTTGCTGAACCTTGAGCAGAACGAGATCTCCAACTTGTATGTTAGGGTACTGTCGTTGCCATTTCCTGCGTCCTTGCAGAGTGGAAAGATACTCCATCTTCCAACGATTCCAGAAGCGGTTGGCAAGGTTTTGTACTCGCTTTCATTGATCATAGCACAGATTTCCGTCTTTAAAGTTTCCAAGTGGAACAGGAACGGACCCAAGCTTCTGGGTAAGCAGGGTAGCTGGGGTAAGGATAGTTAGGTTCTCTGGATCTGTAGACACTGGAACAAGTGGTCTTGAGTTGATTATGGCAGATGCTTCTGCCAAGAAGGTGGTTAGAATCTCGTGGGTAAGTCTTGTGGAGTTCAAGTCCATAAACATAGAGTCCAGTATTTTCCGTGTGATGCCTATCATTCTCTCCCATGAGCCGCCCATGTGGGAAGAATGAGGAGGATTGAAAATCCATGTACAGCCCTTTTCAGCTAAAATTTCTTGGATTGGCCTAGAGTTGAGTTGTAACTCTCTACAGGCTCCAACTAAATTAGTTCCACAGTCAGACCTCAGTGTCTTGACTGGTCCTCTGATGGCAAGAAATCGTCTTAGAGTGTTGATGAAGCTTAAGGCATCCATAGATTCTATCACTTCAATGTGTACTGCACGCACAATCATGTAAGTGAACAGCACTGCCCATCGTTTACTATTTGCTTGACCACCTCGAGTTCTGCGGGCTGTTACCATCCATGGCCCAAAGACATCCAATCCAACATAAGAGAAAGGTGGGTCAGTACTTAATCTGTCAGCTGGCAAATCTGACATTAGCTGTTGCTGATGTTTACATCTTAATTTATGGCACTGAACAGAGCTGTGCAGCATAGCTGTTATTTGACTTTTTGCTCCTATGATCCAAAGGCCGGCAGCTCTTATGGCACCTTCAGTGAAGTGTATACCTTAGTGCTTAACCCTTTCAAGGTAGTGCCGTATGAGCAGAGTGTCAAACGTCCCAGGGAGCCAGTAGTGGGGTGAGGAACCCACTGGCAGTAAGCAGCTGACAGCCCAGAAACATGGTACAAGTTTAGGGATAATCCAAGAGGGGCAGTCAATGTCCAATCCGGGTCGAGGCAGTCAGCGAAGGTTCAAGGCGGAAGACAGTCCAAGGGTCAGTAATCGGGAAGGATACAAAGAAACAACAGGCAAATAGGAGGATCCGCAGGGAGGCTAGGTGTTCACCATAAGGTGGAATAACCCAGCAATGAGCCAGAGCTCAGGCCAGGTCTTTATATCCAGGGAAGGTAGGAACCACCCCCTGGTCCCCAAGGCAACAGGAGGCCTCCCTCCCCGGGAACCAATGGCAGGCGAGGAAGGTGGAAGGTGTATACTGGGAACCTCCCCCAGCAAGGCTCACACCTGACAGCCGGATAATGCAGGAACGCTATGCACCCGGGAATGCGCGCTCAGCCTGCTTACTGTGCATGCGCACACGCCGCGCACCCGCACCTCGGGCACCAGGTGTTTTACCGAGCTGAAGGGGAAGCTGTGCCCTGCGCCGTGCTTGCGGTCCCCGAGTAGGGGTAACACCCCCGCTTCCTGACACAGAGTGTTGATATAGTGGCGAGCAGGTATTATGAGAGGATTCTGTTCTTGTTCTCCCAATTCAGCCTTGTTTAAATGTCCACAAACTCTTAACATGTCATCATTGTCAATGAATGGGTTCAGGTTAGCAATTGGACTGTTTTTTGGAATGTCCCTCTTGTCACGGATACATTTAATTTCAGAGCCAAAGACATCCTATTGTACACTGCGTATTATGATCGTTTCACCTTTAGCAATGTCCTTTGCAGAAAGAGGCTTTTGACACGCGTGCCAACCTTGACATTGAACATCCATGGGCTGTGTGTGAAAGCAGTGTACAATATGGACTAACCTTGCGATGGTGCGAACAAGCCTTATCCACTTGGAAAAACTTTCAAAGCGTTGACATCCCAAGACGAGTCTTTGTTCAGTTCTGGTGGCGAGGGTTGTAACTTCAGGACAAATCTCTGGATCCTTGTCAGGTTCTATAAGACCGAAGACGTCAGCCGTGGTCTCCTCTGTGTGATCCAGCAGGAATTCAGGACCTGTTAACCAGGAATAATTTGCAAATACACTTGCAGACACTGGCCTAGTAGCATGATCTGCAGGATTAATTTCAGATGGGACATAATGCCATTGTTCAGGTTTAGATCATTTCCTGATTCTTTCTACATGGTTGCTGACGTAGACATAGAAACATTTAGTCTGGTTGTATATGTAGCCCAGAACAATCTTACTTTCTGTGTAGAATTTCGTGTCATCTATCTGAATGTCTAGCTCGCGTAATATGAAATCTGCGATTTCTACAGCTAGCACAGTCCCACAAAGTTCAAGCCTAGGAATTGTGTGCTCAGGCTTAGGTGCTAACTTAACTTTCCCAAACAGAAACCCTATGTGGGTTTGATTAGAAGAGTCTCTCACCTTGAGGTAGGCAACAGCCGCTATGGCCTCAGTAGATGCGTCTGAGAAGATGTGAAGCTCCTTTCTCCGGCTCGCAGCAAGGGAAGCTGTGGTGTAGCAGAGTGGTATTGTCACTACCAGAGCTTTGAGACGTTCTCACAGCTCTGTTTCTCCACCCCTGTGATGATGTCACTACTAGAGCTTGGAGGAGTTCTCTCTGCTCTGTTTCTCCACCCCTGTGTTGAGGTCTTTACTTTCTGTTTCCTTCCTCCCAGCTGTCCATCCTGTGTTTGATTTCTCTGCCTTTAAATCACCCCTCCTCCTTTGTAGGGTGCGGATTATACTTTTCATTTGAGCTATATCTCTCGCTTGAGTATCTTCACTTGTGTGATATCTTTCAATGGACCTGAGTTCTGCTGAAGCAAGTACTTCGGATATTGTCTGCTGACTTTGGATCTGTTTTCACTGCTGCTGCAGCTCCTTCAGTTAAGTGTGCAGACATTGTGTGTTTCTGTTTGTTTGCTGACTGGATCCGAGGCGACCCCGGTTCCGTCCATATTCTGAGCAGGGCACCGGTGGCCGTGCCCCTTCCACTATTGTAGGGGTTACAGTGGTCATCAGCCTTAGGTACGCGGGCATGTCTCGATCCACCATCTGGATCTGGACATGTGCTTAGCAGCATAGGGAGAGCTTTTAGGGTCTGACAGGGGTCACCCTTTATCCTCCCTAGTTTGGGTCCGGTCAGTAGCTAATTCTCTGTGTATGCTCTTGTTGCTCACATACAGCCGTGACAGGTATATGGATTCCATCTAAGGCATGTAGAGATTTCTTCCATGACTCCCACTTTGAAAGCTTGTCAGATGGCAGTGGAGCATCCCAATCTTTAATAAGACTTTACCTTGTATGGTGATGGGAGCCACAAATTCCATTGGATCGTATAGGCTGTTTACCACTTACAGAACACCACGCTAAGTAAATGGCTTGTCTGTAAAGCTGACTTGAAAGCTGAAAGTGTCCTTTAATAAGTCCCACCATAGGCCAAATCTTCTCTGTATATGTGGCATATCCATTCCCAGATTTAAGTCTTTAAACCCTGTGGCATGATCCTGGCGAAAGGCTTTCATAACAGCAACACTATTTTAGGCAATTTTGTGTAGTTTGAGGTTAGCCTCAGAAAGCATACCTTGTGTCCTTTGGAGCAGGTCTATGGCTTCTTTGTCTGTAGGTAAAGACTTAAGTCCATCGTCAACATAAAAGTCTCTCTCAACGAAGTGTCGAGCATCCGTGCCATACTCCTTTTCTCCATCAATGGCAGTCCTTCGTAAACCGTATTTTGCAACAACGGGTGAGGGACTATTTCCGAAAACATGTACTTTCATGCGGTATTCAATAACGAAAGTACATTATTGAATGAGTCCATGTTGTTGTTACGGTGCCACAGAAACCTTAGGAAGTACCTATGGTCTTCACGTACAATGAAGCAATGAAACATTTGTTCAATATCAGCAGTTATGGCAACTGGTTCGCCTACAAGGTTATTGGTTAGATTCGGGCCAGTGAGAAGAACATCGTTTAGGGATACACCTTGATGCTTGGCACTGGAGTCAAATACTATCCTGATTTGATTTGGCTTACGTGGATGATACACTCCAAAGAAAGGCAGATACCAGCACTCATCGTGTCTTTAAAGTGTTGGCGCTGGTTCGGCGTGATAATTGTCAAAGATCCATTTCATAAAGGCAATGAAATGGTTCCTTAGTGTTCGTTGAAGTGACTTGAATCTGGATAAAGCCTGTTCACCATTGGTTAGGAGTTTGGCACTTGTAGCACGAAGAGGTAATGGTGCAACCCAGCTGTTAGACTCATCCAGAAATAATTACTTATACATTATTTTGATGAATTCTCTGTCTTCAACTGACAAGGCTATTTTGTTGTCCTCACTTGTAGTATAAAACACTGTGGTACCTAGGTTGTCATCACAAAGGACAGGAGTAACATCAGGTACTTGGATGGTTTTAAGAAGCTTCTCCTTTACTTCATAATGGTGAGGGCACTGTTTGAAGTGGAATGCACGTCCGTTTCCCAACACATAAGTTTTGAAGGAGTGGATCTCAGATGGCGTACACATCCTGTTCAAGCATACATCACCCACTATTACCCAGCCTAGGTCAAGTCTTTGTGCATAAGGGGCGTCGTCAGGCCCATCGCACCGATCGCGTACTTTGTGTACTCTGAGAATGTCCCTTCCTAACAGGACTAAGATTTCAGCACTCTTGTCCATTGCAGGAATCTCATCAACAAGGTGCCTTAAATGAGGATGTTGATACGCAGCTTCTGGAGTGGGAATCTCTTCCCTTTCGTCTGGTATCTGGTCGCACTCGACTAACATTGGTAGGGGTATGCCCTCTCCCTCATTGATATGAAAGACCATGAACCCGTCAACCCTTCTGCCGAAGGTCTCTACACGACCAGAACAGGTTCTGAGAGTATATGGTGTTGCGTGACCCTCTATGCCACAGATCTCAAAGAATTTAGTATTAACCAGGGCTCTGTTCATCTATTATGGCATACATCCTAGCAGCTTTCTCAGGATGACTCTTTGGGTATTTCTTGACTAGGCATATCTTGGCACAGCATTTGTGGTCCTTGCCTTCTCCACAGACTTCTGTACATGAAGAAGAGACATTATCTTTGGTTGGAGCATAACCTTGTTGCTCCCCACCATGATTTGAGACGGGAGTGGAGGTAGGAAGCTGCTGTGGGTTGTCTGGAAGTGGAGTAGGATGCATGGCTGTAACATGTCTGTCGCTACTGCATTCTGTGCACTTGATGACAACCTTACAGTCCTTAGAAAAATGGCTATAAGAAGCACAGCACTTGTAGCATATGCCAAGTTTCCGGAGAATCTCCCTGCGCTCTTGTAAAGTCTTTGCCCTAAGCCCACGACATTTCTTAAGAGGGTGAGGCTTCTTGTGAATAGGACACTGATGATTAAGGTCTTTATCTCTGTCATCCACAATGCCCTGATCAGTAGGTTAGGTTGCAAAGGGTGAGATGTCTGTCCTTTTAACAGATATTGCTCTATTTAAGTCTCTACGTTTAGCTGCTGTGTTATCATACCTTGATGATGGTGAGGATGAAGCAGGCAGGGTTGGTTCACTGAAGCTGAAGCTGGGATCGTTTCTCATCCAGGCTTGATCACTAATGAACCTGCAGAAGTATGAGAATGTAGGAAAGGATACATTATAGTCTCTTTTGTATCTTGAGCCCTGTTGTGCCCATTTCTCTTGTTGGCCATATGGCAGTTTAGACACCACTGGGTTGAAACCATGAGCGGTGTCCAGGAAGCTTAGTCCAGGAAGACGTGGGTCAGTCTTTGCCAACTCTAGCTCCATGAGGAGGTCACTTAGATCTTGGAGCTTGCGATAGTATTTGTTCCCTATTTTTGGGAAGTTTTGCATTCTCTTGAATAGAGCGCTTTCCATCGCTTCAGAGCTACCATAGGCTTGCTCAAGTCTTGCCCATGCAGCAACAAGACCTGCATCTGGGTGGTCAACATGTACTGTTCTGAGTCTTTTAACACGACCTGCAGATTCTGGTCCCAGCCACTTTATGAGCAAATCAAGTTCTTCCTTAGCAGTAAGGTTGAGATAGGCAATAGTAGCCTTGAAGGTTGATCTCCAGGCCCTGTAGCTCTCTGAACAGTCATCAAACCTTGAGAGGCTAGTGTTAATGAGCTCACGGCGTACCATGCATCTAGCAAAGTCATTCATGTCTGGTCTCTCATTCCTTGGTGTCAAAGTAACTTGTGGAACCCCTTGGTTGTGAAAGTTCTCTGGTGATGAAGGGTGAGGTTTACCAGGGTAAAATGAAGTTGCAAGGAGCGTTTAACTGTGGTGTAGTTTCTAAGGCTTGTGCTAGCTTTGGTTTGAGCTGCGGCTTATCACCAGAAGTCACCTTGTTGTTGACATGAGTTGATCCGATTTGCTGCATATATCTACTTGCGTTGTAAACTTGAAGAGGCTCAGTTATATAGAGCTGAGAGGTCTCTGCGTTGAGAGTCAGAACAGTGTTGTTAGTAGGAGGTACAGGAGATGACTCTGTATCTTTGCAGATGTTATGCTTCAGAACGTATTCACTGGTGTGTTCAGCTGGATCTTCCAGTTCTGCTGGGATAAGGTAGTCTGAATTAGTACTTTGTCCCATTGCTTGTTCAAGGACTTTCATCCTTGCTAGGGAAGCTGCTTCCTCCCCTTCCATTTGCAGAATCTTTATTTGTGAATCTGCCTCCGCTTGGAGAGCTTTGCTTTTAGCTTCCATCTTGGCTTGATGAGCTGCCATCTCTGCTTGTTGAGCTGCCCTTTGAGCTTCCACCTCTGCTTGCTTTCTGGTAAAGGAGCTTTGCGCCTTTTTTGATTCGGCATCAGCGCGGGCCTCTATTAACTTGACGCTTAATGTTGATCTTCTGGAACAAGAGGATCTGGAAGAAAGTGCAGTGCACTTAGTTGTGATGGATCTGTGAGATATGGTCTCCTGCAGTTGAGTAATGCGGAGTTCTGCCTTAAACTTAGCATTTTGCACTGCGAGATCCCTTTGTTGGTTCAGTGCATCAGTCCTGGTCAGTTCTGCTGAAGAATCCTCTAAATTAGTCCTGCAAGAAGGCTGAGTATTTTGCAGACAGCTGCTGGTAGCGTACATACACAGCAAATAGGTGATTTATAGAGTCTCTTATTTCAGCTGGTTGATCATTAGAGTGTGACACAACTGACATGTGGTGTGAGGTTCTGTCCCAGAGGTCTGACAGATTACTGGAGAACTTATCTCTAGTGGCTTAATAGTTTTCTCTGAGTTCCTGTGTTGGTTTTATTGTACGTTTAGGTCTTACACTCTGTTCGGTAATATCTGCAGAGTCTGCTCCCTGTACGTCTGCCGGTTCAGAGGCATGATGTATCTGCGTTGGTTCAGCTATAATAGAGTGTTCAGAGCCTTGTCCAGACATTTTTTGCGTTTTTTTGGAAAAATGGTACTGTCTCTTTAAGAAGACGAACAGCAGCTTAGACAGGTGAGGTAACACAGTGCAATGTAGAGAAACAGTTTTCAACATTCACATGAAGTGCTGTAAGCTTGTGCGACATTGTGCTTTCACAATATGGCGGATGGCACTGAGCTTGATTGCAGATTAGACACACACATATACACAGCAGGCTGTAGGAATTCTATGCATCTTTTGACTATTCTGACTCCGATTGTTGTAATAGCGATTTATCCCTAGTGAGACCTCTATGCCTGGCCTGTATAAGCAGATATAATCACTGCGGACAATCCTTATCAGATAGCTTGAACTCACCAACACCGAGTTTATCCGTGTAAGTTGCTTTAGTCTGTAAACCAGATAACAGAGTACAGCAGAACAGATGGATTTCGGTATTGTGCGGTCAAAAGATGATGCTTTCATAAGCGTACATGAGAGAATACATGTGTACCTGTACATATGTCTGGAGCAGTATGAAGATACAGGAAGTGAAGTACACAGAAGAAAGGGTAGAGCAAGGAAATTAATCACAGATATCAAGAACAAGAAAAACAAGTGCATTACCAAAAACGGCCACTAGATGGGAGCATATAACCAAATATAGAATATCGTATGAATTAAACTATATAGATTTTAACTGCATATAAGCACATTCCTGCAGCTTCTTTAATGTTGCTGTAGTCCTCTTGGTAGCCTCCCAAACCAGTTTTCTTCTCGTCTTTTCATCAATTTTGGAGGGACGTCCAGTTCTTGGTAATGTCACTGTTGTGCCATATAGTCTTCACTGTGTTCCATGGTATATCTAATGCCTTGGAAATTATTTTGTACCCTTCTCCTGACTGATACCTTTTAACAATGAGATCCCTCTGATGCTTTGGAAGCTCTCTGTGGACCATGGCTTTTGCTGTGGGATGCGACTAAGAAAATTTCAGGAAAGACCAACTAGAGCAGCTGAACTTTATTTGGGGTTAATCAGAGACACTTTAAATGATGGCTGGTGTATGCTGATTCCTATTTAACATGATTTTGAATGTGATTGCTTAATTCTGAACACAGCTACATCCCCAGTTATAACAGGGTGTGCACATTTATGCAACCACATAATTTTTTTTTTGTTTTATTCCCTCCACCTAAAAGATTTTAGTTTGTTTTTCAATTGAGTGGTACAGTTTATAGGTCACATTAAAAGGTGGAAAAAGTTCTAAAATTATTTATCTTTGTCTAATTTTTTACATCACAGAAACCTGACATTTTAACAGGGGTGGTGAAGACGTTTTATATCCACTGTATGTGTGTGTTGCCTTTCCTTGTTGTTTGTCATTAGGCCTGAGGGAGACTCCTGTTCGTCCTTCCCTTTGGAGGAACAGGTAGACTCAGTCCTGACATTAGTTCCTGGGTCCTATAGGGTGAGATAGGATTCTAGGTATCTGGTGTATGAACTTGCCTACCTTTGGGACCTGTTCATACTGCAAGTCTGTCAGGACTGGAATTAGGGTTTTCTCTAGGAGGTGTCCATCTTCCTTCCCTAGTTTCCAGGCCTTATTCCGGTATCCCCTTTCCCTCCTATGCTCGGTGTGGTGTTTTCCTCCCACACACGAGCTTGACAACAGGTTTACTGCAGACCCTGACTCTCTGGAATTATTTCCAATTGGGGTTCAGCACGCCTTACAATCCCTTTCGGAGAGCAGCAACACATGGTGACACCTCCATGGTGTCCAGGGGACCCAACATGGCATTGGGGCCACCCCAAACCCGGTCACTGCACATAGATAGATTGATAGACATTAGATATATATTATACATGGATACTGTAGATAGATGGATAGATGGAGCACTACAGGGGGCATTATAAATACTGAGGGGCACTACAAGACACAGTCTAAATATCCGGCGAAACTTTGCCCGTGATATTATCTGTATGGATGGGTTAAAAGGCAGGGCATGTAGAGTGCAATGGCCAGCTTATGGCTTGGAGTCAGAAAAAAAGGCCAGAGGTAGAAAAATTAAAATCTCTTTTTACTGTACAGTAAAATGTGAATTGTAGTACATTTAACTATAGCAAAACACAGTTCCAACTGTACACAGTGCAATTCTCCACCAGATAGCAGTGCATGCATTTAGGCAAGGATAGGAGTTATGGCCCTCTTTGTACACTATCTTGCTAAAGTCTCTCTCAGTGGAATCTATGGCTGGCAACAGTAGCTTGGCAGTAATGTCCATTATAGGATACAGGGTTTTGAAGGCACATCTGTCCAGGGTGTGTCCAGGTGTGAAGGGTGTCTTAAAAGTGTCCCTCAGTGCAGTGCAGTCTGAATGGCTGTAAACACAGATTACCTTGCTGACTCCTGTGCTCGAGCATGCAGACTTTAAGTTCACCTTTTCCCTCTCCTTATCTCTCTGTCTTTAACTCTTTCTGTGGATCTTGCAGAGATCTGTTATTCTCAGTAGCTTTCTTGGGCCTAAGAGGAGGGAGCATAAGGCACACATTTTTCCTCTCTGAACTTTCACTAATCACCCCTATTTGAGCTGGAGGCAGATCCTGGTTACCTACCCAACCTTCTGCAAAGTACTGAGCCAGGATTTTTAACCCTTGGCTGTGCCATCCATACATGGCTATGCTGGGTCCAATACATAGCAAAACAATACTTACCATAACACTAAATAACATTAGATTAGAGAACAAACCATTTGCAGATACCCCCTGCTCTGGGGTACTGCAAGTACAAAGTGCTAATCCATTATCTGTAGTCTGTACCTCATTACATTAAAAATGGCCGCTGCCATGTTGAGACCCTGATTTTGATGTCATCATTAGAATCCTGGTAGATGACTCACTTACTTGCGGCATCATAATGGGGACCATGGCTCATTTACATATGATGTCATAATCGGAGGTGGGTATAAATAGAGGTGACGCACGGAACCCAGCCTTAAGTCTACAGGGCTGGCTATCACCATTAGGGCCTCTGACGAGAAGCACAGGACCAGATCGGGTAAGTTTGGCCGCTTTTCTCTCAAGTTTGGGAATTGTTTTGCTGATTTTTATTTTCTTTATTTTCTATACAATGTGAGAGCTGTGTGTGACCCTTTATTGCGCCCGAAAATCTACCTCAGGTGCGACACCCAACCTTCTCCAATGGAAGAATCACAGGAGAAAGTGAAAAAGGAGCCTCCATCTCCCTTTAAGGGTCAGAGCCACAGAAATCCAAGACCATTTTATAATAAAGTTTTTTTGTGTGTGTGTTTATAAAAAAAATTAAAAAAATTGATTGTGTTTTTTTTTCAAGGATACGGCACCATGCACTTTATGGCTGGTAGCTCTGTATCATAGGAGCTTTACCCTGTGAGATCGTTTCACACTGGGAGTGAATATCAGATATACCTATTATGGTTATTACCTTTGATGCCCTTTACTGTGCACTTTCACAATTTATCATTTTGTGATATTGGCGCCCTCTGTTACTTCAGAGATTTGCATCCGCTCATCCTACTCCATCGCCTACCTCACTTCCCAGTGACCGTATGTACTCCGCCATTTGGCTCCGATCTATCGATCCTTATTTATATAAATTTTGGGTCTGGTGTCTTTACGTAATTTTCGAAAAGCATTTATAAATTACGCATTACTATTGGACAGGGCTTGCTTTATCAATTTTTTTTGGGCTCCCTGTATATCCTATACCTACCTCGTATTACCCCCTGATGATCCCACTTCGTGGGTGAAACGCGTCAGGGTTTGTCTTGTATCCTCTGTATATTATTTAATCATCATATCAGTGTTTCTTTGTGCGTGTGTTTGTCTGCGTATTTTAACCACTAGGTGGACCCTGTACCTCCTGGCAATCTGTCACGAGGGCTTTATACAGTGGGCACCTCTTTTTTTCTATTTTTTTGTGCTAGTCACCCGTGGAGGGGCCACTTGGACATTAGTATCTCTCCACCTGTCACCTTATCAGGGTTAGACAGGAGTTTGAGGCTAGGTACGTGGACAGGGAGTCCCCACCATAAGGAGACGTCCCTGGGCTGAGGACCAGAGCAGGGTAGCAGTGGTAGGGACATCCTCCCCATCACTCACCCTGTATGTCCTATTAGCTCGTGGCCCACCCG
Source organism: Bufo bufo (assembly GCF_905171765.1). NCBI lineage: Eukaryota > Metazoa > Chordata > Amphibia > Anura > Bufonidae > Bufo > Bufo bufo. Next base: position 457,828,077 of record NC_053389.1, read on the forward strand.
ACTGACTATGTAGAGGTTTATATTTTTCTCATTAAATTTAGTCATCTATTATTTAAGTAGGGTACAATTGCTGGACTTGTTGTTTACTGTAGATAGATGGATTGATGGAGCACTACAGGGGGCATTATAAATACTGAGGAGCACTATAAGACACAGTATAACTATCCGGCGAACCTATGCCGGTGATGTTAGGTGTCTAGATGGGTTAAAGGCAGGGCATGTAGAATGCAATGGCCAGCTTATGGTGTAGGTGTAAGATGGATAAACAGCCACTGATTCTTGAATGATGTTTCTGAGACTGTCATTCTGTTTTTATGCCACAAGAGGCTGCTGTTTCCCCACACAGGGAAGTTACTGCCGGATCTAGATATGCAAAACAGATGATGACTCATGCTGATGACTCATGCTGCTGTGTGTGCCAGACTAAGCAGGAAATGATGACATGAGGAGACATGCTTGTGCAGAGGCTGAAGACAGGATCCAGTGCCATCCTCAGGTCTGTGGGACTTGGAGCTGTCAAAGTGACTATCAGAAGTGACTGATGCCTGTCAGCAATGCAGATGTTGCCAAGGGAGAAAGGATCGGTTCCCGGAAGGTCAGTTGGACCGTGGAATGTGGTTACAGACCCTGTGAGGCCTCATGGTGGATGGAAGGACCTGCGAGTTGGTGTAAGTCTCCATTGGATAAGGACCAGGCCAGGATCAGCGATCCAGAAGGCTTCCCAGAGAGAGAGAGAGAGAGAGAGGACTTGGTCCTGGAAGGCTGGAAGAGCCATGGAATGGTTGGAGCTACCAGGAGAGGTGGAGGTGCTCAGCTTGGAGAAGAAGCAGTCCGCCATTTTGTGAGCTGCATGAGAGAACCATGTGGATCCGGATTCTGTTTGCAGGAATGAGTATCAGCGTCAGGAAGGTGATCGGAACAGAGGGTCAGAGTACAGGTTCTGCAGGGTCACATGTTGTGGCAGGGACTTGCTGTCTGTCTGGAGCAACCAGTAAACACAGGACATACCCAGGTCAGTGACTTAGCGGCACGGTTATTGACTTGTAGGCTCTGTCGTGTGCGCCAGCGGTCAGGTCCGCTACCCTGCGGCACAGTATCGACTTGCGGGCTCTGCTGTGTACGCCGCTTTGGGTACGGTTGTTCAGTTGGGCTGGTACCGCGACTCTGAGCCTGGGGTATAGGGTATTCAGGACACTCCGTTATTGCTGAGAGTATTCAGGGGACGTTAACAGTGTCATTTGGGGGCAAGAGAAAGGAATGTGATGTGTTGTTCATTGTATTTGATATATATGTGATATATATATATATATATATATATATATACTCTCTGTAACTACTGTTAATACTACTGTTTATTCTACTGTTCAGTAAAGTTACTGTTTTTGCATCAGGAGCTGGTGTCCGTGTCGCTTTCCTTATTCCATGACTTTGCTGTATCCTGGGGGTCCCTCCCCGGGTCACGGTCTTACATAGGAGTCAGAAAAATAGACCAGAGGTAGAAAAAAATGCTCACCAAAATGGGAATTTTAGTAGATCTAACTATAGCAAAACATAGTTCCAACTGTACATAGTGCAATTCTCTCCCAGATGCGGTGTGCGCATTTTGGCAAGGATAGGAGTTATGGCCCTCTTTGTACACTATCTTACTAAAGTCTCTCTCAGTGGAATCTATGGCTGGCAACAGAACCTTGGAAGTAATGGCTGTAATGTCCATTGCAGGAAACAGGGTTTTGAAGGCAGGTCTGGCCAGGGTGTGTCCAGGTATGAAGAGTGTCTTAACAGTGTCCCTCACTGCAGCAAAGTCTGAATGGTTGTAGTCACAGATTACCTTGCTAACACCTGTGCTTGGCCATGCAGACTCTAAATTTTCATTTTCTCTCCTCTCTCTGTCTTTCCCTCTTTCTGTGGATCTTGCAGAAATCTGTTATTCTCTGTAGCTTTCTTGGGCCTATGAGGAGGGAGAATAAGGCACCCACTTTTTCCTTTCCGAACTTTCACTAATCACCCCCTAATTGAGCTGGCGGTGGATCCTGGTTACCCACTTAAAGGGCTTCTGTCACCCCCCAAAAGTAATTTTTCATTTTTGGGCTACTTAAAATGCTTATACTGCGATTTTTCAATATATAGTTCTCTTACCCTTTTTCGTTCTCTAGTTTCTTTAAAAAACGCACTTTTATAATATGTAAATTACCTCTCTACCAGCAAGTAGGGCGGTTACTTGCTGGTAGCAGCCGCATCCTGCTTTCAAAAAAACGCCCCCTCCTCCTGTTGATTGACAGGGCCAGCGAGCGCTCTCGTTCTCTGGCTGGCCCTGTCTGCGTTTAAAATCTCGCGCCTGCGCCATACCGGTCTTCAGTCGGCGCAGGCGCACTTGGAGCAGGACGCTCGCTCGGCCACTCCTTCCTCAGTGTGCCTGCGCCGGGTGTAGATGTGACGTCATCGGCGCAGGCGCATTGAGGATGGAGCGGCCGAGCGAGCGGCCTCCTCTCAGTGCGCCTGCACCGACCGAAGACCGGTACGGCATGAGATTTAGAACGCAGACAGGGCCAGCCAGAGGACGAGAGCGCTCACTGGCCCTGTCAATCAACAGGAGGAGGGGTGTTTTTTTTTAAAGCAGGATGCGGCTGCTACCAGCAAGTAACCGCCCTACTTGCTGGTAGAGAGGTAATTTACATATTATAAAAGTGTGTTTTTTAAAGAAACTAGAGAACGAAAAAGGGTAAGAGCACTATATATTGAAAAATCGCAATACATAGCTATGCTGGGTCCAATACATAGCAAAACAATACTTACCATAACATTAGATTAAAGAAGAAACCATTTGCAGATACCCCTGCACTAGGATACTGCAAGGACAAAGTGGTAACCCATTATCATTATTTTTTTCCTTTTCAATACAATGTGAGAGCTGTGTGTCTGACCCTCTGCAGAAGAAAGTGAAGAAGGAGTCGTCATCTTCTTTAAAGGTCCAGATCCACAGATATCAAAGACCATGCTATAATAAATAAAGTTTTTTGTGTGTGTTTCTTTAAAAAAAAAATGCAGTTTTTTTCCCCCCTTAAATATTAAAGGGGTTGTCTCATCTCAGACAATGGGGGCATATCTCTAGGATATACTCTCATTGCCTTAATGGTGTGGGACCCACGGGAACTGAGCCCGCAAAGTGGTGGCTGGAAGACTTTCATTCATTTGGATAGTATTCTTCAGATGTCACTTGATATTTATATAGAATGTAGCCGTCTTTTCACCAGCCAGATGCGTTTCGGAATGCAAGTTCCTTCCTCAGTGGTATCAATAGAGTGTATCCAAATGAACTTTACCACATTATAAGACCAACAGGTGCTGGCATTTGGCAAGTAGAGGTGAGCATGCGCAAAGTAAGCCGGCAACTAAAGAAAACTAAAAGCCAGCAATCTGTAGGACAATAAAGCTCAGAAGACCCTGATCCCACTAAAGAGGGTAAGCGATACTGTTACCAGCTGGATATAACATTGAGACGGGTAAGAGACACTGTCACTGTTTATCTACTACTTACCTGATATCGCAGGCTCAAGAAAAGCTAGCGATACTTCTATCATCCGCATGGATCATTCAGATGTGCTATATATGCTGCTAGCGTTTTAACTCATTCACATCCACTGTTCAATTGAATACCTTAACAAATGGAGAGGTGTGTGCAACGGGTGCCTCCCCCCAAGGCCCTTTAACCACCTCAGCTCCCCTAGCTTAAACACCCTTAATGACCAGGCCACTTTTTACACTTCTGCACTACACTACTTTCACTGTTTATTGCTCGGTCATGCAACTTACCACCCAAATGAATTTTACCTCCTTTTCTTCTCACTAATAGAGCTTCCATTTGGTGGTATTTCATTGCTGCTGACATTTTTACTTTTTTTGTTATTAATCGAAATTTAACGAAATTTTTGCAAAAAAATGAAATTTTTCACTTTCAATTGTAATCTTTTTTAAAAAAAAAACGACATCCATATATAAATTTTTCTCTAAATTTATTGTTCTACATGTCTTTGATAAAAAATAAATGTTTGGGTAAAAAAAAAATGGTTTGGGTAAAGGTTATAGCATTTACAAACTATGGTACAAAAATGTGAATTTCCGCTTTTTGAAGCAGCTCTGACTTTCTGAGCACCTGTCATGTTTCCTGAGGTTCTACAATGCCCAGACAGTAGAAAAACCCCACAAATAACCCCATTTTGGAAAGTAGACACCCTAAGGTATTCACTGATGGGCATAGTGAGTTCATAGAACTTTTTATTTTTTGTCACAAGTTAGCGGAAAATGATGATTTTTTTAATTTTTTATTCCATACGAAGTCTCATATTCCACTAACTTGTGACAAAAAATAAAAACTTCCATGAACTCACTATGCCCATCACGAAATACCTTGTGGTGTCTTCTTTCCAAAATGTGGTCACTTGTGGGGTAGTTATACTGCCCTGGCATTTTAGGGGCCCTAATGTGTGGGAAGTAGTTTGAAATCAAAATGTGTAAAAAATGCCCTGTGAAATCCTAAAGGTGCTCTTTGGAATTTGGGCCCCTTTGCCAACCTAGGCTACAAAAAAGTGTCACACATCTGGTATCGCCGTACTCAGGAGAAGTTGGGTAATGTGTTTTGGGGTGTTATTTTATATATATACCCATGCTGGGTGAGATAAATATCTCGGTCAAATGCCAACTTTGTATAAAAAAATGGGAGAAGTTGTCTTTTGCCGAGATATTTCTCTCACCCAGCATGGGTATATGTAAAAAAACACCCCAAAACACATTGCCCAACTTCTCCTGAGTACGGCGATACCAGATGTGTGACACTTTTTTGCAGCCTAGGTGGGCAAAGGGGCCCACATTCCAAAGAGCACCTTTCGGATTTCACAGGGCATTTTTTACACATTTTGATTTCAAACTACTTCTCACACATTAGGGCCCCTAGAATGCCAGGGCAGTATAACTACCCCACAAGTGACCCCATTTTGGAAAGAAGACACCCCAAGGTATTTCTTGATGGGCATAGTGAGTTCATGGAAGTTTTTATTTTTTGCCACAAGTTAGTGGAATATGAGACTTTGTAAGGAAAAAAAAAATCATCATTTTCCGCTAACTTGTGACAAAAAATAAAAAAGTCCAGGAACTCGCCATGCCCCTCACAGAATACCTTGGGGTGTCTTCTTTCCAAAATGGGGTCACTTGTGGGGTAGTTATACTGCCCTGGCATTCTAGGGGCCCTAATGTGTGAGAAGTAGTTTGAAATCAAAATGTGTAAAAAATGCCCTGTGAAATCCGAAAGGTGCTCTTTGGAATGTGGGCCCATTTGCCCACCTAGGCTGCAAAAAAGTGTCACACATCTGGTATCGCCGTACTCAGAAGAAGTAGGGCAATGTGTTTTGGGGTGTCTTCTTACATATACCCATGCTGGGTGAGATAAATATCTCGACAAAAGACAACTTTTCCCATTTTTTTATACAAAGTTGGCATTTGACCAAGATATTTATCTCACCCAGCATGGGTATATGTAAAATGACACCCCAAAACACATTCCCCAACTTCTCCTGAGTACAGCGATACCACATGTGTGACACTTTTTGCAGCCTAGATGCGCAAAGGGGCCCACATTCCTTTTAGGAGGGCATTTTTAGACATTTGGATTCCAGACTTCTTCTCACGCTTTAGGGCCCCTAAAATGCCAGGGCAATATAAATACCCCATATGTGACCCCATTTTGGAAAGAAGACACCCCAAGGTATTCAATGAGGGGCATGGCGAGTTCATAGAAATTTTTTTTTTTTTGGCACAAGTTAGCGGAAATTGATTGTTTTTTGTTTTTTTCTCACAAAGTCTCCCTTTCCGCTAACTTGGAACAAAAATTTTAATCTTTCATTGACTCAATATGCCCCTCAAGGAATACCTTGGGGTATCTTCTTTCCGAAATGGGGTCACATGTGGGGTATTTATACTGCCCTGGCATTTTAGGGGCCCTAAAGCGTGAAAAGAAGTCTGGAATATAAATGTCTTAAAAAAATTAAATTTTTTACATAATTTTTACGCATTTGGATTCCGTGAGGGGTATGGTGAGTTCATGTGAGATTTTATTTTTTGACACAAGTTAGTGGAATATGAGACTTTGTAAGAAAAAAAATATAAAAAAAACTATTTCCGCTAACTTGGGCCAAAAAAATGTCTGAATGGAGCCTTACAGGGGGGTGATCAATGACAGGGGGGTGATCAGGGAGTGTATATGGGGTTATCACCCCCCTGTCATTGATCACCCCCCTGTAAGGCTCCACTCAGGCTTCCGTATGTGTTTTGCGGATCCGCGGTGTCCGTGTTTTGCGGATCCACGGATCCGCAAAACATATATGGAGGTCTGAATGGAGCCTTACAGGGGGGTGATCAATGACAGGGGGGTGATCAATGACAGGGGGGTGATCAGGGAGTCTATATTGGGTGATCACCCACCTGTCATTGATCACCCCCCTGTAAGGCTCCATTCAGACGTCCGTATGTGTTTTGCGGATCCGGTCCGTGGATCCGCAAAACACATACGGACCTCTGAATGGAGCCAGCCTTACAAGGGGGTGATCAATGACAGGGGGGTGATCAGGGAGTCTATATGGGGTGATCACCCCCCTGTAAGGCTCCATTCAGACGTCTGTATGTGTTTTGCGGATCCGATCCATGTATCCGTGGATCCGTAAAAAACATACAGACGTCTGAATGGAGCATTACAGGGGGGTTATCAATGACAGGGGGGTTATCAATGACAGGGGGGTGATCAGGGAGTCTATATAGGGTGATCAGGGGTTAATAAGGGGTTAATAAGTGACAGGGGGGGTGTAGTGGTGTTTGGTGCTACTTATTACTGAGCTGCCTGTGTCCTCTGGTGGTCGATCCAAGCAAAAGGGACCACCAGAGGACCAGGTAGCAGGTATATTAGATACTGTTATCAAAACAGCGTCTAATATACCTGTTAGGGGTTAAAAAAATCGCATCTACAGCCTGCCAGCGAACGATCGCCGCTGGCAGGCTGTAGATCCACTCGCTCACCTTCTGATCCTGTGAATGCGCGCGCCTGTGTGTGCGCGTTCACAGGAAATCTCGCGTCTCGCGAGATGACGCATAGATGCGTGACTCTGCCTGGAGCTGCCGCCTCCAGAACGCGATCCTGCGTTAGGCGGTCCGGAGGCGGTTAAGAGGTAAAAAGAAAGTAATTGTTTTCAGGATTCCAGTTGCAGTGAAGCAACAAGGGCATAGGGCCCCTTTTAGTGATACTGTGGATGGTACCCAGGTGTAGGAATTCCAGAGTTGTGTAGAGTAGCCTATAATGTCCCTTAATTAGTTAGTGCACATGTCACGGTGCTCCTACCTGGATACGCTGGACCCCAGGCGTTGGCTCCGAAGCAATGAAAGGGGGGTTGTTGATGAAGGAGATGAAGAAATAAATTGAGTCCAGACCTTGTGATGAAGTTGATAACAGCTTTACTTTGCATAAACGTTTCTCCAAACAGTTTACAGGCTTTATCTTGGTTCCAGCAGGCGTTAGTATTAACTGTGGCAGGCAAACTCCTCTCTGCTACATCTGTTGCTCTCTGGCTCTGCTGTGCTGACAGGATAGGTGTATAATTTAGCTTTGGCAGTAGGCTGCAAACTATTTCTGTAGTCTGTCTGCAAACTGGTCCAGGGTACTTTACTCCTGGCTTCAGACGTGCACTTGCTGCACACCCTCCCTTGGCAGGAAGTAACACTCCACCTTCCCCCTAGAAGGGGGTAAGATAGACTGACTCTAAACTAGACTCCTCCCTCCCTGCAGAAAGTGGGACACGCCCACCACACCACAGAGGGGGGTTAGAATAGAAAAGAAGGTTCCACTCTCTGTACTTGTAGCTCTGTTATTTATGCTGCCACCTGCTGGTGAACCAGGCATATTACACGTGAACATAAACAGTTACATAGAAAGAGAAATGCACAGTGTCTGGGACCCGAAATAAATACATATGATGACATTAGGTTAACCATAGGAGATAGTAGTGAGATACAGAAGTGGTAATGCCACTCTGGGCGTTACATATGGACTGTTGAGTTTGATCTAAAATTACGTACAAGCCGCTTGCCTCTATTTTTTTCAGAAAGAGGAGGACTGTATATATCTGATCACATGCTGAATGATTTTTAATATCGCATGGAAAATTCAGAACTACCGCAATCATAAAAAGGTGGTCAGAATAAGGCACTGGATTACAACTAGAAGTGGATAAAGAGAAAGAAATAATTATCTTACTACATATAAGATACAAACAGTCAAATCAGCGTGAGCTCTGCTGAATTACATTTAAAGGGACCGAGGACTGTATATTAATATTGATTTTATTTTGTTTTTATTGTGTATAGATTGTATCAACTGTTTTAAAAAGTGAAGAGATATGAGTTTGAAATAAATGTTTGACTAAGTGCATTGTGAGACAGCCACATTTTATTTTATTTTGTTATATTATTTGGAAATTGCTACACTGTATTAGCTGGCTGTGCACTGGCATTTGGGGAAATTAGTAAGCATCCTTTTTGTAGTTTTAAAAATTGCTATTGCCTGATGAACGAGCGTTTGCTCAATCATCGGGTAATCTGCGGCACCATTATACAGGCAGATTACGCTTGTTAGCAATGATCTGCCTATCTGCTGGTGTTATACAGCCTTTAGTGTCTTTCCAGAGACAGCCAGGAAGGCTCGGACTGGCCCACGGGGATACAGGTAAATTCCCAAGTGGGGCACTGAGCAAGGTGGGCCCCTAGTCTCCCACCCTTTTCACTAGTGGCACATAACACAGTAGACTTACTGCGCTAAATACATATATTCAATGTACAGCACCTGAACCAGCGTATGTTCATATAAAAAACTTGATAGATTATTAAAGAAACTCCCTAGTTTATTATTACAGACATGATCAGATAGCTGAGATGACTTCTAGGTATAGAGGAAAGCTAGCCAGTATGCTCTTTTCCCCAGGACCTACCTTCTCAAAGTTGCTGAAGGGACCCCCATATTCAATAATCTGGTAGCATCTTGCTGCTGTGCAAGCAGGTTATATTTGAATGAATCTGTAAGGTGGGCCCCCAAAATAAATGTTACTGGTGGGCCCTCGGCACCCCAGCCTGACACTGCAGCCAGGCCAATGTGTTTGTTTATCTTTCATCAGTTCTCCCTGCTCTGGTGTTGTAGTTAGAAATGAGCGAATTTCATATTTTGAAATTCTTTTGCGCTTCGTTTGATGGTAAAAGCAGAATTGCGTTTTGGATTCCGTTACCACGGTCCATAACGCAATTGTATTCCTAGTTGTAGTCAACTTGTTAATTAAACTAAACAAGCCTGATTACCCTAGCAGACATTGCCTTATAAATTTAGACAAAGTATAGGGGGGTACAGTTGTGGGGTTTGGGCATGGGTCATCTTACTCAAAGTGTCATCGTCGACAAGTGTCTAGTAGTTAAACATGGCAGTTAGACAGGGCAGTAGTTAAACATGGCAGTTATGCACATATCAATTTCCACACGCTTTATTAGTTATGTTCATTGTCCATTTTATTATTTGCTCTGCTCCTCTATGCTCTCTGCCCTGTTACTTCTCTATTGCATTCTATCCACATCAGCCCCTCTCTCCACCCATCTCCCATGTACAGCTTCCATGCTTTTATTCACCTTGCTGAATCATCTCAACCCATCATGTCCAAGAGTGAAGCACAATAAGCACTCTCAAAAATCACAGAACTTTTGTTTTTTCTCGTTATACTTTTACCTCTATCTTTCGGAGATATCACTACTAACCCTTTTTAATGTCAACCCCTTTCCCATCTCATATCGAAACCCTGCTATCTCGTAAACATTTGTTCTGTCTTCTCTCTACCTTCTTTTAACTGTGCACTGTGGAACCCACTGTCAGTGTATAACAAGCTCACCTACATTCACACCTTCTTTCTTACTAATTATCTTAACCTACTGGCTCTCACCGACCTGACAACAGACATAATGGTAGAGTTGCAATACATATTTCACCACAATGCACTTTCCAGGTTATTCCCCAATACCATCACTCTCATTTCCATCTTTTGAGGTCCGCACTCTTAAGGCTCCATTCACGCATCCGTGGTGTGTTGCGGACCCGCGAATTGCGCATCCGCAACACACCTGCCCGGCACCCCTATAGAAATGCCTATTCTTGTCCGCAAGCTGCGGACAAGAATAGGACATGTTCTATCTTTTGCAGAGCTGCGGACCTGAAGATCGGGGCCGCGCTCCGCAAATGCGGATGCGGACAGCACACTGTGTGCCGTCCGCATCCATTCCGTCCCCATAGAAAATTAATGGGTCCGCACCCGTTCCGCAAAATTGCGGAACGGATGCGGACCCATTTGCGGACGTGTGAATGGAGCCTTAGACTCTTTCATCCTCTTTCCCTCAGAGCGGTGTCTTTTTACCGAACATCCCCATCGACAGACCTATGTCCCCACCTGCCTTCAAGCTTCTATCTCTAACCTCCTCTCTTAACCTTTCACAGCTTTCTAACTCTCAGACACATAGAGACGGTAGAACACTTGACCTGGTCGTTTTATGGCTCTACTTTATTTCTGACTTTACTGACTCTCCTCTCCCTCTCTCTGACCACAACCTTCTCTCTTTCACTGTCACAAGTGCTCATCCATTTTAGCACACTCTTACTTAATACACATTCAGAAATCTACATGCCATTGACACTAAAAAACTTACAGACTGGCTACAATCATCATTGTCCCTAATCTATTTCCTTTCCTGTCCAAAACTGTCTGCACAACACTAGAATAACACCCTCAGAAGCACCCTGAATGAAGTAGTACCACATACAGTACAGTACACTGTGAGGGATTAGCTCTCTTTCGGAGGTCACTCTTACAATTATCTCCACAAAAGCTGGGTAATAGGGCCAAACTTGTGCTTTAATCTCGCTCCAGAAAAACATAAATAATACAAAACAAACACCTGTCCGGAGGGATGGATTGGGAGATCCCACTATTAACCTAGCTCCCAATCCAAGTAAAATCCAGCCCTTAAATACTAAACCAAATAGCTCTAGCAACTATGCCTTGCTGAAGCCATCACCATTCTGGAACTTTACTTATCTCACCGAGTTGAGGAACCTGGGTGAGATATACTCCTCTCCCGGGATCCTTATTCACTTTAGCGTTCCCATCACCACATACCTGTGATGCTTCGCGATCTCAGCAATGCGAAGAAATCACGAATGCGTCCGGTTTTAAAATTACAAGAGCCCTCTCCTGCACACAAAGAGTTAAAATCTTTTTTTCAACCCAGAAGTAATTCAACTTTCAGTTACTGCTCACAGATCAGAGGTACAATTAGCACCTCCTTGCCAAAGACTCTTTCTGCCCCATGCCAGGTTAAGTACCCATCAATCTGGTATTCTCCTGACAGAACCTCATAAAAATTCCCTTTCTGTAGTCGGAGCGGCTCCAACCCAGCAGGAATCCTCACACCTTAAGGGTACTTTCACATTAGCGTTTTTCTTTTCCGGCATAGAGTTCCGTCACAGGGGCTCTATACCGGAAAAGAACTATATCCCCATGCATTCTGAATAGAGAGTAATCCGTTCAGGATGCATCAGGGTGTCTTCAGTTCAGTAGTTTTGACTGATCAGGCAAAAGATTAAACCGTAGCATGCTACGGTTTTATCTCCGGCGAAAAAAACTGATGACTTGAATGCCGGATCTGGCATTTTTCCTCATAGGAATGTATTAGTGCCGGATCCGGCATTCAAAATACCGGAATGCCGGATCCGTCCTTCCGGCCTGCGTAAGCGCAAACCTGTAAAAATGTGAAAAAAGATACAAAACGGATCTGTCTGTCCGCATGACAAGCGGAGAGACAGATCCGTTCTTGCAATGCATTTGTGAGACGGATCTGCATCCGGATCCGTCTCACAAATGCTTTCAGTCACATCAAAATCGGCAGATCCGGCGGGCAGTTCCAACGACGGAACTGCCCGCCGGATCACACTGCCGCATGTGTGAAAGTAGCCTTAAACCTTGTCAGAAAGCTTCAAAAGAAAAGGACAGATCTGTATCAGACAGCTGGATGATACAGGGAGAAAGGTGACCTTGCAGTCACCTTCCATTCCATAGATTTCCTAATTCTTCCCATATTTCCTCATATTTAATGGGTTAGGAAAATACTAAATGAATAATCTCTTTAGAAATTGTTCAGATTATTATCCACCTCCGGACCGCTGTACGCACAGACGCGTCCTGGAGGTGGTTGATTCATTCCGAGTGGACGCGCCGGCGCGTCCTCTCGCGAGACGCGAGATTTCCTGTGAACGCGCGCACACAGGCGTGCGCGTTCACAGGATCGGAAGGTAAGCGAGTGGATCTCCAGCCTGCCAGCGGCGATCGTTCGCTGGCAGGCTGGAGATGTGATTTTTTTAACCCCTAACAGGTATATTAGACGCTGTTTTGATAACAGCGTCTAATATACCTGCTACCTGGTCCTCTGGTGGTCCCCTTTGTTTGGATCGACCACCAGAGGACACAGGTAGCTCAGTAATATGTTGCACCAAGCACCACTACACTACACCCCCCCCCTGTCACTTATTAACTCCTTATTCACCCTTGATCACCCTTGATCACCCCTGATCACCCCATATAGACTCCCTGATCACCCCCCTGTCATTGATTACCCCCCTGTCATTGATTACCCCCCTGTAAAGCTCTATTCAGACGTCCGCATGATGTTTACGGATCCACTGATAGATGGATCGGATCCGCAAAACGCATATGGACGTCTGAATGGAGCCTTACAGGGGCGTGATCAATGACTGTGGTGATCACCCCATATAGACTCCCTGATCACCCCCCTGTCATTGATTACCCCCCTGTAAAGCTCCATTCAGACATCCGCATGATTTTTACGGATCCACTGATAGATGGATCGGATCCGCAAAACGCATACGGACGTCTGAATGGAGCCTTACAGGGGCGTGATCAATGACTGTGGTGATCACCCCATATAGACTCCCTGATCACCCCCCCTGTCATTGATTACCCCCCTGTCATTGATCATCCCCCTGTAAAGCTCCATTCAGACGTCCGCATGATTTTTACGGATCCACTGATAGATGGAACGGATCCGCAAAACACATACAGGCGTCTCCCTGGAGCCTTCCAGGGGGGGTGATCACCCCATATAGACTCCCTGATCACCCCCCTGTCATTGATCACCCCCCCTGTCATTGATCACCCCCCCTGTCATTGATCACCCCCCCTGTCATTGATCACCCCCCTGTCAGGCTGAATTCAGATGTCCGTATGATTTTTACGGATCCACGGATACATGGATCGGATCCGCAAAACACATACGGACATCTGAATGGAGCCTTATAGGGGAGTGATCAATGACAGGGGGGTGATCACCCCATATAGACTCCCTGATCACCCCCCTGTCATTGATCACCCCCCTGTCATTGATCACCCCCCTGTAAGGCTCCATTCAGACATTTATTTGGCCCAAGTTAGCGGAAATTATTTTTTTTTTCTTACAAAGTCTCATATTCCACTAACTTGTGTCAAAAAATAAAATCTCACATGAACTCACCATACCCCTCACGGAATCCAAATGCGTAAATTTTTTTAGAGATTTATATTCCAGACTTCTTCTCACGCTTTAGGGCCCCTAGAATGCCAGGGCAGTATAAATACCCCACATGTGACCCCATTTCGGAAAGAAGACACCCCAAGGTATTCCGTGAGGGGCATATTGAGTCCATGAAAGATTTAAATTTTTGTCCCAAGTTAGCGGAAAGGGAGACTTTGTGAGAAAAAAATAAATAAAATCCATTTCCGCTAACTTGTGCCAAAAAAAATACATTTCTATGAACTCGCCATGCCCCTCATTGAATACCTTGGGGTGTCTTCTTTCCAAAATGGCGTCACATGTGGGGTATTTATACTGCCCTGGCATTCTAGGGGCCCTAAAGCGTGAGAAGAAGTCTGGGATCCAAATGTCTAAAAATGCCCTCATAAAAGGAATGTGGGCCCCTTTGCGCACCTAGGCTGCAAAAAAGTGTCACACATCTGGTATCGCCGTACTCAGGAGAAGTTGGGCAATGTGTTTTGGGGTGTCATTTTGCATATACCCATGCTGGGTGAGATAAATATCTTGGTCAAATGCCAACTTTGTATAAAAAAATGGGAAAAGTTGTCTTTTGCCGAGATATTTCTCCCACCCAGCATGGGTATATGTAAAAAGACACCCCAAAACACATTGCCCAACTTCTCCTGAATACGGCGATACCACATGTGTGACACTTTTTTGCAGCCTAGGTGGGCAAAGGGGCCCACATTCCAAAGAGCACCTTTCGGATTTCACAGGTCATTTACCTACTTACCACACATTAGGGCCCCTGGAAAATGCCAGGGCAGTATAACTACCCCACAAGTGACCCCATTTTGGAAAGAAGACACCCCAAGGTATTCCGTGAGGGGCATGGCGAGTTCCTAGAATTTTATATTTTTTGTCACAAGTTAGCGGAAAATGATGATTTTTTTTATTTTATTTTTTTCCTTACAAAGTCTCATATTCCACTAACTTGTGACAAAAAATAAAAACTTCCATGAACTCACTATGCCCATCACGAAATACCTGGGGGTGTCTTCTTTCCAAAATGGGGTCACTTGTGGGGTAGTTATACTGCCCTGGCATTCTAGGGGCCCAAATGTGTGGTAAGGAGTTTGAAATCAAATTCTGTATAAAATGACCTGTGAAATCCGAAAGGTGCTCTTTGGAATGTGGGCCCCTTTGCCCACCTAAGCTGCAAAAAAGTGTCACACATCTGGTATCTCCGTATTCAGGAGAAGTTGGGGAATGTGTTTTGGGGTGTCATTTTACATATACCCATGCTGGGTGAGAGAAATATCTTGGCAAAAGACAACTTTTCCCATTTTTTTATACAAAGTTGTCTTTTGCCAAGATATTTCTCTCACCCAGCATGGGTATATGTAAAATGACACCCCAAAACACATTCCCCAACTTCTCCTGAATACGGAGATACCACATGTGTGACACTTTTTTGCAGCCTAGGTGGGCAAAGGGGCCCACATTCCAAAGAGCACCTTTCAGATTTCACAGGGCATTTTTTACAGAATTTGATTTCAAACTCCTTACCACACATTTGGGCCCCTAGAATGCCAGGGCAGTATAACTACCCCACAAGTGACCCCATTTTGGAAAGAAGACACTCCAAGGTATTCGCTGATGGGCATAGTGAGTTCATGGAAGTTTTTATTTTTTGTCACAAGTTGGTGGAATATGAGACTTTGTAAGAAAAAAAAAAATCATCATTTTCCGCTAACTTGTGACAAAAAATAAAAAGTTCTATGAACTCACTATGCCCATCAGCGAATACCTTAGGGTGTCTACTTTCCGAAATGGGGTCATTTGTCGGGTGTTTGTACTGTCTGGGCATTGTAGAACCTCAGGAAACATGACAGGTGCTCAGAAAGTCAGAGCTGCTTCAAAAAGCGGAAATTCACATTTTTGTACCATAGTTTGTAAACGCTATAACTTTTACCCAAACCATTTTTTTTTTTACCCAAACATTTTTTTTTTATCAAAGACATGTAGAGCAAAATTTATATATGGATGTCGTTTTTTTTGCAAAATTTTACAACTGAAAGTGAAAAATTTCATTTTTTTGCAAAAAAATCGTTAAATTTCGATTAATAACAAAAAAAGTTAAAATGTCAGCAGCAATGAAATACCACCAAATGAAAGCTCTATTAGTGAGAAGAAAAGGAGGTAAAATTAATTTGGGTGGTAAGTTGCATGACCGAGCAATAAACGGTGAAAGTAGTGTAGGTCAGAAGTGTAAAAAGTTGCCTGGTCTTTCAGGGTGTTTAAGCCATAGGGGCTGAGGTGGTTATAACCAGGGCCGGCCTTAGGTGTTCAGGCGCCCTGTGCGAGCTAACCTTGTGGCGCCCCCCCCCCCAAAAAAAAAAAAACACAGCTTGTTGCTGGCATCATGGCATAGGCTGGCTGACTATCCAAGCAAGTAGTTACCAGCCCACACACCCCAAAGGCCGGTGTAATGTTATACTTCCCTACTTCGTGAGATTTCCCTACCCTCGTCACTTCCAGTCGCACCGGACATGACGTGAGGAGGTGTGCAGCGCCGCGCAGGCGCACAACGACAGGTTAGGGAAGTTTCACAGCAGAGTGCGCATGCGCCAGGAGCCTCACCAGCGGTTAGGGAAGGGAAAAATTACATACGGGCCAGTGCTTTTTCCCTACCCTAACCGCTGGTGAGGCTCCCAGCGCATGCGCAGTGTCGGCCGGTGTCCAGCTGAGAACATCCATCCGATCACCGCACCTGTGCACTAGCCCATAATTTTTCCCTACCCTAACCGCCGGCGAGGCTCCCAGCGCATGCGCACTCTGCTGTGAAATTTCCCTAACCCATCGTTGTGCGCAGTGCGCCCCCCCAATATAATAAACATTGGTGGCGCAGTGCGCCCCCCCAATATAATAAACATTGGTGGCGCAGTGCGCCCCCCCAATATAATAAACATTGGTGGCGCAGTGCGCCCCCCCAACACCCCAGTATAATAAACATTGGTGGCGCAGTGCACCCCCCCAATATAATAAACATTGGTGGCGCAGTGCGCCCCCCCCCCCAATATAATAAACATTGGTGGCGCAGTGCGCCCCCCCCCAATATAATAAACATTGGTGGCGCAGTGCGCCCCCCCCCAACACGCCAGTATAATAAACATTGGTGGCGCAGTGCGCCCCCCCAGTATAATAAACATTGGTGGCGCAGTGCGCCCCCCCCAATATAATAAACATTGGTGGCGCAGTGCGCCCCCCCAATATAATAAACATTGGTGGTGCAGTGCGCCCCCCCTCAATATAATAAACATTGGTGGCGCAGTGGGCAGTGCCAATGAGGGTTAAAAAATAATTAACTCACCTCCTCCAATTGATCGTCTTCTGTTCTTTCTTCATGACCTGTCAAAGGACCTGTGGTGACATCACTGTGCTCATCACATGATACATCACATGATCCATCACCATGGTAATGGGTCATGTGATGAGCTCAGTGACGTCACCACAGGTCCTGAAGAAAACAGGAGACCGGCAGCTATGCGATCAACTGGAGGAGGTGAGTTAATTTTTTTTTATTATTTTTTAACCCTCACTGGCACTTCCCACTGTGCCACCAATGTTTCTTATACTGGGGTGTTGGGGGGGGGGGGGGGGGGCCGCACTGTGCCACCGTTTCTTATACTGGGGTGTTGGGGGGGGGGGCCGCACTGTGCCACCGTTTCTTATACTGGGGTGTTGGGGGGGGGGGGGCCGCACTGTGCCACGGTTTCTTATACTGGGGTGTTGGGGGGGGGGCCGCACTGTGCCACCGTTTCTTATACTGGGGTGTTGGGGGGGGGGGGGGGGGCCGCACTGTGCCACCGTTTCTTATACTTGGGTGTTGGGGGGGGGGGGGGCGCACTGTGCCACCAACGTTTCTTATACAAATACAGGAGGCGGGTGCCGGAATCAAATAGCCGGCACCCGACCTCTGTGACAGGGAGCTGCGGCTGATGGCAGCTCCCTGTCACAGAGGTCGGGTGCCGGCTATTCCGGCACCCGCCTCCTGTATTTGTATTTCAGGTCAGTTTTTTTCATTGGTGGCGCAGTGGCCACAGCCCCTCCCCTCCTCCTCCTGTCTCTCTTCTTATTTGCAGCGGCGGGGGCAGCAGGCAGGTCAGACAGGGGAGGGGGAGATGGAGGGGGCGCCCCGAGGGAGAACACAAGTACAGCCTCGCCTGCCGCAGATTACATTGCGAGCTGTCGGCTGCCCAGCGCCCCTGTTACTATGGCGCCCTGTGCGGCCGCACAGCCCGCACACCCCAAAGGCCGGCCCTGGTTATAACACACCTTCCAGGAAATCCGCCAGTCAATCGGAGATTCACGCTCTGAGATATAGCGCTTCTCAGGCACACTGTATGGTCTTCCAGTCATATTTGGTATCAGATGATGTGTAAAATTGTACTGAGTATAAATATCAACTCTATTTCTTGATTTGACTGACGGGTACGGAGAAACTGGCAAAGCCAAGATTCTGCCAGATTTTCTCCTTATGGGGAAAGGACTGTCCCTGTTCCAATTACACAAGGCTGGACCTGTACGTGTCATAACCTCTCCCCGCTTCAGAGTGGGTAAAAAAAGTGACACACTCAGGTCCTGCGTCCTTCATCTAACATCTGACGTCGAATAACATCACGACTGCCCGCTGGACACGGGCCCACCGCCATCTTGGATTATTCCTTACAAAGACTTTGCCTTTTACTGGACTCTACCACAGTAATTTAGAACTTTACAGACAGTCCACCTCTTACCTATTTCTATCCAACCAATCTGTTCGACTGGCAGGTATATTTATCTTTGAGTTTTAATGTATATATTTTTTGTGTATAGTTTTTAGAATAAAACTAACGATTGCATCGTTCCAGTTTTGCCCTTGTTACTTGATGATCTGATCTATGCTCAGAACTCTGTCCTCAGAAGAGACATACTACTGCATTGTTTTATTTTTATAAATTGTTGATTGGTTAGCTAGGTTGCAAATAACAGTTTCTTTCCTTTAGGATTAGCTAGCCGGGGTCTTTTTGCCCCGATTCAATACGAAGAGTGGTGGCAGCAAATTAATTTGATTTTTCAGCGCGAAATCAATCATTTTTATTTTACCGATTGTACATACAATCGCAATTGTATCATGTATGGGCACACCAACCAATCTTAAATGTCTACTGTGCTCACAGTGTATTCGCCACAGTGGATTGCGCCTTCGTCTCCAGTGGACGAGACCTGTATAGCAACTGTGGCATAGTACGACGGGATTGGCGGGTGGTTGTCACATCCCCCCCTTTGTTCAAACTTGTGGGGTGAACACTTGCACCCACCGGATGCTCGTGACAGGGCATCCACCTTATCCTACAACCTTCTGGCTCAATGTTCCCCCTGGAATATGTGGTCAGTATCACATTTTTACCCTTATTCTGCCCTGCCCAGGCTAGCCGTGTTTGGTTTGTCACTAATACTGGCTATCTACCTAGTAGAAAATATCTAAGGGACTCGAGTGCCCATCTAATGGCCCGATACTTTTGTTTTACTCTCTGGTCTCGCTCTATTTGTTTCTTTGGCTCTCACCCATGCCCTTCCAGGAACCTCCATTTTGTCACCATTCTTTTTTTTCTAGTTTCTCCAGCATTTCTGCTTCTAGTCTTGCTAGCTCTGCAACGACCATAAGTTCCACTTTCAAGTTCATCATTTACTTCAGCAGTGGTTTCCTCAGCTTTGGCGGCAGTTTCAGAGTCCTCTGCTTCCTCAGTAACTTTTTCCACTTCGGCAGATTCTCCTTCAGCCATTTCTTTGATCTCTGCAACATCTGAGGATTTGTCCCACTCCAAGTCATCGGCCTTAGCTTTTTCAGCTGTTGTCTCTTTGGAGTCTTCACTCACTTTGTGAGCCTTCTCACCCTTCTCGGACAGGGTATTATATACCGGCCCTCTTAATTCCTTATTTTCCTTCTTTTCAAGGTTGGAGGTACGGGGAACACCGGGGTCTTTAACAGACTCCTCGTCTTCTGGCATTTCCTCCAGAGGGTCAGCCGGGACATTGCTCTCCCTTTGTGCAGGATTCATTAGAGCCATCCCATAGTAGTATACAGGATCTACATACTGGTCATCCATCTCCTTGTACTTCTTCCCCAGCAGGCTGCTGGCTATTTGGAAGGCCTTGTAGATGGAGGGGACGTCTTTCAGAACCAGGTCCTGGCTACCCACTGCCATGAGTCTCTTGGCGTCTGCATCCACTTCAGCTCCATCAACGGGTTCAGCAGAAACATCTTCCATCTTCTCTGCCTCGGTCGGCACCACAGCACCACTCATTTTCCTTTGATTGAGCCAACCTGTCATCTCAAGAAGCTCTTGACTCTAACTCTTCAAGCTTAGTCCTCATTTCTTCCACCTGCTGCTCGAGAGCACGCTTAGACGTCTCCAACTCATAGACATTCTTCCCGACTTCATCCTTTGAGCTCCGGAGATCCTCCATTTCTGCTATGATTTGCTTGTTCAGCCTCTCAAATTCATCTCGCTCCTCAAGTGCTTCTTCAAGGGCTCTAGCCAAGGAGAGGTCCTTGGTCTCCTTCTCCCGAGTATCATCCTCCGCTCGGTCATGTTCTTCAGCATATCGGGCCGAGATATATTTCTCTTCAGCTAGGAGCCAGGCAAACTTCTGTTCCTTCTCAGTTTTTCGCACCAGCTTGTTAGAAGCGCCCTGCTCTTTGGCCTCCTGTTCCAGCTGCTCCTCGCTCTGCTCTGCTGCAGCAGACGTAGGAGTATCCCCATTCTCTTTTGGACACGCTCTGGGGGTACCACCCAGGGTCTCTTTAAGCACTTTGTCTGAGTCTACTGTAGTCTTTGTTGTCTTTCTGGAGTCTTTTACACTTATCCTGGACATTAGGCAGTAGATCCTTCAGTTCACTCGTCTCTTTCTGGGTCTCCTCCTCTGACCCTTCTATAGCCTTCTTCAGTTGCTTTGTGAAGACAGCTAGTCCCTTCTCTAATGTATCTAGGGATGGGGCGAAGCGAGCGGAACCATCTTCAAGTTTGCAGCTGTACTGACCTGCCGGGTCAACTAAAACTGTCTGGATCTGGGCCTGAGACACTAGGCTGCCGTTACCCCCTTAACTCTTGTCTTGTTAGATATAACTGTCCTCTGGTCGCTATTAGTAACCCCCTTTATTTTGCAGGATTTTGACATGGTAGGCTCACTCTCCGAGTCGCTATCAGTCACAGCATATACGTCACGCATACCGCTCGTTTCATTAGCAATCCTGACCACTAGGGGCGTCGATGAGCTCATTCCCCCTGGGACATTTCCTTATTACCCATAGAACACTGGGGAGACTGCTTATCCCCACCTGATACGTGTGATACACCCTCTAGCACTGCAACATTTTTCAAATTTTTACCAACGGGAGAAGCTTCTTTCCCAGTCACAGCCTGCAAAGAAAATTGGTTGACATCCTCAGACATTTCACAGGAATCCACATTACTTATATGCAATACTTCAATCTTATATCAAGACATAAAATTCTTATTGAACAATACCAGATGAAGAAAATAAAACTTCATCATCGCTACATATTTTACATAACTTCACATCTTCATCCGGAAATGCATTTAACTTGACATCTTCCCTTAAAGGGACAGGTACAAACTCCCAAAGCGAGAGGAAAGCACCGCCCAATTTCATATCCAGCATGAGTGTATCGACAACCCCAAGCTCATAAGTCCCAGTTCGCACTGGTGTCTCACACTCAGTGAGAGCCACCGGATAGTCCTTCCTATCCGCACAAATGTCCCACACATCGTCCCCAGCTACACAATCAATAATCGGAACAGTCTTACCCATTGGTGTCACTGGTTCGTCAGACTCAGTAGGTGAGGGGTCTCCAGGACCATCCCCTCCGAGGTCATCATCCTTCTCCTGGATAATAGGTACCTCCCACCTTTGATTCCTGGACGTATGTCTCCTAACCATAGGACAATCAGGTGCATACTTTCCGAACCGATGGCCTCTCCAGCAGCACTCTCTCTGACGCGGGACAGCTGCATGCTGTCTTGCTGGGTTGCTCCCAGCAACAGCCTTATGGCACCTCCTGACATCATCTCTAGGATTCTGTATACACTTCAGGGACCACTTGAACTCCTGAGAGCTGAACTGCTCTTACTCTCTTTTTCTTCCCGACGGTTGCCCTCCGACACTCCCGGCATGCCACCGGCCTCTTGGAATTATTCAACGTGTCCAGACCGCGTCGAGGACCCTCTCTTCAGCAAATGATTAGTTCTCTGCTCCAGCTGCTTTATTATGTCCTCTGTGGCCCTTGTTTTCCACCAAACTGGAGCATAATTCACATGGGACGTCATCTTGACCCAAACATTTTCTGACAGTCAGAGAACACAAAACCACACAACAAAAAATGTTTTTTTTTTTTTTTTTTTTTTCAAGTCAGTCTCTGTACCTTAGGGTTTCTGGCCCTTTAAACTTCACTACACAACAATGGGGGAAAAAAAGTCCAGATTATACGAGCAGTACCTTCTCCAACGAACAAACAGGCTCCTGAGTTGTCGTTGCCTCTAGCAACCACATTGCCTTTTACTTTTCAGCACGGACGCCTGCCCGCATCCTACACCAATTGTGAGAGATTAGCTCTCTTTCAGCGGTCACTCTCACAATTATCTCCACAAACAGCCGGGATACAAAACAAAAACCTGCCCGACTGGGCTCTAACTAAACATATCATACAATCCTTGACTCACCTATACAGTGCTGTTCAGATACAGCATCAGGTCCGGCTTCCTCAGTCAAGCGTATACCAGCCCCCCAGGCTGTAACACGGTCAGTCCAGGCTCTGCCCCAGTCTCGTAGTTTCTCAGCCTAGCCTGGCTGAAACCACACACCCAGAGCCTCACCCGGCCTCTGTTTGAAACCATGCCCCCGACTGACAGTCTGGGATAGGCTTTTACTCCCCAGTAATGATCCCAGGTGATAACACCTGTGGATCCCTCATGCTAGGGAAAATCTGCCCTGGAATGGGAGGGGTGGATTGGGAGATCCCAATACCAACCTAGCTCCCAATCCAAGTAAAATCTAGCCCTTAAATACTAAACAAAATCGCTCCAGCAACTATGCCTTGCTAAAGCCAGCACCACTCTGGAACTTTACTTATCTCACCCAGTTGAGGAACCTGGGTGAGATATACCCCTCTTCCGGGATCCTTATTCACGTTCACATCACCACAACACTCAGATCCTCCAAACAGAGACAGAGGCAATATATAAACACCAAACACTAATACTTCCCAAAAATACTTACATTACACCATATACTAATACCCAACACATAAGCACACCAATCCAAAGTATATGAGGAAAAACTGTAGTTACTTACTGTAAGTAAATACACCAGAGATAGTCTTGGTGAAACAGTTCATTTTATTTAACATGAAAAATACTCATGAAGGCAATACACAATACAATGAATTAAAAACTATTAAAAACATCTCCTTTTAATGGTGGTGGTGGTTGGGGAGCAGAAACTATCCAATTACATTACATATACCACGATTGCAAGTATATCAATTAATTCTTCCATGATTATAAGTGTACAAATGAAATGACAATAGTTAGTAATATCTAGACAAATAAATCAAAACATGATTGGAGAATGCTGTAAATGGTACAATATCCAAGTGGAAAGAATACAAAAGAAAAACCTACCAACAAGGAGTAAAGCTGCTCAGGCCCGGACCATCTCCATATCCCAATGCGCGTTTCACAGTCAGCTTCCACAGGGGGTGAGAGACAAAAGCAACCCTGGCTTACACCTCAAACTTTCTTTCTCCAGTGATGCTTCAGGAGTGCTGAACACCTATGGAGAAAAACTCACACATCAGAAGTCTCCAAGCTCCTCTCTTCTTCGTATCCTACCACATGCACTACTGACCCTATTCCCTCACACCTCTTTCAGTCTCTCTTCCCAGCTGTCACCACTCACCTAACTAAAATCTTCAACCTCTCTCTCTCTTTTGGTATGTTCCCCTCTTCTTTCAAACATTCTATCTAGAGATGAGCGAATTGAAGCTGACGAAGTGAAATTCGATCCAAATTTCAGGAAAAATTTGATTCGCAATGAATGTGAATTTCCTCACGCTTCGTGGTAACGAATCACAATTTTCCTACAATGGCGGCTACACGTGTGAGGACTGAGGACATGGGGCAAGGAACTCTGGGAAGGCGGGATCACCCAGATTGACATGCCTGCATGCAGCCAATCAGCAGTCAGCCAGCCCTGTGATGTCACAGCCCTATAAATACAGCAGCCATTTTAGATTCTGCCATTTTCCAGCGTTCAGAGTGCAGGGACAGATGTGTGAAAGTGCTAAGGACAGCAATTGGAAAAACCTCTATGTTTAAAAAAAAACTGAAAAAAGGATTTATAAGTGCAGGGAAAGGATAGGGAGGAATCATTTCACAGCATCTTAGTGCAGGGAGAGATGTCAGAAGGCGCTAGGGACATTGATAGGAAAGTGATTTACAAGTGCAGGGAATGATTATTTGGGTATCCAAATAGTCATTAGACAGCTCTGTAATTCCGGCTTTTTGTTATTGGGCTGCAAGTGTTATGTTGAAAAGCCTTTAGTGGCTTATATCTTAGTATCTTATTCAGTACGACAAGAAAAACATATACGCATTTCACTTCTGCAGTTATTTCTGTTGAAAGCGTATAGGGGTGTATTTCTTTAAAATAAGAAAAATATATAAGCACTGCACTGTTGCAGTTATTTCTGATGAAAGCGTATAGGGGCGTATTTCAGTTCAACAAGAAAAATATATACGCACTGCACTGTTGCAGTTTTTTCTCGTAAAAGCATACAGGGGTCATATTTCTGTCCAACAAGAAAAATATATACGCACTGCACTGTTGCAGTTATTTTTGATAAAAGTGTATATGGGCGTATTTCAGTCCAACAAGAAAAATATATACGCACTGCACTGTTGTAGTTATTTCTGGTGAAAGTGTATAGGGGGATATTTCAGTCCAACAAGAAAAATATATATACACACTGCACTGTTGCAGTTATTTCTGGTCAAAAGGGTATAGGGGCGTATTTCAGTCCAACAAGAAAGATATATACGCACTGCACTGTTGCAGTTATTTCTTGTGAAAGCATATAGGGGCATATTTCAGTCCAACAAGAAAAATATATACGCACTGCACTGTTGTAGTTATTTCTTGTGAAAGCATATAGGGGCGTATTTCAGTCCAACAAGAAATATATATACGCACTGCACTGTTGTAGTTATTTCTGGTCAAACCATATAGGGACGTATTACAGTAAAAAAAGAAAAATATATATACGCATTTCACTGGTGCACTTATTTATGGCAAAAGCGTTCAGTGGCCTATTTCAGTACAGAAAGAAAAATATATGCGCACTTCACTGGTGCATTTATTTCTGCTGAAAGCGTTTAGTGGCCTATTTCCTGAAATTTTCTTAGTCACATCCCACAGCAAAAACCATGATCCACAGAGAGCTTCTAAAGCATCAGAGGGATCTCATTGTTAAAAGGTATCAGTCAGGAGAAGGGTACAAAAGAATTTCCAATGCATTAGATATACCATGGAACACAGTGAAGACTTTATGGCACAACAGTGACATTACCAAGAACTGGACGTCCCTCCAAAATTGATGAAAAGACGAGAAGAAAACTGGTCTGGGAGGCTACCAAGAGGCCTACAGCAACATTAAAGCAACTGCAGGAATATCTGGCAAGTACTGGCTATGTGGTACATGTGAAAACAATCTCCCGTATTCTTCATATGTCTGGGCTATGGGATAGAGTGGCAAGACGAAAGCCTTTTCTTACGAAGAAAAACATCCAAGTCAGGCTACATTTTGCAAAAACACATCTGAAGTCTCCCAAAAGCATGTGGGAAAAGGTGTTATGGTGTGATGAAACCAAGGTTGAACTTTTTGGCCATAATTCCAAAAGATATGTTTGGCGCAAAAACAACACTGCACATCACCAAAAGAACACCATACTCACAGTGAAGCATGGTGGTGGCAGCATCATGCTTTGGGGCTGTTTTTCTTCAGCTGGAACTGGGGCCTTAGTTACCGTAAGCTAGAGGGATTTATGAACAGTTCCAAATACCAGTCAATATTGGCACAAAACCTTCAGGCTTCTGCTAGAAAGCTGAACATGAAGAGGAACTTTATCTTTCAGCATGACAACGACCCAAAGCATACATCTAAATCAACAAAGGAATGGCTTCACCAGAAGAAGATTAGAGTTTTGGAATGGCCCAGCCAGACCCCAGACCTGAATCCGATTGAAAATCTGTGGGGTGATCTGAAGAGGGCTGTGCACAGGAGATGCCCTCGCAATCTGACAGTTTTGGAGTGTTTTTGCAAAGAAGAGTGGGCAAATCTTGTCAAGTCAAAATGTGCCATGCTGATAGACTCATACCCAAAAAGACTGAGTGCTGTAATAAAATCAAAAGGTGCTTCAACAAAGTATTAGTTTAAGGGTGTGCACACTTATGCAACCATATTATTTTATTTTTATAATTTTTTTTATAAGATTTCGGTTTGTTTTTCAATTGAGTTGTACAGTTTATAGGTCACATTAAAGGTGGAAAAAGTTCTGAAATGATTTATCGTTGTCTCATTTTTTTACATCACAGAAACCTGACATTTTAACAGGGGTGTGTAGACATTTTATATCCACTGTATATAAGTGGTGCCAGCACCACCTAGGGCCGAATAAAAGTAAATTACACTGCCAGCCTGTTAAAGGGAACTACATGATACTACAAAACATTTGATATGACATTTAGCAACAGTTTAAAATGCCCACATATAGCACATAGTGGAACACTGCATCAATATGAATCAGGCGTGGATCAGCCAGGATTTCCACACACCAATGCCTAATGCATCAGACTAGATCATCCATGGTGCCACACCAACAATTTGACAAAAGAGACCAGTTTCTTTTGGCTACCTGCCTCAGCTACTATTCTGATGCTGTTACCCGCCTGATGCCACACATTTGATGCCAAGTGCTCCTTCTTTCACCCACCATCTTCAGCGGGTACTGGTATTGCTACCAACCTCCACAGTATGTCACCTTGCTACTCTGTGGCCCCCTGATGCTGCCGCCAACTCCAGACTCTGTCATTGTGCCGTTCTGTGGTCTCCTCATGCTGCTGCCACCTCCAGACTCTGTCATTGTGCCACTCTGTGGCCTACTCCTGATGCTGCTGCCACCACCTCCAGACTCTGTCATTGTGCCACTCTGTGGCCTACTCATGCTGCCACCACTTACAGACTGTGTCATTGTGCTTCTCTGTGGTCTCCTCATGCTGCTGCCACCTCCAGACTCTGTCATTGTGCCACTCTGTGGCCTCCTCCTGATGCTGCTGTGGCTGCCGCCACCTCCAGACTTGGTCATTGTTCTACTCTGTGGCCTACTCATGCTGCCGCCACCTCCAGTCTCTGTCATTGTGCCACTCGGTGGCCTTCTCCTAATGCTGCTGCCGCCACCTACAGGCTCTGTCATTGTGCCACTCTGTGGCCTCCTCTTGATGCCGCCACCTCCAGACTCTGTCATTGTGCCGCTCTGTGGTCTCCTCATGCTGCTGCTACCTGCAGACTCAGTCATTGTGCCACTTGGTGGCCTCCTCATACTGCCGCCACCTCCAGGCTCTGTCAATGTGCCACTCGGTGGCCTTCTCCTAATGCTGCTGCAGCTGCTGCCGCCAACTACAAACTCTGTCATTGTGCCACTCGGCGACCTCCTCATACTGCTTCCACCTCCAGACCCTGTCATTGGGCAACTCTGTGTTCTCCTCATGCTGCTTTCACCTCACCACTATGTCATAGGTCCACTCTGTGGACTTCTCATGCTGTTCCCACCCTTCCCGCTTCATGACTGGGCCACTATTTTGGCTTTCGGCCTGGCTGACATCATAATTTATTTGACACGTCTTCTGATCTGTCAGAAGGAAGGAAAAATGAGACGCACAACGTATCTTTCCTGTGTAGCAGCTAGGCCTGTATGGTCCCATCAGAATTGGCTTATGATTTGGTAGCCAAAAGCAGGAGTGGGTAGAAAATACAGAAGACATGCAAATATTTTATTCACCTGTCATCTCTGTTTTCGATCCACTCCGTTTTTTTTGCCTTTAGCAATACTGATGGATTATTGAGCAAATGCTGACTGAGTGAAGACATATGCTCCACAGACAGGATCAGTTTTTTTCTGGGTAATTGTTCTGACGGATCAGAGAATGGGGAAAATTAATCAGTGACGTCAACACAAACTTACTGCTGACACCCTCTCCACTCTGTCGGGGGGCTCTACTTGTATAACAGTTTAATAGAACAGGTTCTGTAGACATCTATGTTGAATCAGCTGATGACGGTGTAAAAGAAGTGCGCTTCTTCTTGACGCTAACATCTACCTGTAAGGCTAAGTTGATACTTGAGTTATTTGGTCAGTTTTGGCCCCGTAACTGCCCAAATAAGTGCAGTGATTCTAAGAGCGACGCCTGTCATCTGCATGTCATACGGACTCACAGTATTATTTCACTACCAAAGCAGACTTCCTATGCGTGTTACTGCAAGGCACAGTGTTCTACACCACTATAAAGGCTCTCAGCAGCCAGGAAATTCCAAATGGGCTGGAATTTCAAAAGAAATACGCAAATCTGTCACAATTTTATGTTTTTTTTACGGTGTTCCCTATGCGGTAAAATTAACCTTCATTCTCTAGGTCACTATGATTACAACTATACCATACTTGTATAGTTTTCCTTGAGTTTTAATACTGAAAATTCGCATATGGGAAAAATATTGTTATATTTTAATAGTATGGGCAAATTCGTACACAGTGATGTGATGATGTGTATTTTTTTTTGTTATGTATTCTTATTCTGATTTTGATGTCTCTCTTGGTTTTCTTCCTATCTCTCTAACTACTCTTTCAGTGTATTGTTGATGGCACTAGTTTAGAAGCAAATCTTGAAATTTTTCTGAAAATTTCCAAAACCTACTTTTTAAGGACCAGTTCGGGTCTGAAGTCCCTTTGTGAGGCTTACATAATAGAAACCACCCAAAATGACCCCATTTTAGAAACTACACCGCTCAAGGTATTCAAAACTGATTTTACAAACTTTGTTAACCCTTTTTGTAAACTGCTGTCTGGACGAAGGGTGCAGAAGGAAAGGAACGCCATATGGTTTTTGGAAGGCAGATTTCACTGGGATAATTTTAAGCTGCCATGTCACATTTAAAGACGCCCCGATGCACCCCTAGTGCAGAAAATCCAAAAAAGTGACTTCATTTTAGAAAGTACACCCCCAAGGTATTCAAAACAGATTTTACAAACTTTGTTAACCCTTTAGGCACAAGAATTAATGGAAAATGGAGATGAAATTTCAGAATTTCACTTTTTTGGCAGATTTTCCATTTTAATACATTTTCTTCAAAGCAAGGGTTAACAGCCAAACAAAACTCATTATTTATTGCCCTGTTTCTGTAATTTACAGAAACACCTCATATGTCGTCTTAAACTGCTGCATGGGCACACAGCAGGGCACAGAAGGAAATGAGCACCATATGGTTTTTGGAAGGCAGATTTTGCTGGACTGTTTTTTTGACACCATGTCCCATTTGAAGCCCCCCTGATGCACCCCTAGAGTAGAAACTCCAAAAAAGTGACCCCATTTTGGAAACTATAGGATAAGGTGGCAGTTTTGTTGGTACTATTTTAGGGTACATATGATTTTTGGTTGCTCTATATTACACTTTTTGTGAGGCAAGGTAACAAAAAATAGCTGTTGGCACCGTTTTTATATTTAACAATACCAGATGAAGAAAATAAAACTTCATCATCGCTACATATTTTACATAACTTCACATCTTCATCCGGAAATGCATTTAACTTGACATCTTCCCTTAAAGGGACAGGTACAAACTCCCAAAGCGAGAGGAAAGCACCGCCCAATTTCATATCCAGCATGAGTGTATCGACAACCCCAAGCTCATAAGTCCCAGTTCGCACTGGTGTCTCACACTCAGTGAGAGCCACCGGATAGTCCTTCCTATCCGCACAAATGTCCCACACATCGTCCCCAGCTACACAATCAATAATCGGAACAGTCTTACCCATTGGTGTCACTGGTTCGTCAGACTCAGTAGGTGAGGGGTCTCCAGGACCATCCCCTCCGAGGTCATCATCCTTCTCCTGGATAATAGGTACCTCCCACCTTTGATTCCTGGACGTATGTCTCCTAACCTCTCTCTTTCAGCGGTCACTCTCACAATTATCTCCACAAACAGCCGGGATACAAAACAAAAACCTGCCCGACTGGGCTCTAACTAAACATATCATACAATCCTTGACTCACCTATACAGTGCTGTTCAGATACAGCATCAGGTCCGGCTTCCTCAGTCAAGCGTATACCAGCCCCCCAGGCTGTAACACGGTCAGTCCAGGCTCTGCCCCAGTCTCGTAGTTTCTCAGCCTAGCCTGGCTGAAACCACACACCCAGAGCCTCACCCGGCCTCTGTTTGAAACCATGCCCCCGACTGACAGTCTGGGATAGGCTTTTACTCCCCAGTAATGATCCCAGGTGATAACACCTGTGGATCCCTCATGCTAGGGAAAATCTGCCCTGGAATGGGAGGGGTGGATTGGGAGATCCCAATACCAACCTAGCTCCCAATCCAAGTAAAATCTAGCCCTTAAATACTAAACAAAATCGCTCCAGCAACTATGCCTTGCTAAAGCCAGCACCACTCTGGAACTTTACTTATCTCACCCAGTTGAGGAACCTGGGTGAGATATACCCCTCTTCCGGGATCCTTATTCACGTTCACATCACCACAACACTCAGATCCTCCAAACAGAGACAGAGGCAATATATAAACACCAAACACTAATACTTCCCAAAAATACTTACATTACACCATATACTAATACCCAACACATAAGCACACCAATCCAAAGTATATGAGGAAAAACTGTAGTTACTTACTGTAAGTAAATACACCAGAGATAGTCTTGGTGAAACAGTTCATTTTATTTAACATGAAAAATACTCATGAAGGCAATACACAATACAATGAATTAAAAACTATTAAAAACATCTCCTTTTAATGGTGGTGGTGGTTGGGGAGCAGAAACTATCCAATTACATTACATATACCACGATTGCAAGTATATCAATTAATTCTTCCATGATTATAAGTGTACAAATGAAATGACAATAGTTAGTAATATCTAGACAAATAAATCAAAACATGATTGGAGAATGCTGTAAATGGTACAATATCCAAGTGGAAAGAATACAAAAGAAAAACCTACCAACAAGGAGTAAAGCTGCTCAGGCCCGGACCATCTCCATATCCCAATGCGCGTTTCACAGTCAGCTTCCACAGGGGGTGAGAGACAAAAGCAACCCTGGCTTACACCTCAAACTTTCTTTCTCCAGTGATGCTTCAGGAGTGCTGAACACCTATGGAGAAAAACTCACACATCAGAAGTCTCCAAGCTCCTCTCTTCTTCGTATCCTACCACATGCACTACTGACCCTATTCCCTCACACCTCTTTCAGTCTCTCTTCCCAGCTGTCACCACTCACCTAACTAAAATCTTCAACCTCTCTCTCTCTTTTGGTATGTTCCCCTCTTCTTTCAAACATTCTATCTAGAGATGAGCGAATTGAAGCTGACGAAGTGAAATTCGATCCAAATTTCAGGAAAAATTTGATTCGCAATGAATGTGAATTTCCTCACGCTTCGTGGTAACGAATCACAATTTTCCTACAATGGCGGCTACACGTGTGAGGACTGAGGACATGGGGCAAGGAACTCTGGGAAGGCGGGATCACCCAGATTGACATGCCTGCATGCAGCCAATCAGCAGTCAGCCAGCCCTGTGATGTCACAGCCCTATAAATACAGCAGCCATTTTAGATTCTGCCATTTTCCAGCGTTCAGAGTGCAGGGACAGATGTGTGAAAGTGCTAAGGACAGCAATTGGAAAAACCTCTATGTTTAAAAAAAAAACTGAAAAAAGGATTTATAAGTGCAGGGAAAGGATAGGGAGGAATCATTTCACAGCATCTTAGTGCAGGGAGAGATGTCAGAAGGCGCTAGGGACATTGATAGGAAAGTGATTTACAAGTGCAGGGAATGATTATTTGGGTATCCAAATAGTCATTAGACAGCTCTGTAATTCCGGCTTTTTGTTATTGGGCTGCAAGTGTTATGTTGAAAAGCCTTTAGTGGCTTATATCTTAGTATCTTATTCAGTACGACAAGAAAAACATATACGCATTTCACTTCTGCAGTTATTTCTGTTGAAAGCGTATAGGGGTGTATTTCTTTAAAATAAGAAAAATATATAAGCACTGCACTGTTGCAGTTATTTCTGATGAAAGCGTATAGGGGCGTATTTCAGTTCAACAAGAAAAATATATACGCACTGCACTGTTGCAGTTTTTTCTCGTAAAAGCATACAGGGGTCATATTTCTGTCCAACAAGAAAAATATATACGCACTGCACTGTTGCAGTTATTTTTGATAAAAGTGTATATGGGCGTATTTCAGTCCAACAAGAAAAATATATACGCACTGCACTGTTGTAGTTATTTCTGGTGAAAGTGTATAGGGGGATATTTCAGTCCAACAAGAAAAATATATATACACACTGCACTGTTGCAGTTATTTCTGGTCAAAAGGGTATAGGGGCGTATTTCAGTCCAACAAGAAAGATATATACGCACTGCACTGTTGCAGTTATTTCTTGTGAAAGCATATAGGGGCATATTTCAGTCCAACAAGAAAAATATATACGCACTGCACTGTTGTAGTTATTTCTTGTGAAAGCATATAGGGGCGTATTTCAGTCCAACAAGAAATATATATACGCACTGCACTGTTGTAGTTATTTCTGGTCAAACCATATAGGGACGTATTACAGTAAAAAAAGAAAAATATATATACGCATTTCACTGGTGCACTTATTTATGGCAAAAGCGTTCAGTGGCCTATTTCAGTACAGAAAGAAAAATATATGCGCACTTCACTGGTGCATTTATTTCTGCTGAAAGCGTTTAGTGGCCTATTTCCTGAAATTTTCTTAGTCACATCCCACAGCAAAAACCATGATCCACAGAGAGCTTCTAAAGCATCAGAGGGATCTCATTGTTAAAAGGTATCAGTCAGGAGAAGGGTACAAAAGAATTTCCAATGCATTAGATATACCATGGAACACAGTGAAGACTTTATGGCACAACAGTGACATTACCAAGAACTGGACGTCCCTCCAAAATTGATGAAAAGACGAGAAGAAAACTGGTCTGGGAGGCTACCAAGAGGCCTACAGCAACATTAAAGCAACTGCAGGAATATCTGGCAAGTACTGGCTATGTGGTACATGTGAAAACAATCTCCCGTATTCTTCATATGTCTGGGCTATGGGATAGAGTGGCAAGACGAAAGCCTTTTCTTACGAAGAAAAACATCCAAGTCAGGCTACATTTTGCAAAAACACATCTGAAGTCTCCCAAAAGCATGTGGGAAAAGGTGTTATGGTGTGATGAAACCAAGGTTGAACTTTTTGGCCATAATTCCAAAAGATATGTTTGGCGCAAAAACAACACTGCACATCACCAAAAGAACACCATACTCACAGTGAAGCATGGTGGTGGCAGCATCATGCTTTGGGGCTGTTTTTCTTCAGCTGGAACTGGGGCCTTAGTTACCGTAAGCTAGAGGGATTTATGAACAGTTCCAAATACCAGTCAATATTGGCACAAAACCTTCAGGCTTCTGCTAGAAAGCTGAACATGAAGAGGAACTTTATCTTTCAGCATGACAACGACCCAAAGCATACATCTAAATCAACAAAGGAATGGCTTCACCAGAAGAAGATTAGAGTTTTGGAATGGCCCAGCCAGACCCCAGACCTGAATCCGATTGAAAATCTGTGGGGTGATCTGAAGAGGGCTGTGCACAGGAGATGCCCTCGCAATCTGACAGTTTTGGAGTGTTTTTGCAAAGAAGAGTGGGCAAATCTTGTCAAGTCAAAATGTGCCATGCTGATAGACTCATACCCAAAAAGACTGAGTGCTGTAATAAAATTAAAAGGTGCTTCAACAAAGTATTAGTTTAAGGGTGTGCACACTTATGCAACCATATTATTTTATTTTTATAATTTTTTTTATAAGATTTCGGTTTGTTTTTCAATTGAGTTGTACAGTTTATAGGTCACATTAAAGGTGGAAAAAGTTCTGAAATGATTTATCGTTGTCTCATTTTTTTACATCACAGAAACCTGACATTTTAACAGGGGTGTGTAGACATTTTATATCCACTGTATATAAGTGGTGCCAGCACCACCTAGGGCCGAATAAAAGTAAATTACACTGCCAGCCTGTTAAAGGGAACTACATGATACTACAAAACATTTGATATGACATTTAGCAACAGTTTAAAATGCCCACATATAGCACATAGTGGAACACTGCATCAATATGAATCAGGCGTGGATCAGCCAGGATTTCCACACACCAATGCCTAATGCATCAGACTAGATCATCCATGGTGCCACACCAACAATTTGACAAAAGAGACCAGTTTCTTTTGGCTACCTGCCTCAGCTACTATTCTGATGCTGTTACCCGCCTGATGCCACACATTTGATGCCAAGTGCTCCTTCTTTCACCCACCATCTTCAGCGGGTACTGGTATTGCTACCAACCTCCACAGTATGTCACCTTGCCACTCTGTGGCCCCCTGATGCTGCCGCCAACTCCAGACTCTGTCATTGTGCCGCTCTGAGGTCTCCTCATGCTGCTGCCACCTCCAGACTCTGTCATTGTGCCACTCTGTGGCCTACTCCTGATGCTGCTGCCACCACCTCCAGACTCTGTCATTGTGCCACTCTGTGGCCTACTCATGCTGCCACCACTTACAGACTGTGTCATTGTGCTTCTCTGTGGTCTCCTCATGCTGCTGCCACCTCCAGACTCTGTCATTGTGCCACTCTGTGGCCTCCTCCTGATGCTGCTGTGGCTGCCGCCACCTCCAGACTTGGTCATTGTTCTACTCTGTGGCCTACTCATGCTGCCGCCACCTCCAGTCTCTGTCATTGTGCCACTCGGTGGCCTTCTCCTAATGCTGCTGCCGCCACCTACAGGCTCTGTCATTGTGCCACTCTGTGGCCTCCTCTTGATGCCGCCACCTCCAGACTCTGTCATTGTGCCGCTCTGTGGTCTCCTCATGCTGCTGCTACCTGCAGACTCAGTCATTGTGCCACTTGGTGGCCTCCTCATACTGCCGCCACCTCCAGGCTCTGTCAATGTGCCACTCGGTGGCCTTCTCCTAATGCTGCTGCAGCTGCTGCCGCCAACTACAAACTCTGTCATTGTGCCACTCGGCGACCTCCTCATACTGCTTCCACCTCCAGACCCTGTCATTGGGCAACTCTGTGTTCTCCTCATGCTGCTTTCACCTCACCACTATGTCATAGGTCCACTCTGTGGACTTCTCATGCTGTTCCCACCCTTCCCGCTTCATGACTGGGCCACTATTTTGGCTTTCGGCCTGGCTGACATCATAATTTATTTGACACGTCTTCTGATCTGTCAGAAGGAAGGAAAAATGAGACGCACAACGTATCTTTCCTGTGTAGCAGCTAGGCCTGTATGGTCCCATCAGAATTGGCTTATGATTTGGTAGCCAAAAGCAGGAGTGGGTAGAAAATACAGAAGACATGCAAATATTTTATTCACCTGTCATCTCTGTTTTCGATCCACTCCGTTTTTTTTGCCTTTAGCAATACTGATGGATTATTGAGCAAATGCTAACTGAGTGAAGACATATGCTCCACAGACAGGATCAGTTTTTTTCTGGGTAATTGTTCTGACGGATCAGAGAATGGGGAAAATTAATCAGTGACGTCAACACAAACTTACTGCTGACACCCTCTCCACTCTGTCGGGGGGCTCTACTTGTATAACAGTTTAATAGAACAGGTTCTGTAGACATCTATGTTGAATCAGCTGATGACGGTGTAAAAGAAGTGCGCTTCTTCTTGACGCTAACATCTACCTGTAAGGCTAAGTTGATACTTGAGTTATTTGGTCAGTTTTGGCCCCGTAACTGCCCAAATAAGTGCAGTGATTCTAAGAGCGACGCCTGTCATCTGCATGTCATACGGACTCACAGTATTATTTCACTACCAAAGCAGACTTCCTATGCGTGTTACTGCAAGGCACAGTGTTCTACACCACTATAAAGGCTCTCAGCAGCCAGGAAATTCCAAATGGGCTGGAATTTCAAAAGAAATACGCAAATCTGTCACAATTTTATGTTTTTTTTACGGTGTTCCCTATGCGGTAAAATTAACCTTCATTCTCTAGGTCACTATGATTACAACTATACCATACTTGTATAGTTTTCCTTGAGTTTTAATACTGAAAATTCGCATATGGGAAAAATATTGTTATATTTTAATAGTATGGGCAAATTCGTACACAGTGATGTGATGATGTGTATTTTTTTTTGTTATGTATTCTTATTCTGATTTTGATGTCTCTCTTGGTTTTCTTCCTATCTCTCTAACTACTCTTTCAGTGTATTGTTGATGGCACTAGTTTAGAAGCAAATCTTGAAATTTTTCTGAAAATTTCCAAAACCTACTTTTTAAGGACCAGTTCGGGTCTGAAGTCCCTTTGTGAGGCTTACATAATAGAAACCACCCAAAATGACCCCATTTTAGAAACTACACCGCTCAAGGTATTCAAAACTGATTTTACAAACTTTGTTAACCCTTTTTGTAAACTGCTGTCTGGGCGAAGGGTGCAGAAGGAAAGGAACGCCATATGGTTTTTGGAAGGCAGATTTCACTGGGATAATTTTAAGCTGCCATGTCACATTTAAAGACGCCCCGATGCACCCCTAGTGCAGAAAATCCAAAAAAGTGACTTCATTTTAGAAAGTACACCCCCAAGGTATTCAAAACAGATTTTACAAACTTTGTTAACCCTTTAGGCACAAGAATTAATGGAAAATGGAGATGAAATTTCAGAATTTCACTTTTTTGGCAGATTTTCCATTTTAATACATTTTCTTCAAAGCAAGGGTTAACAGCCAAACAAAACTCATTATTTATTGCCCTGTTTCTGTAATTTACAGAAACACCTCATATGTCGTCTTAAACTGCTGCATGGGCACACAGCAGGGCACAGAAGGAAATGAGCACCATATGGTTTTTGGAAGGCAGATTTTGCTGGACTGTTTTTTTGACACCATGTCCCATTTGAAGCCCCCCTGATGCACCCCTAGAGTAGAAACTCCAAAAAAGTGACCCCATTTTGGAAACTATAGGATAAGGTGGCAGTTTTGTTGGTACTATTTTAGGGTACATATGATTTTTGGTTGCTCTATATTACACTTTTTGTGAGGCAAGGTAACAAAAAATAGCTGTTGGCACCGTTTTTATATTTTGTTATTTACAACGTTCATCTGACAGGTTAGATCATGTGGTACTTTTATAGAGCAGGTTGTTATGGAATGCGACAATACCAAATATTTTTCAGTATCTCCACATTCTGAAAGCCGTATTTTTTTTTTTTTGGCGACTGTCTTATGTAGGGGCTCATTTTTTTTGGTATGAGATGATGGTTTTATTGGTACTATTGTGGGGTGTGTATGACTTTTTGATCGCTTGGTATTATACTTTTTGTGATGTAAAGTGACAAAAAATGGCTTTTTTTTTACATACTTTGATTTTATTTTTATTACGGTGTTAACCTGAGGAGTTGTCATGTGATATTTTTAAACAGCAGGTTCTTACCGACGCGGCAAAACTGAATATGTCTAATTTTTTTATTTATTTAAGTTTCACACAATAATTTAAATTTTGAAATAAAAAAAAATAATTTTAGCGTCTCCATAGTCTGGGAGCCATAGTTTTTTTTATGTTTTGGGCGATTGTTTTAGGTAGGGTATCATTTTTGTGGGATGAGATGACGGTTAGATTGACACTATTTTGGGGTTTTTTAACACACTTTTTATTTTATTTATTTTACGGTATTCATCTGAGGGGTTAGATCATGTGATATTTTTATACAGCAGGTTCTTACGGACGCGGAAATACCTAATCTGTCTCCTTTTTTTATTTATTTAAGTTTTACACAATAATATAATTTTTGAAACAACAAAAAAATAATTTCTTTTTTATTTTTTTATTTTTTTCGGCGATTGTCTTAGATGAGGGTATCATTTCTGTGGGATGAGACAAAAGTTTGATTGCCACTATTTTGGGGTGCATATGACTTTTTAATCGCTTACTATTAAACTTTTTGTGATGTAAGGTGACAAAAAAATGGCTTTTTTAACACAGTTTTTTTTTTTTTATGGTGTTCACCTAAAGGGTTAGGTCATGTGATATTTTTATAAAGCAGGTTGTTACTGACGCGGTGATACCTAATATGTATACTTTTTTTTATTTACTTACGTTTTACACAATAACAGCATTTTTGAAACAAAAAACATGATGTTTTAGTGTCTCCATATTCTGAGAGCCATAGTTTTTTTATTTTTTGGGCGATTGTCTTAGGTAGGGGCAAATTTTTTGCAGGATGAGGTGACGGTTAGATTGGTACTATTTTGGGGGGCATCCGACTTTTTGATCGCTTGGTGTTGCACTTTTAGTGATGTATGGTGCCAAAAAAAAAATTTTTTACCACAGTTTTCATTTTCATTTTTTGACAGTGTTCGCCTGAGGGGTTAGGTCATGTGGTATTTTTATAGAGCCAGTCATTACGGACATGGAAATACCTAATATGTATATTCTTTTTTATTTATTTAAGTTTTACACAATAATATCATTAAAAAAAAAAAATCAGGTTTTAGTGTCTCCATATTCTGAGAGCCATAGTTTTTTTATGCTTTGGGCAATTTTCTTCGGTAGGGTATCATTTTTACGGGATGAGATGACGGTTTGTTTGGCACTATTTTGGGGTGCATATGACTTTTTGATCACTTGCTATTATACTTTTTGTGATGTAAGGTGACAAAAAATTGCTTTTTTGACACCGTTTTTTTTTTTTTTTTTTTTTAAGCTGTTCACCTGAACGGTTAGGTCATGTGATATTTTTCTACAAAAGGTTCTTACGGACGCGGCGATACCTAATATTTATACTTTTTTATTTACTTACGTTTTATACAATAACAGCATTTTTAAACCCAAAAAATTATGTTTTAGTGTCTCCATATTCTGAGAGCCATATTTTTGGGGCAATTGTCTTAGGTAGAGGCTCATTTTTTGCAGGATGAGGTGACGGTTAGATTGGTGGTATTTTGGGGGGCATACGCCTTTTTGATCGCTTGGTGTTGCACTTTTAGTGATGTATGCTGCCAAAAAAAATTTTTTAGCACAGTTTTTATTTACATTTTTTGACGGTGTTCACCTGTGGAGTTAGGTCATGTGATATTTTTATAGAGCCATTCATTACATATGCGGCAATACCTAATATGTCTCCATTTTTTTATTTAAGTTTTACACAATAATATTTTTTTGAAACAAAAAAAAATTGTGTTTTAGTGTCTCCATATTCTGAGAGCCATAGTTTTTTTTATGTTTTGGCCGATTATCTTAGGTAGGGTATCATTTTTACGGGATGAGATGACGGTTTGATTGGCACTATTTTGGGGTACATATGACTTTCTAATCGCTTGCTATTACACTTTTTGTGATGTAAGGTGACAAAAAATGGCTTTTGACACAGTTTTTTTTATGGTGTTCATCTGAGGGGTTAGGTCATGTGATATTTTTATAGAGCAGGTCGTTACGGACGTGGCAATATCTAATATGTATACTTTTTTTTATTTATTTAAGTTTTACACAATAATATCCTTTTTGAAACGAAAAAAAAATCATGTTTTAGTGTCTCCATATTCTGAGAGCCATAGTTTTTTATGTTTTGGGTGATTGTCTCAGGTAAGGTATCATTTTTGCGGGATGAGGTGATGGTTAGATTGGCACTATTTTAGGGTGATTATGACTTTTTGATCGCTTGCTATTACACTTTTTGTGATGTAAGGTGACAGTAAATGGCTTTTTTGACACAAGTTTTTATTTTTTTATTTTTTTTACGGTGAGGGGTCACCTGAGGGGTTAGGTCATGTGATATTTTTTTAGAGCAGGTTGTTAAGGACACGGCGATACCTAATATGTATATTTTTTTAATTTATTTAAGTTTTACACAATAACAGCATTTTATATACTAAAAAAAATTATGTTTTAGTGTCTCCATAGTCTAAGAGCCATAGTTTATTTTTTATTTTTTGGGCGATTGTCTTAGGTAGGATATCATTTTTTGAGGGATGAGGATGACAGTTAGATTGGTAATATTTTGGGGCGCACATCAAGGGTTAATGCGTCGGCATCGGTGATTTCACCAATGCCAGCGCATGCAGCAGGGGTTAGGCTATCAGTGACTGCAGGACCCCTGCCGCGGATCAGGCGGGCGCATCTCCTGCATCCTCCCGATCACAGCACCTTACATGTACAGCACTGGTCCTTAAGTCACAGACATCAGCGCCCTACATGTACGGCACAGGTACTTAAGGGGTTAACAGATACAAATCTGACTGATAAATGGAATATGATCACCTGGGCGTGTAGAAATCTCATGTCTATGTTCATCTTATAGATAAAGTAGATTATACAAATGTTTATTAATTAAATAAATCAACATTATCTGAATATGCAACTTTTTCCCTTTAGTGTAAGTGAGCTGCAAGTAAAGTCAAGGAGGAATAAAAAAAAAAAACAGGAGATGTCTAGCCAATCAAAGATTTCAGTGCAATGTATGGCAATCTTACTACTCACATTATAGGAGTTTTCCAAGTATGCCAAACACAGCTCCTTTCTTCCAGAAACAGTGCCAAACCTGTCTGGTATTGCATATCAGATCCTTTGAACAGAATGAGGCTGAGCTGCAATACCACACACAGCCTGTAGGGTGGTGTGAATCTATTTTTTTAAAGGGGTTCTAAAGTAATTTTAAACTGATGATCTGTCCTCTGGATAGATCATTAGCATCTGATCGGCGGGGGTCCGACACCCAGCTGTTTGAGAAGGCAGCGGTGCTGGCAGTAGCATCGCGGACTTCTCGCTGTTTACGGCAGGCCCAGTGACGTCACGACTAGTATCACTGGCCTGGGCGGGGCTAAGCTCTGTTCACTCCAAATAGTCATAATTTTGAATACCATTAGTTATATAGATCTAGAATCTAGATATATGGTGTTATCATTTGTGTGGTAAATATAGATTGCTGTATAACTTTTTAAAGTAAAGTATTGAACAGCCAAGTAACAATTGTATTTCCCAGTAACAAATAAAAAGTCAATCTGATAACATGCATGGTGTATGGTACTTTATAGGGGTGTTGTTCAGGATTTTTATATTGATTGCCTATCCTTAGATATCATGTGAGCCCCCCCAACTCAGATAATCTGCTGTTATCTTGTAGCTCCATTGCCTGAACTAGAAAGGACAGGCATAACTAAAGGATGATGGGCCTTCGTACAAGAGCTCAGCTTGGGCCCCCCTTCCCTCAGTGCTTTGTGAAAAGGGACAGGGATGCACGTAGCCCTTCTGCTGCCTGAGGCAAAAATTTAAACGGTCCACCCATGCCAAATTCTCAACTTAACTACTTCCCTCCAAAATTACTGTTAAAGACATACTTGAAAAACATTACATACAGTGCTACAAAACATACAGGATAATACAGCGCCACATACCTCTTACATCCAGTGATGTCTCCTCTGATGTAGATTTTCTCTCTACTTATCATCTCCATAGAGCTCAGACCTCCATGATGATTTCTTTCAGCCATCTCTCGTTTCTGCAGAGTTTGCCAAAAAGACATCTTAGTTTCCTACTTTTCCATCATCCTCCCACCTTCTTAACATCCCAATACTGTGGCCACTGTGCTCCCCAATAATATACCGCAGAAACAGATAATCCCCCTGAAAATACACTGTGTACAGAATTATTAGGCAAATGAGTATTTTGACCACATCATCCTCTTTATGCATGTTGTCTTACTCCAAGCTGTATAGGCTCGAAAGCCTACTACCAATTAAGCATATTAGGTGATGTGCATCTCTGTAATGAGAAGGGGTGTGGTCTAATGACATCAACACCCTATATTAGGTGTGCATAATTATTAGGCAACTTCCTTTCCTTTGGCAAAATGGGTCAAAAGAAGGACTTGACAGGCTCAGAAAAGTCAAAA
Organism: Bufo bufo; assembly: GCF_905171765.1. Classification (NCBI taxonomy): domain Eukaryota; kingdom Metazoa; phylum Chordata; class Amphibia; order Anura; family Bufonidae; genus Bufo; species Bufo bufo. Next base: position 457,870,081 of record NC_053389.1, read on the forward strand.
ATAGTGAGATATCTTGCAGAGGGATGCAGCACTCTTAAAATTGCAAAGCTTCTGAAGCGTGATCATCGAACAATCAAGCGTTTCATTCAAAATAGTCAACAGGGTCGCAAGAAGCGTGTGGAAAAACCAAGGCGCAAAATAACTGCACATGAACTGAGAAAAGTCAAGCGTGCAGCTGCCAAGATGCCACTTGCCACCAGTTTGGCCATATTTCAGAGCTGCAACATCACTGGAGTGCCCAAAAGCACAAGGTGTGCAATACTCAGAGACATGGCCAAGGTAAGAAAGGCTGAAAGACGACCACCACTGAACAAGACACACAAGCTGAAACGTCAAGACTGGGCCAAGAAATATCTCAAGACTGATTTTTCTAAGGTTTTATGGACTGATGAAATGAGAGTGAGTCTTGATGGGCCAGATGGATGGGCCCGTGGCTGGATTGTTAAAGGGCAGAGAGCTCCAGTCCGACTCAGACGCCAGCAAGGTGGAGGTGGAGTACTGGTTTGGGCTGGTATCATCAAAGATGAGCTTGTGGGGCCTTTTCGGGTTGAGGATGGAGTCAAGCTCAACTCCCAGTCCTACTGCCAGTTTCTGGAAGACACCTTCTTCAAGCAGTGGTACAGGAAGAAGTCTGCATCCTTCAAGAAAAACATGATTTTCATGCAGGACAATGCTCCATCACACGCGTCCAAGTACTCCACAGCGTGGCTGGCAAGAAAGGGTATAAAAGAAGAAAATCTAATGACATGGCCTCCTTGTTCACCTGATCTGAACCCCATTGAGAACCTGTGGTCCATCATCAAATGTGAGATTTACAAGGAGGGAAAACAGTACACCTCTCTGAACAGTGTCTGGGAGGCTGTGGTTGCTGCTGCACGCAATGTTGATGGTGAACAGATCAAAACACTGACAGAATCCATGGATGGCAGGCTTTTGAGTGTCCTTGCAAAGAAAGGTGGCTATATTGGTCACTGATTTGTTTTTGTTTTGTTTTTGAATGTCAGAAATGTATATTTGTGAATGTTGAGATGTTATATTGGTTTCACTGGTAAAAATAAATAATTGAAATGGGTATATATTTGTTTTTTGTTAAGTTGCCTAATAATTATGCACAGTAATAGTCATCTGCACACACAGATATCCCCCTAAAATATCTAAAACTAAAAACAAACTAAAAACTACTTCCAAAAATATTCAGCTTTGATATTAATGAGTTTTTTGGGTTCATTGAGAACATGGTTGTTGTTCAATAATAAAATTAATGCTCAAAAATACAACTTGCCTAATAATTCTGCACTCCCTGTATTAGTACCATGCAAAAAGTGCCCTCTAATAATTAATTAATGGTACACAATGCCTTAAAAAATAGCTGTGCCCAATAATGTAAACATAATGTCCCCCCAAAAAATTTGTGCTAAGTTGATACTGATCAGATCCTCATATCAGATCCTCATATCAGACCCCCATTTCACACCTCAGATCAGACTCCCATATCAGTCCTCAAATCAGACCCCCATATCAGATTCTCAGATCAGACCCCCATATCAGATCCTCATACAAACCCCCATAGCAGATCCTCAGACCCCTTTATCAAATATCAGATGAGATCGCCATCAGACCCCCATGTTAGACCCCCATACCAAACCTCAGATCAGACCCCTTTAGAACTCCAAGTCAGACCCCCACATCAGACCTCAGATCAGACCCCATATCATATCTCAGATCAGATCTCCATATCAGATCAGAACCCATATCATATCCTTAGACTCCCTTATCAGATCCTCAGACTCCCTTATCAGATCCTCAGACCCCCCCTATCAGATCCTCAGACTCCTATATCTGATCCTCAGACCCCCTTATCAGACCTCAGATCAGACCCAAAATAAATTAATTCACCAAAGAAGACCAGGGAGGAGGGGCGAGTACAGTGCTTCACTCAACACTCCTCACACCTCCTGCAGACTAGTGAGGACTTTCAGAATTGATCTCACTAGTATTCACTTTATAAGACACATTGCATCTTATAAAGCGAAATATATGGTAATTAGGGGTGTGCTACCGGCAAGGGGGGCCCTGTGTCCCTGCTACGACCCCTATAGCCACTGGACAGCACCATCCACTGTGTAGGTCCCTTCACTGGGAGCAGCACTGCGGTTACCAGGTCCTTCAATCTACACAATGAACATAACTGTAATTCTGGTGCAACTACAAGGTAACAGCTGATCAGCGGGGGTATGCAGTTTGGACCCTGCCAATCTGATATTTATGACGTATCTTGAGAATAGGCCATCAATATCAAAATCCTGGATAACACTCTTAAGGGAGTATTCCAGTTTCAGCAAAAAATAAATAAATTTGAACATTTACACCAGGTTTTCAAGATTTCTTCTTGTAGATATTGAATAAGAACCTTTATTCTTTACTTACAGGGAGACACAAATCTGTCCTGTTGTAGACACATATATGTACTTTAGGTATGTGTACTGTAGGTATGTGGCTCTATAGGACAACATCTGCGTGTTTACGTGGGGTTCCTCCAGGTACTCTGGTTTCCTCCCACATTCCAGACATACTGATGGGACTTTAGATTGTGAGCCCCATTGGGGACAGCTTGATGCTGATCTTTATAAAGCACTACGGAATGTCAGCACTATTTAAGTGAGTATAATAAATATCCTCTTGAAGTAATCACAAAGGCTCCAATTCAATGCATAAGTATGGGCCTCAGGTGCTGGTTGCCAGAGGGCACCAGCAAGGTACTTAGGCAGTGAACTGAACCTTTGCCCAGGGTGAAGGAAAGCCTAGCTACAGTTCAGTTATTTTCAGACCTATTTTGAGTAATGTTTAGTAACACTTATGTTTGCTCACAAGACGAAGTCTATTGAGAAAAAGGGGAAAAGTAAGGATCTTAGCACCATCTAGTGAGAGAGCAGGGCATTAAATATGTGCAGAGAAGTTTGTACAGGATATCATTACAATATCCAATACATTTTCTTAAATGTACTGTCTTTTTTATCTTTTCTTCAAAAGACCAATGTGTCTGAAAAGTTTTTGGGGTTTTAACTCTTTGCCTTTTGGTAGTTATTATATTTTTATTTTATGGTTTACATGTATCTTTTAAGCATAGTTTTTGTGAGCAAATTGGCCAATTCTATTTACACCAATTATCATAAATTAGATTATAAACTTATTGAGGGATATTTATCAAGACTGGTGCATTGTACACTGGTCTTGATTCCCCTGTGCTGCTGAAGGATGGGTCAAATACACGCAGAGGTGCAGGCCTCCCAAATATTTGGCGCATCTTCTGGCTGTGCAGCACACTTACTGTAAATTTATTACAGCCTCCTAGGTACTGTAGTTTTAAGTCTTTCTTCATGCCAAACTGGCATGAAGAAATATAAATGTGGTGGGCCTGCAGCGCCGCTCACTCCCCACCCACAGCACATTCCTTTTCTCTCCACATGTGATAAGTGCGCGACAAAATGTGTGACCTATTTACGCCACAAAAGTTAATAAATGTCCCTTACTGAACTTTGGATACCAAACTATTATGTGATAGATTCAAGATACACTACTCACAAAAAGTTAGGGATATTTGGATTGTGTGCACTCGAACCTTTACAGATGAACTTAATGTGACCTTCTCTAAACTTTTGAATGCGTATGTTCAACTGTTCAATGTTTCAGTACTTTTTGCATAATGTGCTGTTCTCTAACAAGGAGCTTAACCCCTTAAGGACCGGGCCATTTTTCACCTTAAGGACCAGACAGATTTTTGCAAATCTGACATGTGTCACTTTATGTGGTGATAACTTTAAAACGCTTTTACTTATCCAAGCCATTCTGAGATTGTTTTCTCGTCACATATTTTACTTCATGACAGTGGTAAAATTGAGTAAAAAAATTTCATTTTTATTCATAGGAAAATACCAAATTTATCAAAAATTTTGAAAAATTCTCAACTTTCCAAATTTCAATTTCTCTGCTTTTAAAACAGATACTGATACCTCCTAAAATTTGTATTACTTTACATTCTCCATATGTCTAATTCATGTTTGGATCATTTTGTGAATGCCATTTTATTTTTTGGGGATGTTAGAAGGCTTATAAGTTTAGAAGCAACTCTTGAAATTTTCAGTTCAGGTCTGAAGTCAATTTGTGAGGCTTACATAATGGAAACCACCCAAAAATGACCCCATTTTAGAAACTACACCCCTCAAGGTATTCAAAACTGATTTTACAAACTTTGTTAACCCTTTAGGTGTTCCACAAGAATTAATGGGAAATGAAGATGAAATTTCAGAATTTTTGGACATATTTTCCATTTCAATTTTTTCCAGTTACAAAGCAAGGGTTAACAGCCAAACAAAACTCAATATTTATTGCCCTGATTCTGTAGTTTACAGAAACACCCCATATGTGCTCAAAAACTGCTGTATGGCCACACGGCAGGGCGCAGAAGGAAAGGAATGCCATATGGTTTTTAGAAGGTAGATTTTGATGGACTGATTTTTTGACACCATGTCCCATTTGAAGCCACCCTGATGCACCCCTAGAGTAGAAACTCCAAAAAAGTGACCCCATTTTAGAAACTACACCCCTCAAGGTATTCAAAACTGATTTTACAAACTTTGTTAACCCTTTAGGTGTTCCACAAGAATTAATAGGAAATGGAGATGAAGTTTCAGAATTTCACTTTTTGGCAGATTTTCCATTTTAATCATTTTTTTCCGGGAACAAAGCAAGGATTAACAGCCAAACTAAACTCATTATTTATTGCCCTGATTCTGTAGTTTACAGAAACACCCCATATGTGGTCAAAAACTGCTGTATAGCCACACGGCAGGGCGCAGAAGGAAAGGAACGCCATATGGTTTTTGGAGGGCAGATTTCACTGGGATAATTGTAACTTGCCATGTCACATTTGAAGACCCCCTGATGCACCCCTAGAGTAAAAACTCCAAAAAAGTAACCCCATTTTAGAAAATAAACCCCTCAAGGTGTTTAAAACTGATTTTACAAACTTTGTTTATGCTTTAGGTGTTCCACAAGACTTAATGGGATATGGAGATGAAGTTTAAGAATTTCACTTTTTTGGCAGATTTTCCATTTTAATAATTTTTTTTCCCGTTAACAAAGCAATGATTAACAGCCAAACTAAACTCAATATTTATTGCCCTGATTCTGTAGTTTATAGAAACACCCCATATGTGGTCAAAAACTACTGTATAGGGGGCGTGGCTTGGCCGCTGAGAGGAATGGCTGCCTGATCTTGCAGCTCCTGCACCAGAGCGATCACAATTGAGCTTCCCAGAGCTAATATCACCCTCTCCATTACCCGGCTATCCTGGACAGAAGCTGGACACCCTCCTTGACAACATGGGGAGGTCCAAAAGACAACTGCCTAAAATGCAGAGCGGGAATCTAGACGGCTTCTTTGAGAGAGGCCCGGCCAAAGATGGCGCCGGATCAAACAACGGCACTTACCCGCCGTCGCCCTGCAGCAGCGTCTCGCCGAAACACAGCTCACGTTCACAATCGCCTGCTCCGGAGCCCGAGGCCTTTTCTCTGAATGAGGCAGAGTTCCCTTCACTCCCTCCGACTCCGGGCGAGTTCCATACCTTGGAGACCACAGATCCAGAAAATGGCGCCGTCGCAAGCTCAAGGTACTCACCCTCAGCTAGTCCTCAAAAACAGAGACCGAGGCTGGAATCTTCCACACATCAAGAGGTCAGTACTGCAACATGGGTAATACCGGCAGATACTTCCCATATAGCCCCTGTACTTACGTATCAAACCTCTGATAAGCCTCTCTGTGAAGATTCCATCAAAAATATGCTCCTAGCACTGCACCAGTCACTACGTGCAGACATAGCAGAGATGATTAACCCCTTAGCTGCCAAAGTTAAAGAAAATGAAAGCAAGGTAGCTCATGTGGAAAGTAAAATGGCTGAATTTGCGGCCTCACAAAATAATACACTGCTCAAAAAAATAAAGGGAACACAAAAATAACACATCCTAGATCTGAATTAATTAAATATTCTTCTGAAATACTTTGTTCTTTACATAGTTGAATGTGCTGACAACAAAATCACACAAAAATTAAAAAATGGAAATCAAATTTTTCAACCCATGGAGGTCTGGATTTGGAGTCACACTAAAAATTAAAGTGGAAAAACACACTACAGGCTGATCCAACTTTAAAGTAATGTCCTTAAAACAAGTCAAAATGAGGCTCAGTAGTGTGTGTGGCCTCCATGTGCCTGTATGACCTCCCTACAATGCCTGTGCATGCTCCTGATGAGGTGGCGGACGGTCTCCTGAGGGATCTCCTCCCAGACCTGGACTAAAGCATCTGCCAACTCCTGGACAGTCTGTGGTGCAACGTGACGTTGGTGGATAGAGCGAGACATGATGTCCCAGATGTGCTCAATTGGATTCAGGTCTGGGGAACAGGCGGGCCAGTCCATAGCATCAATGCCTTCGTCTTGCAGGAACTGCTGACACACTCCAGCCACATGAGGTCTAGCATTGTCTTGCATTAGGAGGAACCCAGGGCCAACCGCACCAGCATATGGTCTCACAAGGGGTCTGAGGATCTCATCTCGGTACCTAATCACATTCAGGCTACCTCTGGCGAGCACATGGAGGGCTGTGCGGCCCTCCAAAGAAATGCCACCCCACACCATTAGTGATCCAATGCCAAACCGGTCATGCTGGAGGATGTTGCAGGCAGCAGAACGTTCTCCATGGCGTCTCAAGACTCCGTCAAGTCTGTCACATGTGCTCAGTGTGAACCTGCTTTCATCTGTGAAGAGCACAGGGCGCCAGTGGTGAATTTGCCAATCTTGGTGTTCTCTGGCAAATGCCAAACGTCCTGCACGGTGTTGGGCTGTAAGCACAACCCCCACCTGTGGACGTCGGGCCCTCATATCACCCTCATGGAGTCTGTTTCTGACCGTTTGAGCAGACACATGCACATTTGTGGCCTGCTGGAGGTCATTTTGCAGGGCTCTGGCAGTGCTCCTCCTGTTCCTCCTTGCACAAAGGCGGAGGTAGCGGTCCTGCTGCTGGGTTGTTGCCCTCATACAGCCTCCTCCACGTCTCCTGATGTACTGGCCTGTCTCCTGGTAGCGCCTCCATGCTCTGGACACTATGCTGACAGACACAGCAAACCTTCTTGCCACAGCTCGCATTGATGTGCCATCCTGGATAAGCTGCACTACCTGAGCCACTTGTGTGGGTTGTAGACTCCGTCTCAAGCTACCACTAGAGTGAAAGCACCGGCAGCATTCAAAAGTGACCAAAACATCAGCCAGGAAGCGTAGGAACTGAGAAGTGGTCCGTTGTCACCACCTGCAGAACCACTCCTTTATTGGGGGTGTCTTGCTAATTGCCTATAATTTCCACCTGTTGTCTATCCCATTTGCACAACAGCATGCGAAATTGATTGTCACTCAGTGTTGCTTCCTAAGTGGACAGTTTGATTTCACAGAAGTGTGATTGACTTGGAGTTACATTGTGTTGTTTAAGTGTTCCCTTTATTTTTTTGAGCAGTGTATTATAGATGCACACAATGATTTGGCAGATGAACTTGAATCTCTTAAGTACAAAATCGCAGATATGGAAGATCGTTCCAGGAGGAACAATGTGAAGTTCCGGGGTATACCTGAAGATGTGGCTCCCAGAGATCTACAAACATATCTCAAAAGCCTATTTAAATCGCTTCTGCCGAAAATACCTGTTCCTGATATGATCATAGACAGGGCTCACAGGATTCCTAAGCCAGCTCATCTAAGTGCGGATGTCCCAAGGGACACCTTAGCCCGCATCCATTTTTTCCACACAAAAGAGGCCTTGATGTTAGCGGCCAGAAATTGCGATCAGTTACCTGCTCCTTTTCAATCAGTCAGGCTGTTTGCTGATTTATCCATGGCGACGCTAAGACAAAGAAGGGAGCTGCAACCTGTCACTCTCGCCCTCAGAGATAATGACATTCAGTACAAGTGGGGATACCCACAGAAACTACTCATACGGAAAGACGGCAAAACCCATGTGGTGAAATCAGTTGAAAAAGGGCAAAATCTCCTCCAATCATGGGACATTCGGTTCTCTGTGGGAAGACGCGGAAACTATCGGCGAAATGACCCCCTTACTTCCTCTAGTACAAGGGACACTTGATTCCTCTAGTAGGATCAGAATTGATGGGAGTTATAGATATCCCATAAAATGTCTTACTACTAGAGTTGAGCGAACACCTGGATGTTCGGGTTCGAGAAGTTCGGCCGAACTTCCCGGAAATGTTCGGGTTCGGGATCCGAACCAGACCCGAACTTCGTCCCGAACCGCATTGAAGTCAATGGGGACGCGAACTTTTCGGCACTAAAAAGGCTGTAAAACAGCCCAGGAAAGAGCTAGAGGGCTGCAAAAGGCAGCAACATGTAGGTAAATCCCCTGCAAACAAATGTGGATAGGGAAATGAATTTAAAAAAAATAAAAAAATAAAAATTAACCAATATCAATTGGACAGAGGTCCCATAGCAGAGAATCGGGCTTCACGTCAGCAGAGAATCAGTCTCTTCATGCCATAGCAGAGAATCTGGCTTCATGTCAGCAGAGAATCAGTCTCTTCATGCCATAGCAGAGAATCTGGCTTCATGTCAGCAGAGAATCAGTCTTCATGTCATAGCAGAGAATCAGGCTTCACGTCACCCACCACTAGAACAGGCCACTGTCACATATTTAGGCCCCGGCACCCAGACAGAGGAGAGAGGTCCCGTAACAGGGAATCTGGCTTCATGTCAGCACAGAATCAGTCTTCATGTCATAGCAGAGAATCAGTTTTCACGTCACCCACCACTGGAAGAGGCCACTGTCACACATTTAGGCCCAGGCACACAGGCAGAGGAGAGAGGTCCCGTAACAGAGATTCAGGCTTCATGTCAGCAAAGAATCAGTCTTCATGTCATAGCAGAGAATCAGGCTTCACGTCACCCACCACTGGAACAGGCCACTGTCACATATTTAGGCCCCGGCACCCAGACAGAGGAGAGAGGTCCCGTAACAGAGAATCTGGCTTCATGTCAGCACAGAATCAGTCTTCATGTCATAGCAGAGAATCAGTTTTCACGTCACCCACCACTGGAACAGGCCACTGTCACACATTTAGGCCCAGGCACACAGGCAGAGGAGAGAGGTCCCGTAACAGAGATTCAGGCTTCATGTCAGCAGAGAATCAGTCTTCATGTCATAGCAGAGAATCAGGCTTCACGTCACCCACCACTGGAACAGGCCACTGTCACATATTTAGGCCCCGGCACCCAGACAGAGGAGAGAGGTCCCGTAACAGAGAATCTGGCTTCATGTCAGCACAGAATCAGTCTTCATGTCATAGCAGAGAATCAGTTTTCACGTCACCCACCACTGGAAGAGGCCACTGTCACACATTTAGGCCCAGGCACCCAGGCAGAGGAGAGAGGTCCCGTAACAGAGATTCAGGCTTCATGTCAGCAGAGAATCAGTCTTCATGTCATAGCAGAGAATCAGGCTTCACGTCACCCACCACTGCAACAGGCCACTGTCACATATTTAGGCCCCGGCACCCAGACAGAGGAGAGAGGTCCCGTAACAGAGATTCAGGCTTCATGTCAGCAGAGAATCAGTCTCCATGTCATAGCAGAGAATCAGGCTTCACGTCACCCACCACTGGAACAGGCCACTGTCACATATTTAGGCCCAGGCACCCAGGCAGAGGAGAGAGGTCCCGTAACAGAGATTCAGGCTTCATGTCAGCAGAGAATCAGTCTTCATGTCATAGCAGAGAATCAGGCTTCACGTCACCCACCACTGGAACAGGCCACTGTCACATATTTAGGCCCAGGCAGAGGAGAGAGGTCCCATAACAGAGATTCAGGCTTCATGTCAGCAGAGAATCAGTCTTCATGTCATAGCAGAGAATCAGGCTTCATGTCACCCACCACTGGAACAGGCCACTGTCACATATTTAGGCCCAGGCACCCAGACAGAGGAGAGAGGTCCCGTAACAGAGATTCAGGCTTCATGTCATCACAGAATCAGTCTTCATGTCATAGCAGAGAATCAGGCTTCACGTCACCCACCACTGGAACAGGCCACTGTCACATATTTAGGCCCAGGCACCCAGGCAGAGGAGAGAGGTCCCATAACAGAGATTCAGGCTTCATGTCAGCAGAGAATCAGTCTTCATGTCATAGCAGAGAATCAGGCTTCACGTCACCCACCACTGGAACAGGCCACTGTCACATATTTAGGCCCCGGCACCCAGACAGAGGAGAGAGGTCCCGTAACAGAGATTCAGGCTTCATGTCAGCACAGAATCAGTCTTCATGTCATAGCAGAGAATCAGGCTTCACGTCACCCACCACTGGAACAGGCCACTGTCACATATTTAGGCCCAGGCACCCAGGCAGAGGAGAGAGGTCCCGTAACAGAGATTCAGGCTTCATGTCAGCACAGAATCAGTCTTCATGTCATAGCAGAGAATCAGGCTTCACGTCACCCACCACTGGAACAGGCCACTGTCACATATTTAGGCCCAGGCACCCAGGCAGAGGAGAGAGGTCCCATAACAGAGATTCAGGCTTCATGTCAGCAGAGAATCAGTCTTCATGTCATAGCAGAGAATCAGGCTTCACGTCACCCACCACTGGAACAGGCCACTGTGACATATTTAGGCCCCGGCACCCAGACAGAGGAGAGAGGTCCCGTAACAGAGATTTAGGCTTCATGTCAGCACAGAATCAGTCTTCATGTCTTAGCAGAGAATCAGGCTTCACGTCATCCACCACTGGAACAGGCCACTGTCACATATTTAGGCCCAGGCACCCAGGCAGAGGAGAGAGGTCCCATAACAGAGATTCAGGCTTCATGTCAGCAGAGAATCAGTCTTCATGTCATAGCAGAGAATCAGGCTTCACGTCACCCACCACTGGAACAGGCCACTGTCACATATTTAGGCCCCGGCACCCAGACAGAGGAGAGAGGTCCCGTAACAGAGATTCAGGCTTCATGTCAGCACAGAATCAGTCTTCATGTCATAGCAGAGAATCAGGCTTCACGTCACCCACCACTGGAACAGGCCACTGTCACATATTTAGGCCCAGGCACCCAGGCAGAGGAGAGAGGTCCCGTAACAGAGATTCAGGCTTCATGTCAGCACAGAATCAGTCTTCATGTCATAGCAGAGAATCAGGCTTCACGTCACCCACCACTGGAACAGGCCACTGTCACATATTTAGGCCCAGGCACCCAGGCAGAGGAGAGAGGTCCCATAACAGAGATTCAGGCTTCATGTCAGCAGAGAATCAGTCTTCATGTCATAGCAGAGAATCAGGCTTCATGTCACCCACCACTGGAACAGGCCACTGTCACATATTTAGGCCCAGGCACCCAGACAGAGGAGAGAGGTCCCGTAACAGAGATTCAGGCTTCATGTCAGCACAGAATCAGTCTTCATGTCATAGCAGAGAATCAGGCTTCACGTCACCCACCACTGGAACAGGCCACTGTCACATATTTAGGCCCAGGCACCCAGGCAGAGGAGAGAGGTCCCATAACAGAGATTCAGGCTTCATGTCAGCAGAGAATCAGTCTTCATGTCATAGCAGAGAATCAGGCTTCACGTCACCCACCACTGGAACAGGCCACTGTCACATATTTAGGCCCCGGCACCCAGACAGAGGAGAGAGGTCCCGTAACAGAGATTCAGGCTTCATGTCAGCACAGAATCAGTCTTCATGTCATAGCAGAGAATCAGGCTTTACGTCACCCACCACTGGAACAGGCCACTGTCACATATTTAGGCCCAGGCACCCAGACAGAGGAGAGAGGTCCCGTAACAGAGATTCAGGCTTCATGTCAGCACAGAATCAGTCTTCATGTCATAGCAGAGAATCAGGCTTCACGTCACCCACCACTGGAACAGGCCACTGTCACATATTTAGGCCCAGGCACCCAGGCAGAGGAGAGAGGTCCCATAACAGAGATTCAGGCTTCATGTCAGCAGAGAATCAGTCTTCATGTCATAGCAGAGAATCAGGCTTCACGTCACCCACCACTGGAACAGGCCACTGTCACATATTTAGGCCCCGGCACCCAGACAGAGGAGAGAGGTCCCGTAACAGAGATTCAGGCTTCATGTCAGCACAGAATCAGTCTTCATGTCATAGCAGAGAATCAGGCTTCACGTCACCCACCACTGGAACAGGCCACTGTCACATATTTAGGCCCAGGCACCCAGGCAGAGGAGAGAGGTCCCGTAACAGAGATTCAGGCTTCATGTCAGCACAGAATCAGTCTTCATGTCATAGCAGAGAATCAGGCTTCACGTCACCCACCACTGGAACAGGCCACTGTCACATATTTAGGCCCAGGCACCCAGGCAGAGGAGAGAGGTCTCATAACAGAGATTCAGGCTTCATGTCAGCAGAGAATCAGTCTTCATGTCATAGCAGAGAATCAGGCTTCACGTCACCCACCACTGGAACAGGCCACTGTGACATATTTAGGCCCCGGCACCCAGACAGAGGAGAGAGGTCCCGTAACAGAGATTTAGGCTTCATGTCAGCACAGAATCAGTCTTCATGTCTTAGCAGAGAATCAGGCTTCACGTCATCCACCACTGGAACAGGCCACTGTCACATATTTAGGCCCAGGCACCCAGGCAGAGGAGAGAGGTCCCATAACAGAGATTCAGGCTTCATGTCAGCAGAGAATCAGTCTTCATGTCATAGCAGAGAATCAGGCTTCACGTCACCCACCACTGGAACAGGCCACTGTCACATATTTAGGCCCCGGCACCCAGACAGAGGAGAGAGGTCCCGTAACAGAGATTCAGGCTTCATGTCAGCACAGAATCAGTCTTCATGTCATAGCAGAGAATCAGGCTTCACGTCACCCACCACTGGAACAGGCCACTGTCACATATTTAGGCCCAGGCACCCAGGCAGAGGAGAGAGGTCCCGTAACAGAGATTCAGGCTTCATGTCAGCACAGAATCAGTCTTCAAGTCATAGCAGAGAATCAGGCTTCACGTCACCCACCACTGGAACAGGCCACTGTCACATATTTAGGCCCAGGCACCCAGGCAGAGGAGAGAGGTCCCGTAACAGAGATTCAGGCTTCATGTCAGCACAGAATCAGTCTTCATGTCATAGCAGAGAATCAGGCTTCACGTCACCCACCACTGGAACAGGCCACTGTCACATATTTAGGCCCAGGCACCCAGGCAGAGGACAGAGGTCCCATAACAGAGATTCAGGCTTCATGTCAGCAGAGAATCAGTCTTCATGTCATAGCAGAGAATCAGGCTTCACGTCACCCACCACTGGAACAGGCCACTGTCACATATTTAGGCCCCAGCACCCAGACAGAGGAGAGAGGTCCCGTAACAGAGATTCAGGCTTCATGTCAGCACAGAATCAGTCTTCATGTCATAGCAGAGAATCAGGCTTCACGTCACCCACCACTGGAACAGGCCACTGTCACATATTTAGGCCCAGGCACCCAGGCAGAGGAGAGAGGTCCCGTAACAGAGATTGAGGCTTCATGTCAGCAGAGAATCAGTCTTCATGTCATAGCAGAGAATCAGGCTTCACGTCACCCACCACTGGAACAGGCCACTGTCACATATTTAGGCCCCGGCACCCAGACAGAGGAGAGAGGTCCCGTAACAGAGATTCAGGCTTCATGTCAGCACAGAATCAGTCTTCATCTCATAGCAGAGAATCAGGCTTCACGTCACCCACCACTGGAACAGGCCCCTGTCACATATTTAGGCCCCGGCACCCAGACAGAGGAGAGAGGTCCCATAACAGAGATTCAGGCTTCATGTCAGCAGAGAATCAGTCTTCATGTCCTAGCAGAGAATCAGGCTTCACGTCACCCACCACTGGAACAGGCAACTGTCACATATTTAGGCCCAGGCACCCAGGCAAAGGAGAGAGGTCCCGTAACAGAGAATGTGGCTTCATGTCAGCACAGAATCAGTCTTCATCTCATAGCAGAGAATCAGGCTTCACGTCACCCACCACTGGAACAGGCCACTGTCACATATTTAGGCCCAGGCACCCAGGCAGAGGAGAGAGGTCCCATAACAGAGATTCAGGCTTCATGTCAGCAGAGAATCAGTCTTCATGTCATAGCAGAGAATCAGGCTTCACGTCACCCACCACTGGAACAGGCCACTGTCACATATTTAGGCCCCGGCACCCAGACAGAGGAGAGAGGTCCCGTAACAGAGATTCAGGCTTCATGTCAGCAGAGAATCAGTCTTCATGTCATAGCAGAGAATCAGGCTTCACGTCACCCACCACTGGAACAGGCCACTGTCACATATTTAGGCCCAGGCACCCAGGCAGAGGAGAGAGGTCCCGTAACAGAGATTCAGGCTTCATGTCAGCACAGAATCAGTCTTCATGTCATAGCAGAGAATCAGGCTTCACGTCACCCAACACTGGAACAGGCCACTGTCACATATTTAGGCCCAGGCACCCAGGCAGAGGAGAGAGGTCCCGTAACAGAGATTCAGGCTTCATGTCAGCACAGAATCAGTCTTCATGTCATAGCAGAGAATCAGGCTTCACGTCACCCACCACTGGAACAGGCCACTGTCACATATTTAGGCCCCGGCACCCAGACAGAGGAGAGAGGTCCCGTAACAGAGAATCTGGCTTCATGTCAGCACAGAATCAGTCTTCATGTCATAGCAGAAAATCAGGCTTCACGTCACCCACCACTGGAACAGGCCACTGTCACATATTTAGGCCCCGACACCCAGACAGAGGAGAGAGGTCCCATAACAGAGAATCAGGCTTCATGTCAGCAGAGAATTAGTCTTCATGTCATAGCAGAGAATCAGGCTTCACGTCACCCACCACTGGAACAGGCCACTGTCACATATTTAGGCCCCGGCACCCAGACAGAGGAGAGAGGTCCCGTAACAGAGAATCTGGCTTCATGTCAGCACAGAATCAGTCTTCATGTCATAGCAGAGAATCAGGCTTCACGTCACCCACCACTGGAACAGGCCCCTGTCACATATTTAGGCCCCGGCACCCAGACAGAGGAGAGAGGTCCCATAACAGAGATTCAGGCTTCATGTCAGCAGAGAATCAGTCTTCATGTCCTAGCAGAGAATCAGGCTTCACGTCACCCACCACTGGAACAGGCAACTGTCACATATTTAGGCCCAGGCACCCAGGCAAAGGAGAGAGGTCCCGTAACAGAGAATGTGGCTTCATGTCAGCACAGAATCAGTCTTCATCTCATAGCAGAGAATCAGGCTTCACGTCACCCACCACTGGAACAGGCCACTGTCACATATTTAGGCCCAGGCACCCAGGCAGAGGAGAGAGGTCCCATAACAGAGATTCAGGCTTCATGTCAGCAGAGAATCAGTCTTCATGTCATAGCAGAGAATCAGGCTTCACGTCACCCACCACTGGAACAGGCCACTGTCACATATTTAGGCCCCGGCACCCAGACAGAGGAGAGAGGTCCCGTAACAGAGATTCAGGCTTCATGTCAGCACAGAATCAGTCTTCATGTCATAGCAGAGAATCAGGCTTCACGTCACCCACCACTGGAACAGGCCACTGTCACATATTTAGGCCCAGGCACCCAGGCAGAGGAGAGAGGTCCCGTAACAGAGATTCAGGCTTCATGTCAGCACAGAATCAGTCTTCATGTCATAGCAGAGAATCAGGCTTCACGTCACCCAACACTGGAACAGGCCACTGTCACATATTTAGGCCCAGGCACCCAGGCAGAGGAGAGAGGTCCCGTAACAGAGATTCAGGCTTCATGTCAGCACAGAATCAGTCTTCATGTCATAGCAGAGAATCAGGCGTCACGTCACCCACCACTGGAACAGGCCACTGTCACATATTTAGGCCCCGGCACCCAGACAGAGGAGAGAGGTCCCGTAACAGAGAATCTGGCTTCATGTCAGCACAGAATCAGTCTTCATGTCATAGCAGAAAATCAGGCTTCACGTCACCCACCACTGGAACAGGCCACTGTCACATATTTAGGCCCCGACACCCAGACAGAGGAGAGAGGTCCCATAACAGAGATTCAGGCTTCATGTCAGCAGAGAATTAGTCTTCATGTCATAGCAGAGAATCAGGCTTCACGTCACCCACCACTGGAACAGGCCACTGTCACATATTTAGGCCCAGGCACCCAGGCAAAGGAGAGAGGTCCCGTAACAGAGATTTTGGCTTCATGTCAGCAGAGAATCAGTCTTCATGTCATAGCAGAGAATCAGGCTTCACGTCACCCACCACTGGAACAGGCAACTGTCACATATTTAGGCCCAGGCACCCAGGCAAAGGAGAGAGGTCCCGTAACAGAGAATGTGGCTTCATGTCAGCACAGAATCAGTCTTCATCTCATAGCAGAGAATCAGGCTTCACGTCACCCACCACTGGAACAGGCCACTGTCACATATTTAGGCCCAGGCACCCAGACAGAGGAGAGAGGTCCCATAACAGAGATTCAGGCTTCATGTCAGCAGAGAATCAGTCTTCATGTCATAGCAGAGAATCAGGCTTCACGTCACCCACCACTGGAACAGGCCACTGTCACATATTTAGGCCCCGGCACCCAGACAGAGGAGAGAGGTCCCGTAACAGAGATTCAGGCTTCATGTCAGCACAGAATCAGTCTTCATGTCATAGCAGAGAATCAGGCTTCACGTCACCCACCACTGGAACAGGCCACTGTCACATATTTAGGCCCAGGCACCCAGGCAGAGGAGAGAGGTCCCGTAACAGAGATTCAGGCTTCATGTCAGCACAGAATCAGTCTTCATGTCATAGCAGAGAATCAGGCTTCACGTCACCCAACACTGGAACAGGCCACTGTCACATATTTAGGCCCAGGCACCCAGGCAGAGGAGAGAGGTCCCGTAACAGAGATTCAGGCTTCATGTCAGCACAGAATCAGTCTTCATGTCATAGCAGAGAATCAGGCTTCACGTCACCCACCACTGGAACAGGCCACTGTCACATATTTAGGCCCCGGCACCCAGACAGAGGAGAGAGGTCCCGTAACAGAGAATCTGGCTTCATGTCAGCACAGAATCAGTCTTCATGTCATAGCAGAAAATCAGGCTTCACGTCACCCACCACTGGAACAGGCCACTGTCACATATTTAGGCCCCGACACCCAGACAGAGGAGAGAGGTCCCATAACAGAGATTCAGGCTTCATGTCAGCACAGAATCAGTCTTCATGTCATAGCAGAGAATCAGGCTTCACGTCACCCACCACTGGAACAGGCCACTGTCACATATTTAGGCCCAGGCCCCCAGGCAGAGGAGAGAGGTCCCGTAACAGAGAATCTGGCTTCATGTCAGCACAGAATCAGTCTTCATGTCATAGCAGAGAATCAGGCTTCACGTCACCCACCACTGGAACAGGCCACTGTCACATATTTAGGACCCGGCACACAGACAGAGGAGAGAAGTCCCGTAACAGAGAATCTGGCTTCATGTCAGCGCAGAATCAGTCTTCATGTCATAGCAGAGATTCAGGCTTCACGTCACCCACCACTGGAAGAGGCCACTGTCACACATTTAGGCCAAGGCACCCAGGCAGTGGAGAGAGGTCCCGTAACAGAGATTCAGGCTTCATGTCAGCACAGAATCAGTCTTCATGTCATAGCAGAGAATCAGGCTTCACGTCACCCACCACTGGAACAGGCCACTGTCACATATTTAGGCCCCGGAACCCAGACAGAGGAGAGAGGTCCCGTAACAGAGAATCTGGCTTCATGTCAGCACAGAATCAGTCTTCATGTCATAGCAGAGAATCAGGCTTCACGTCACCCACCACTGGAACAGGCCACTGTCACATATTTAGGCCCCGGCACCCAGACAGAGGAGAGAGGTCCCATAACAGAGATTCAGGCTTCATGTCAGCAGAGAATCAGTCTTCATGTCATAGCAGAGAATCAGGCTTCACGTCACCCACCACTGGAACAGGCCACTGTCACATATTTAGGCCCAGGCACCCAGGCAGAGGAGAGAGGTCCCATAACAGAGATTCAGGCTTCATGTAAGCAGAGAATCAGTCTTCATGTCATAGCAGAGAATCAGGCTTCACGTCACCCACCACTGGAACAGGCCACTGTCACATATTTAGGCCCAGGCACCCAGGCAGAGGAGAGAGGTCCTGTAACAGAGAATCTGGCTTCATGTCAGCACAGAATCAGTCTTCATGTCATAGCAGAGAATCAGGCTTCACGTCACCCACCACTGGAACAGGCCACTGTCACATATTTAGGCCCCGGAACCCAGACAGAGGAGAGAGGTCCCGTAACAGAGAATCTGGCTTCATGTCAGCACAGAATCAGTCTTCATGTCATAGCAGAGAATCAGGCTTCACGTCACCCACCACTGGAACAGGCCACTGTCACATATTTAGGCCCCGGCACCCAGACAGAGGAGAGAGGTCCCATAACAGAGATTCAGGCTTCATGTCAGCAGAGAATCAGTCTTCATGTCATAGCAGAGAATCAGGCTTCACGTCACCCACCACTGGAACAGGCCACTGTCACATATTTAGGCCCAGGCACCCAGGCAGAGGAGAGAGGTCCCATAACAGAGATTCAGGCTTTATGTAAGCAGAGAATCAGTCTTCATGTCATAGCAGAGAATCAGGCTTCACGTCACCCACCACTGGAACAGGCCACTGTCACATATTTAGGCCCAGGCACCCAGGCAGAGGAGAGAGGTCCTGTAACAGAGAATCTGGCTTCATGTCAGCACAGAATCAGTCTTCATGTCATAGCAGAGAATCAGGCTTCACGTCACCCACCACTGGAACAGGCCACTGTCACATATTTAGGACACGGCACACAGACAGAGGAGAGAAGTCCCAAAACAGAGAATCTGGCTTCATGTCAGCACAGAATCAGTCTTCATGTCATAGCAGAGAATCAGGCTTCACGTCACCCACCACTGGAACAGGCCACTGTCACATATTTAGGACACGGCACACAGACAGAGGAGAGAAGTCCCAAAACAGAGAATCTGGCTTCATGTCAGCGCAGAATCAGTCTTCATGTCATAGCAGAGAATCAGGCTTCACGTCACCCACCACTGGAAGAGGCCACTGTCACACATTTAGGCCAAGGCACCCAGGCAGTGGAGAGAGGTCCCGTAACAGAGATTCAGGCTTCATGTCAGCACAGAATCAGTCTTCATGTCATAGCAGAGAATCAGGCTTCACGTCACCCACCACTGGAACAGGCCACTGTCACATATTTAGGCCCAGGCACCCAGGCAGAGGAGAGAGGTCCCGTAACAGAGATTCAGGCTTCATGTCAGCACAGAATCAGTCTTCATGTCATAGCAGAGAATCAGGCTTCACGTCACCCACCACTGGAACAGGCCACTGTCACATATTTAGGCCCAGGCACCCAGGCAGAGGAGAGAGGTCCCGTAACAGAGAATCTGGCTTCATGTCAGCACAGAATCAGTCTTCATGTCATAGCAGAGAATCAGGCTTCACGTCACCCACCACTGGAACAGGCCACTGTCACATATTTAGGCCCAGGCACCCAGGCAGAGGAGAGAGGTCCCGTAACAGAGATTCAGGCTTCATGTCAGCACAGAATCAGTCTTCATGTCATAGCAGAGAATCAGGCTTCACGTCACCCACCACTGGAACAGGCCACTGTCACATATTTAGGCCCAGGCACCCAGGCAGAGGAGAGAGGTCCCGTAACAGAGAATCTGGCTTCATGTCAGCACAGAATCAGTCTTCATGTCATAGCAGAGAATCAGGCTTCACGTCACCCACCACTGGAACAGGCCACTGTCACATATTTAGGCCCCGGCACACAGACAGAGGAGAGAAGTCACGTAACAGAGAATCTGGCTTCATGTCAGCACAGAATCAGTCTTCATGTCATAGCAGAGAATCAGGCTTCACGTCACCCACCACTGGAAGAGGCCACTGTCACACATTTAGGCCAAGGCACCCAGGCAGTGGAGAGAGGTCCCGTAACAGAGATTCAGGCTTCATGTCAGCACAGAATCAGTCTTCATGTCATAGCAGAGAATCAGGCTTCACGTCACCCACCACTGGAACAGGCCACTGTCACATATTTAGGCCCAGGCACCCAGGCAGAGGAGAGAGGTCCCGTAACAGAGATTCAGGCTTCATGTCAGCAGAGAATCAGTCTTCATGTCATAGCAGAGAATCAGGCTTCACGTCACCCACCACTGGAACAGGCCACTGTCACATATTTAGGCCCCGGCACCCAGACAGAGGAGAGAGGTCCCGTAACAGAGAATCTGGCTTCATGTCAGCACAGAATCAGTCTTCATGTCATAGCAGAGAATCAGGCTTCACGTCACCCACCACTGGAACAGGCCCCTGTCACATATTTAGGCCCCGGCACCCAGACAGAGGAGAGAGGTCCCATAACAGAGATTCAGGCTTCATGTCAACAGAGAATCAGTCTTCATGTCATAGCAGAGAATCAGGCTTCACGTCACCCACCACTGGAACAGGCCACTGTCACATATTTAGGCCCAGGCACCCAGGCAAAGGAGAGAGGTCCCGTAACAGAGAATGTGGCTTCATGTCAGCGCAGAATCAGTCTTCATCTCATAGCAGAGAGTCAGGCTTCACGTCACCCACCACTGGAACAGGCCACTGTCACATATTTAGGCCCAGGCACCCAGGCAGAGGAGAGAGGTCCCATAACAGAGATTCAGGCTTCATGTCAGCAGAGAATCAGTCTTCATGTCATAGCAGAGAATCAGGCTTCACGTCACCCACCACTGGAACAGGCCACTGTCACATATTTAGGCCCCGGCACCCAGACAGAGGAGAGAGGTCCCGTAACAGAGACTCAGGCTTCATGTCAGCACAGAATCAGTCTTCATGTCATAGCAGAGAATCAGGCTTCACGTCACCCACCACTGGAACAGGCCACTGTCACATATTTAGGCCCAGTCACCCCGGCAGAGGAGAGAGGTCCCGTAACAGAGATTCAGGCTTCATGTCAGCACAGAATCAGTCTTCATGTCATAGCAGAGAATCAGGCTTCACGTCACCCAACACTGGAACAGGCCACTGTCACATATTTAGGCCCAGGCACCCAGGCAGAGGAGAGAGGTCCCGTAACAGAGATTCAGGCTTCATGTCAGCACAGAATCAGTCTTCATGTCATAGCAGAGAATCAGGCTTCACGTCACCCACCACTGGAACAGGCCACTGTCACATATTTAGGCCCCGGCACCCAGACAGAGGAGAGAGGTCCCGTAACAGAGAATCTGGATTCATGTCAGCACAGAATCAGTCTTCATGTCATAGCAGAAAATCAGGCTTCACGTCACCCACCACTGGAACAGGCCACTGTCACATATTTAGGCCCCGACACCCAGACAGAGGAGAGAGGTCCCATAACAGAGATTCAGGCTTCATGTCAGCAGAGAATTAGTCTTCATGTCATAGCAGAGAATCAGGCTTCACGTCACCCACCACTGGAACAGGCCACTGTCACATATTTAGGCCCAGGCACCCAGGCAAAGGAGAGAGGTCCCGTAACAGAGATTTTGGCTTCATGTTAGCAGAGAATCAGTCTTCATGTCATAGCATTGAATCAGGCTTCAAGTCACCCACCACTGGAACAGGCCACTGTCACATATTTAGGCCCAGGCACCCAGGCAGAGGAGAGAGGTCCCGTAACAGAGAATCTGGCTTCATGTCAGCACAGAATCAGTCTTCATGTCATAGCAGAGAATCAGGCTTCACGTCACCCACCACTGGAACAGGCCACTGTCACATATTTAGGCCCCTGCACCCAGACAGAGGAGAGAGGTTCCATAACAGAGATTCAGGCTTCATGTCAGCAGAGAATCAGTCTTCATGTCATAGCAGAGAATCAGGCATCACGTCACCCACCACTGGAACAGGCCACTGTCACATATTTAGGCCCAGGCACCCAGGCAGAGGAGAGAGGTCCCGTAACAGAGATTCAGGCTTCATGTCAGCACAGAATCAGTCTTCATGTCATAGCAGAGAATCAGGCTTCACGTCACCCACCACTGGAACAGGCCACTGTCACATATTTAGGCCCAGGCACCCAGGCAGAGGAGAGAGGTCCCGTAACAGAGAATCTGGCTTCATGTCAGCACAGAATCAGTCTTCATGTCATAGCAGAGAATCAGGCTTCACGTCACCCACCACTGGAACAGGCCACTGTCACATATTTAGGACCCGGCACACAGACAGAGGAGAGAAGTCCCGTAACAGAGAATCTGGCTTCATGTCAGCACAGAATCAGTCTTCATGTCATAGCAGAGAATCAGGCTTCACGTCACCCACCACTGGAAGAGGCCACTGTCACACATTTAGGCCAAGGCACCCAGGCAGTGGAGAGAGGTCCCGTAACAGAGATTCAGGCTTCATGTCAGCACAGAATCAGTCTTCATGTCATAGCAGAGAATCAGGCTTCACGTCACCCACCACTGGAACAGGCCACTGTCACATATTTAGGCCCCGGCACCCAGACAGAGGAGAGAGGTCCCATAACAGAGATTCAGGCTTCATGTCAGCAGAGAATCAGTCTTCATGTCATAGCAGAGAATCAGGCTTCACGTCACCAACCACTGGAACAGGCCACTGTCACATATTTAGGCCCAGGCACCCAGGCAGAGGAGAGAGGTCCCATAACAGAGATTCAGGCTTCATGTAAGCAGAGAATCAGTCTTCATGTCATAGCAGAGAATCAGGCTTCACGTCACCCACCACTGGAACAGGCCACTGTCACATATTTAGGCCCAGGCACCCAGGCAGAGGAGAGAGGTCCCGTAACAGAGAATCTGACTTTATGTCAGCACAGAATCAGTCTTCATGTCATAGCAGAGAATCAGGCTTCACGTCACCCACCACTGGAACAGGCCACTGTCACATATTTAGGACCCAGCACACAGACAGAGGAGAGAGGTCCCAAAACAGAGAATCTGGCTTCATGTCAGCGCAGAATCAGTCTTCATGTCATAGCAGAGAATCAGGCTTCACGTCACCCACCACTGGAAGAGGCCACTGTCACACATTTAGGCCAAGGCACCCAGGCAGTGGAGAGAGGTCCCGTAACAGAGATTCAGGCTTCATGTCAGCACAGAATCAGTCTTCATGTCATAGCAGAGAATCAGGCTTCACGTCACCCACCACTGGAACAGGCCACTGTCACATATTTAGGCCCAGGCACCCAGGCAGAGGAGAGAGGTCCCGTAACAGAGATTCAGGCTTCATGTCAGCACAGAATCAGTCTTCATGTCATAGCAGAGAATCAGGCTTCACGTCACCCACCACTGGAACAGGCCACTGTCACATATTTAGGCCCAGGCACCCAGGCAGAGGAGAGAGGTCCCGTAACAGAGAATCTGGCTTCATGTCAGCACAGAATCAGTCTTCATGTCATAGCAGAGAATCAGGCTTCACGTCACCCACCACTGGAACAGGCCACTGTCACATATTTAGGACCCGGCACCCAGACAGAGGAGAGCAGTCCCGTAACAGAGAATCTGGCTTCATGTCAGCAGCAGAATCAGTCTTCATTCATAGCAGAGAATCAGGCTTCACGTCACCCACCACTGGAAGAGGCCACTGTCACATATTTAGGCCCAGGCACCCAGGCAGAGGAGAGAGGTCCCGTAACAGAGATTCAGGCTTCATGTCAGCACAGAATCAGTCTTCATGTCATAGCAGAGAATCAGGCTTCACGTCACCCACCACTGGAACAGGCCACTGTCACATATTTAGGCCCAGGCACCCAGGCAGAGGAGAGAGGTCCCGTAACAGAGAATCTGGCTTCATGTCAGCACAGAATCAGTCTTCATGTCATAGCAGAGAATCAGGCTTCACGTCACCCACCACTGGAACAGGCCACTGTCACATATTTAGGCCCAGGCACCCAGACAGAGGAGAGAGGTCCCATAACAGAGATTCAGGCTTCATGTCAGCAGCAGAATCAGTCTTCATGTCATAGCAGAGAATCAGGCTTCACGTCACCCACCACTGGAACAGGCCACTGTCACATATTTAGGCCCAGGCACCCAGGCAGAGGAGAGAGGTCCCATAACAGAGATTCAGGCTTCATGTCAGCAGAGAATCAGTCTGCATGTCATAGCAGAGAATCAGGCTTCACGTCACCCACCACTGGAACAGGCCACTGTCACATATTTAGGCCCAGGCACCCAGACAGAGGAGAGAGGTCCCGTAACAGAGATTCAGGCTTCATGTCAGCACAGAATCAGTCTTCATGTCATAGCAGAGAATCAGGCTTCACGTCACCCACCACTGGAACAGGCCACTGTCACATATTTAGGCCCAGGCACCCAGGCAGAGGAGAGAGGTCCCGTAACAGAGATTCAGGCTTCATGTCAGCACAGAATCAGTCTTCATGTCATAGCAGAGAATCAGGCTTCACGTCACCCACCACTGGAACAGGCCACTGTCACATATTTAGGCCCCGGCACCCAGACAGAGGAGAGAGGTCCCGTAACAGAGATTCTGGCTTCATGTCAGCAGCAGAATCAGTCTTCATGTCATAGCAGAGAATCAGGCTTCACGTCACCCACCACTGGAACAGGCCACTGTCACATATTTAGGCCCAGGCACCCAGGCAGAGGAGAGAGGTCCCGTAACAGAGATTCAGGCTTCATGTCAGCAGAGAATCAGTCTTCATGTCATAGCAGAGAATCAGGCTTCACGTCACCCACCACTGGAACAGGCCACTGTCACATATTTAGGCCCAGGCACCCAGGCAGAGGAGAGAGGTCCCGTAACAGAGATTCAGGCTTCATGTCAGCACAGAATCAGTCTTCATGTCATAGCAGAGAATCAGGCTTCACGTCACCCACCACTGGAACAGGCCACTGTCACATATTTAGGCCCCGGCACCCAGACAGAGGAGAGAGGTCCCGTAACAGAGATTCAGGCTTCATGTCAGCACAGAATCAGTCTTCATGTCATAGCAGAGAATCAGGCTTCACGTCACCCACCACTGGAACAGGCCACTGTCACATATTTAGGCCCAGGCACCCAGGCAGAGGAGAGAGGTCCCATAACAGAGATTCAGGCTTCATGTCAGCAGAGAATCAGTCTTCATGTCATAGCAGAGAATCAGGCTTCACGTCACCCACCACTGGAACAGGCCACTGTCACATATTTAGGCCCAGGCACCCAGACAGAGGAGAGAGGTCCCGTAACAGAGATTCAGGCTTCATGTAAGCAGAGAATCAGTCTTCATGTCATAGCAGAGAATCAGGCTTCACGTCACCCACCACTGGAACAGGCCACTGTCACATATTTAGGCCCAGGCACCCAGACAGAGGAGAGAGGTCCCGTAACAGAGATTCAGGCTTCATGTCAGCACAGAATCAGTCTTCATGTCATAGCAGAGAATCAGGCTTCACGTCACCCACCACTGGAACAGGCCACTGTCACATATTTAGGCCCAGGCACCCAGGCAGAGGAGAGAGGTCCCGTAACAGAGATTCAGGCTTCATGTCAGCACAGAATCAGTCTTCATGTCATAGCAGAGAATCAGGCTTCACGTCACCCACCACTGGAACAGGCCACTGTCACATATTTAGGCCCCGGCACCCAGGCAGAGGAGAGAGGTCCCGTAACAGAGATTCAGGCTTCATGTCAGCAGAGAATCAGTCTTCATGTCATAGCAGAGAATCAGGCTTCACGTCACCCACCACTGGAACAGGCCACTGTCACATATTTAGGCCCAGGCACCCAGGCAGAGGAGAGAGGTCCCGTAACAGAGATTCAGGCTTCATGTAAGCAGAGAATCAGTCTTCATGTCATAGCAGAGAATCAGGCTTCACGTCACCCACCACTGGAACAGGCCACTGTCACATATTTAGGCCCCGGCACCCAGACAGAGGAGAGAGGTCCCGTAACAGAGATTCAGGCTTCATGTCAGCACAGAATCAGTCTTCATGTCATAGCAGAGAATCAGGCTTCACGTCACCCACCACTGGAACAGGCCACTGTCACATATTTAGGCCCATGCACCCAGGCAGAGGAGAGAGGTCCCGTAACAGAGATTCAGGCTTCATGTCAGCACAGAATCAGTCTTCATGTCATAGCAGAGAATCAGGCTTCACGTCACCCACCACTGGAACAGGCCACTGTCACATATTTAGGCCCAGGCACCCAGGCAGAGGAGAGAGGTCCCATAACAGAGATTCAGGCTTCATGTCAGCAGAGAATCAGTCTTCATGTCATAGCAGAGAATCAGGCTTCACGTCACCCACCACTGGAACAGGCCACTGTCACATATTTAGGCCCCGGCACCCAGACAGAGGAGAGAGGTCCCGTAACAGAGATTCAGGCTTCATGTCAGCACAGAATCAGTCTTCATGTCATAGCAGAGAATCAGGCTTCACGTCACCCACCACTGGAACAGGCCACTGTCACATATTTAGGCCCAGGCACCCAGGCAGAGGAGAGAGGTCCCATAACAGAGATTCAGGCTTCATGTCAGCACAGAATCAGTCTTCATGTCATAGCAGAGAATCAGGCTTCACGTCACCCACCACTGGAACAGGCCACGTTCACATATTTAGGCCCAGGCACCCAGGCAGAGGAGAGAGGTCCCGTAACAGAGATTCAGGCTTCATGTCAGCACAGAATCAGTCTTCATGTCATAGCAGAGAATCAGGCTTCACGTCACCCACCACTGGAACAGGCCACTGTCACACATTTAGGCCCAGGCACCCAGGCAGAGGAGAGAGGTCCCGTAACAGAGATTCAGGCTTCATGTCAGCACAGAATCAGTCTTCATGTCATAGCAGAGAATCAGGCTTCACGTCACCCACCACTGGAACAGGCCACTGTCACATATTTAGGCCCAGGCACCCAGGCAGAGGAGAGAGGTCCTATAACAGAGATTCAGGCTTCATGTCATAGCAGAGAATCAGGCTTCACGTCACCCACCACTGGAACAGGCCACTGTCACATATTTAGGCCCCGGCACCCAGACAGAGGAGAGAGGTCCCGTAACAGAGATTCAGGCTTCATGTCAGCACAGAATCAGTCTTCATGTCAATGCAGAGAATCAGGCTTCACGTCACCCACCACTGGAACAGGCCACTGTCACATATTTAGGCCCAGGCACCCAGGCAGAGGAGAGAGGTCCCGTAACAGAGATTCAGGATTCATGTCAGCACAGAATCAGTCTTAATGTCATAGCAGAGAATCAGGCTTCACGTCACCCACCACTGGAACAGGCCACTGTCACATATTTAGGCCCCGGCACCCAGACAGAGGAGAGAGGTCCCGTAACAGAGAATCTGGCTTCATGTCAGCACAGAATCAGTCTTCATGTCATAGCAGAGAATCAGGCTTCACGTCACCCACCACTGGAACAGGCCCCTGTCACATATTTAGGCCCCGACACCCAGACAGAGGAGAGAGGTCCCATAACAGAGATTCAAGCTTCATGTCAGCAGAGAATCAGTCTTCATGTCATAGCAGAGAATCAGGCTTCACGTCACCCACCACTGGAACAGGCCACTGTCACATATTTAGGCCCAGGCACCCAGGCAAAGGAGAGAGGTCCCGTAACAGAGAAACTGGCTTCATGTCAGCACAGAATCAGTCTTCATCTCATAGCAGAGAATCAGGCTTCACGTCACCCACCACTGGAACAGGCCACTGTCACATATTTAGGCCCAGGCACCCAGGCAGAGGAGAGAGGTCCCATAACAGAGATTCAGGCTTCATGTAAGCAGAGAATCAGTCTTCATGTCATAGCAGAGAATCAGGCTTCACGTCACCCACCACTGGAACAGGCCACTGTCACATATTTAGGCCCAGGCACCCAGGCAGAGGAGAGAGGTCCCGTAACAGAGAATCTGGCTTCATGTCAGCACAGAATCAGTCTTCATGTCATAGCAGAGAATCAGGCTTCACGTCACCCACCACTGGAACAGGCCACTGTCACATATTTAGGACCCGGCACACAGACAGAGGAGAGAAGTCCCAAAACAGAGAATCTGGCTTCATGTCAGCGCAGAATCAGTCTTCATGTCATAGCAGAGAATCAGGCTTCACGTCACCCACCACTGGAAGAGACCACTGTCACACATTTAGGCCAAGGCACCCAGGCAGTGGAGAGAGGTCCCGTAACAGAGATTCAGGCTTCATGTCAGCACAGAATCAGTCTTCATGTCATAGCAGAGAATCAGGCTTCACGTCACCCACCACTGGAACAGGCCACTGTCACATATTTAGGCCCAGGCACCCAGGCAGAGGAGAGAGGTCCCGTAACAGAGATTCAGGCTTCATGTCAGCACAGAATCAGTCTTCATGTCATAGCAGAGAATCAGGCTTCTCGTCACCCACCACTGGAACAGGCCACTGTCACATATTTAGGCCCAGGCACCCAGGCAGAGGAGAGAGGTCCCGTAACAGAGAATCTGGCTTCATGTCAGCACAGAATCAGTCTTCATGTCATAGCAGAGAATCAGGCTTCACGTCACCCACCACTGGAACAGGCCACTGTCACATATTTAGGACCCGGCACACAGACAGAGGAGAGAAGTCCCGTAACAGAGAATCTGGCTTCATGTCGGCGCAGAATCAGTCTTCATGTCATAGCAGAGAATCAGGCTTCACGTCACCCACCACTGGAACAGGCCACTGTCACATATTTAGGCCCAGGCACCCAGGCAGAGGAGAGAGGTCCCGTAACAGAGATTCAGGCTTCATGTCAGCACAGAATCAGTCTTCATGTCATAGCAGAGAATCAGGCTTCTCGTCACCCACCACTGGAACAGGCCACTGTCACATATTTAGGCCCAGGCACCCAGGCAGAGGAGAGAGGTCCCGTAACAGAGAATCTGGCTTCATGTCAGCACAGAATCAGTCTTCATGTCATAGCAGAGAATCAGGCTTCACGTCACCCACCACTGGAACAGGCCACTGTCACATATTTAGGACCCGGCACACAGACAGAGGAGAGAAGTCCCGTAACAGAGAATCTGGCTTCATGTCGGCGCAGAATCAGTCTTCATGTCATAGCAGAGAATCAGGCTTCACGTCACCCACCACTGGAAGAGGCCACTGTCACACATTTAGGCCAAGGCACCCAGGCAGTGGAGAGAGGTCCCGTAACAGAGATTCAGGCTTCATGTCAGCACAGAATCAGTCTTCATGTCATAGCAGAGAATCAGGCTTCACGTCACCCACCACTGGAACAGGCCACTGTCACATATTTAGGCCCCGGCACCCAGACAGAGGAGAGAGGTCCCGTAACAGAGAATCTGGCTTCATGTCAGCACAGAATCAGTCTTCATGTCATAGCAGAGAATCAGGCTTCACGTCACCCACCACTGGAACAGGCCACTGTCACATATTTAGGCCCCGGCACCCAGACAGAGGAGAGAGGTCCCATAACAGAGATTCAGGCTTCATGTCAGCAGAGAATCAGTCTTCATGTCATAGCAGAGAATCAGGCTTCACGTCACCAACCACTGGAACAGGCCACTGTCACATATTTAGGCCCAGGCACCCAGGCAGAGGAGAGAGGTCCCATAACAGAGATTCAGGCTTCATGTAAGCAGAGAATCAGTCTTCATGTCATAGCAGAGAATCAGGCTTCACGTCACCCACCACTGGAACAGGCCACTGTCACATATTTAGGCCCCGGCACCCAGACAGAGGAGAGAGGTCCCGTAACAGAGATTCAGGCTTCATGTCAGCACAGAATCAGTCTTCATGTCATAGCAGAGAATCAGGCTTCACGTCACCCACCACTGGAACAGGCCACTGTCACATATTTAGGCCCAGGCACCCAGGCAGAGGAGAGAGGTCCCGTAACAGAGATTCAGGCTTTATGTCAGCACAGAATCAGTCTTCATGTCATAGCAGAGAATCAGGCTTCACGTCACCCACCACTGGAACAGGCCACTGTCACATATTTAGGCCCAGGCACCCAGGCAGAGGAGAGAGGTCCCGTAACAGAGATTCAGGCTTCATGTCAGCACAGAATCAGTCTTCATGTCATAGCAGAGAATCAGGCTTCACGTCACCCACCACTGGAACAGGCCACTGTCACATATTTAGGCCCAGGCACCCAGGCAGAGGAGAGAGGTCCCATAACAGAGATTCAGGCTTCATGTCAGCAGAGAATCAGTCTTCATGTCATAGCAGAGAATCAGGCTTCACGTCACCCACCACTGGAACAGGCCACTGTCACATATTTAGGCCCCGGCACCCAGACAGAGGAGAGAGGTCCCGTAACAGAGATTCAGGCTTCATGTCAGCACAGAATCAGTCTTCATGTCATAGCAGAGAATCAGGCTTCACGTCACCCACCACTGGAACAGGCCACTGTCACATATTTAGGCCCAGGCACCCAGGCAGAGTAGAGAGGTCCCATAACAGAGATTCAGGCTTCATGTCAGCACAGAATCAGTCTTCATGTCATAGCAGAGAATCAGGCTTCACGTCACCCACCACTGGAACAGGCCACTGTCACATATTTAGGCCCAGGCACCCAGGCAGAGGAGAGAGGTCCCGTAACAGATATTCAGGCTTCATGTCAGCACAGAATCAGTCTTCATGTCATAGCAGAGAATCAGGCTTCACGTCACCCACCACTGGAACAGGCCACTGTCACATATTTAGGCCCAGGCACCCAGGCAGAGGAGAGAGGTCCCGTAACAGAGATTCAGGCTTCATGTCAGCACAGAATCAGTCTTCATGTCATAGCAGAGAATCAGGCTTCACGTCACCCACCACTGGAACAGGCCACTGTCACATATTTAGGCCCAGGCACCCAGGCAGAGGAGAGAGGTCCTATAACAGAGATTCAGGCTTCATGTCATAGCAGAGAATCAGGCTTCACGTCACCCAACACTGGAACAGGCCACTGTCACATATTTAGGCCCCAGCACCCAGACAGAGGAGAGAGGTCCCGTAACAGAGATTCAGGCTTCATGTCAGCACAGAATCAGTCTTCATGTCAATGCAGAGAATCAGGCTTCACGTCACCCACCACTGGAACAGGCCACTGTCACATATTTAGGCCCAGGCACCCAGGCAGAGGAGAGAGGTCCCGTAACAGAGAATCTGGCTTCATGTCAGCACAGAATCAGTCTTCATGTCATAGCAGAGAATCAGGCTTCACGTCACCCACCACTGGAACAGGCCACTGTCACATATTTAGGACCCGGCACACAGACAGAGGAGAGATGTCCCAAAACAGAGAATCTGGCTTCATGTCAGCGCAGAATCAGTCTTCATGTCATAGCAGAGAATCAGGCTTCACGTCACCCACCACTGGAAGAGACCACTGTCACACATTTAGGCCAAGGCACCCAGGCAGTGGAGAGAGGTCCCGTAACAGAGATTCAGGCTTCATGTCAGCACAGAATCAGTCTTCATGTCATAGCAGAGAATCAGGCTTCACGTCACCCACCACTGGAACAGGCCACTGTCACATATTTAGGCCCAGGCACCCAGGCAGAGGAGAGAGGTCCCGTAACAGAGATTCAGGCTTCATGTCAGCACAGAATCAGTCTTCATGTCATAGCAGAGAATCAGGCTTCACGTCACCCACCACTGGAACAGGCCACTGTCACATATTTAGGCCCAGGCACCCAGGCAGAGGAGAGAGGTCCCGTAACAGAGAATCTGGCTTCATGTCAGCACAGAATCAGTCTTCATGTCATAGCAGAGAATCAGGCTTCACGTCACCCACCACTGGAACAGGCCACTGTCACATATTTAGGACCCGGCACACAGACAGAGGAGAGAAGTCCCGTAACAGAGAATCTGGCTTCATGTCAGCGCAGAATCAGTCTTCATGTCATAGCAGAGAATCAGGCTTCACGTCACCCACCACTGGAAGAGGCCACTGTCACACATTTAGGCCAAGGCACCCAGACAGTGGAGAGAGGTCCCGTAACAGAGATTCAGGCTTCATGTCAGCAGATAATTAGTCTTCATGTCATAGCAGAGAATCAGGCTTCACGTCACCCACCACTGGAACAGGCCACTGTCACATTTTTAGGCCCCAGCACCCAGACAGAGGAGAGAGGTTCCATAACAGAGATTCAGGCTTCATGTCAGCAGAGAATTAGTCTTCATGTCATAGCAGAGAATCAGGCATCACGTCACCCACCACTGGAACAGGCCACTGTCACATATTTAGGCCCAGGCACCCAGGCAGAGGAGAGAGGTCCCGTAACAGAGATTCAGGCTTCATGTCAGCACAGAATCAGTCTTCATGTCATAGCAGAGAATCAGGCTTCACGTCACCCACCACTGGAACAGGCCACTGTCACATATTTAGGCCCAGGCACCCAGGCAGAGGAGAGAGGTCCCGTAACAGAGAATCTGGCTTCATGTCAGCACAGAATCAGTCTTCATGTCATAGCAGAGAATCAGGCTTCACGTCACCCACCACTGGAAGAGGCCACTGTCACACATTTAGGCCAAGGCACCCAGGCAGTGGAGAGAGGTCCCGTAACAGAGATTCAGGCTTCATGTCAGCAGAGAATCAGTCTTCATGTCATAGCAGAGAATCAGGCTTCACGTCACCCACCACTGGAATAGGCCACTGTCCCACATTTAGGCCCCGGCACCCAGACAGAGGAGAGGTTCATTCAACTTTGGGTTGCCCCGCAATATAATGGTAAAATGAAAATAAAAATAGGATTGAATGAGGAAGTGCCCTGGAGTACAATAATATATTGTTAAGGGGAGGTAATTAATGTCTAATCTGCACAAGGGATGGACAGGTCCTGTGGGATCCATGCCTGGTTCATTTTTATGAACGTCAGCTTGTCCACATTGGCTGTAGACAGGCGGTTGCGTTTGTCTGTAATGACGCCCCCTGCCGTGCTGAATACACGTTCAGACAAAACGCTGGCCGCCGGGCAAGCCAGCACCTCCAAGGCATAAAAGGCTAGCTCTGGCCACGTGGACAATTTGGAGACCCAGAAGTTGAATGGGGCCGAACCATCAGTCAGTACGTGGAGGGGTGTGCACAGGTACTGTTCCACCATGTTAGTGAAATGTTGCCTCCTGCTAACACGTTCCGTATCAGGTGGTGGTGAAGTTAGCTGTGGCGTGGTGACAAAACTTTTCCACATCTCTGCCATGCTAACCCTGCCCTCAGAGGAGCTGGCCGTGACACAGCTGCGTTTGCGACCTCTTGCTCCTCCTCTGCCTTCGCCTTGGGCTTCCACTGGTTCCCCTGTGACATTTGGGAATGCTCTGAGTAGCGCGTCTACCAACGTGCGCTTGTACTCGCGCATCTTCCTATCACGCTCCAGTGTAGGAAGTAAGGTGGGCACATTGTCTTTGTACCGGGGATCCAGCAGGGTGGCAAAACAGTAGTCCGCACACGTTAAAATGTGGGCAACTCTGCTGTCGTTGCGCAGGCACTGCAGCATGTAGTCGCTCATGTGCGCCAGGATGCCCAGAGGTAAGGACAAGCTGTTCTCTGTGGAAGACGTATCGTCATCGTCCTGTGTTTCGCCCCAGCCACACACCAGTGATGGGCCCGAGCTGCTTTGGGTGCCACCCCGCTGTGAACATGCTTCATCCTCATCCTCCTCCACCTCCTCCTCATCCTCGTCCTCCTCGTCCTCCAGTAGTGGGCCCTGTCTGGCCACATTTGTACCTGGCCTCTGGTGTTGCAAAAAACCTCCCTCTGAGTCACTTCGAAGAGACTGGCCTGAAAGTGCTAAAAATGACCCCTCTTCCTCCTCTTCCTCCTGGGCCACCTCCTCTTCCATCATCGCCCTAAGTGTTTTCTCAAGGAGACAAAGAAGTGGTATTGTAACGCTGATAACGGCATCATCGCCACTGGCCATGTTGGTGGAGTACTCGAAACAGCGCAACAGGGCACACAGGTCTCGCATGGAGGCCCAGTCATTGGTGGTGAAGTGGTGCTGTTCCGCAGTGCGACTGACCCGTGCGTGCTGCAGCTGAAACTCCACTATGGCCTGCTGCTGCTCGCACGGTCTGTCCAGCATGTGCAAGGTGGAGTTCCACCTGGTGGGCACATCGCATATGAGGCGGTGAGCGGGAAGGCCGAAGTTACGCTGTAGCGCAGACAGGCGTGCAGCAGCAGGGTGTGAACGCCGGAAGTGCGAACAGACGGCCCGCACTTTATGCAGCAGCTCTGACATGTCGGGGCAGTTGCGAATGAGCTTCTGCACCACCAAATTCAGCACATACGCCAGGCAAGGGATGTGCGTCAAACCGGCTAGTCCCAGAGCTGCAACGAGATTTCGCCCATTATCGCACACCACCAGGCCGGGCTTGAGGCTCACCGGCAGCAACCACTCGTCGGTCTGTTGTTCTATACCCCGCCACAACTCCTGTGCGGTGTGGGGCCTGTCCCCCAAACATATGAGTTTCAGAACGGCCTGCTGACGTTTACCCCGGGCTGTGCTGAAGTTGGTGGTGAAGGTGTGTGGCTGACTGGATGAGCAGGTGGAAGAAGAGGAGGAGGAAGCTGAGTATGAGGAGGAGGAGACAGGAGGCAAAGAATGTTGCCCTGCGATCCTTGGCGGCGGAAGGACGTGCGCCAAACAGCTCTCCGCCTGGGGCCCAGCCGCCACTACATTTACCCAGTGTGCAGTTAGGGAGATATAGCGTCCCTGGCCGTGCTTACTGGTCCACGTATCTGTGGTTAGGTGGACCTTGCCACAGATGGCGTTGCGCAGTGCACACTTGATTTTATCGGACTCTTGGTTGTGCAGGGAAGGCACGGCTCTCTTGGAGAAGTAGTGGCGGCTGGGGACAACATACTGTGGGACAGCAAGCGACATGAGCTGTTTGAAGCTGTCTGTGTCCACCAGCCTAAATGACAGCATTTCATAGGCCAGTAGTTTAGAAATGCTGGCATTCAAGGCCAGGGATCGAGGGTGGCTAGGTGGGAATTTACGCTTTCTCTCAAATGTTTGTGAGATGGATAGCTGAACGCTGCCATGTGACATGGTTGAGATGCTTGGTGACGCAGGTGGTGGTGTTGGTGGTACATCCCATGTTTGCTGGGCGGCAGGTGCCAACGTTCCTCCAGAGGCGGAGGAAGAGGCCGAGGCGGCGGCAGCAGCAGAAGAGGCCGAGGCGGCAGCAGCAAAAGAGGTAGCAGGGGGAGCCTGAGTGACTTCTTTGTTTTTAAGGTGTTTACTCCACTGCAGTTCATGCTTTGCATGCAGGTGCCTGGTCATGCAGGTTGTGCTAAGGTTCAGAACGTTAATGCCTCGCTTCAGGCTCTGATAGCACAGCGTGCAAACCACTCGGGTCTTGTCGTCAGCACATTGTTTAAAGGAGTGCCATGGCAGGGAACTCCTTGAAGCTGCCTTTGGGGTGCTCGGTCCCAGATGGCGGCGGTCAGTAGCAGGCGGAGTCTCTTGGCGGCGGGTGTTCTGATTTTGCCCACTGCTCCCTTTTTTGCTACGCTGTTGGCTCGGTCTCACCACTGCCTCTTCCTCCGAACTGTGAAAGTCAGTGGCACGACCTTCATTCCATGTGGAGTCTAGGACCTCATCGTCCCCTGCATCGTCTTCCACCCAGTCTTGATCCCTGACCTCCTGTTCAGTCTGCACACTGCAGAAAGACGCAGCAGTTGGCACCTGTGTTTCGTCATCATCAGAGACGTGCTGAGGTGGTATTCCCATGTCCTCATCATCAGGAAACATAAGTGGTTGTGCGTTAGTGCATTCTATCTCTTCCACCCCTGGGGAAAGGCTAGGTGGATGCCCTTGGGAAACCCTGGCAGCAGAGTATTCAAACAGCATAAGAGACTGCTGCATAACTTGAGGCTCAGACAGTTTCCCTGATATGCATGGGGGTGATGTGACAGACTGATGGGCTTGGTTTTCATGCGCCATCTGTGCGCTTTCTGCAGAAGACTGGGTGGGAGATAATGTGAACGTGCTGGATGCACTGTCGGCCACCCAATTGACTAATGCCTGTACCTGCTCAGGCCTTACCATCCTTAGAACGGCATTGGGCCCCACCAAATATCGCTGTAAATTCTGCTGGCTACTGGGACCTGAGGTAGTTGGTTCACTAGGACGTGTGGCTGTGGCAGAACGGCCACGTCCTCTCCCAGCACCAGAGGGTCCACTAACACCACCACGACCATGTCCACGTCCGCGTCCCTTATTAGATGTTTTCCTCATTGTTCCCGGTGACCACAATTTTGAAAATGGCAAATTTGGGAATAATTTTTCAACCCAGAACAAAAACTGTGCTTTTACGGTCACTACAAATAATTTGACCAGCTAAAACAGTACAGATTTGGTTGAATAGAAATGTGAGGCCTATTTTTTTTGCGCTGTGTGACAGATATACCTTTAATCACAGAATTAGACTTGTATCTGCACGGTAGCGTGTGTGTTAAGTTTTTCGGAATGACACTATCAGCACCTTGAATCTAAGATATCCTTTTTGTAATAGATTTAAAGTAGGCCTGATATAGCAGAAACTACTTATTTTGAGAATGGCAAATTTGGGAATAGTTTTTCAACCCAGAGCAAAAACTGTGCTTTTACGGTCACTACAAATAATTTGACCAGCTAAACAGTACAGATTTGGTTGAATAGAAATGTGAGGCCTATTTTTTTTGCGCTGTGTGACAGATATACCTTTAATCACAGAATTAGACTTGTATCTGCACGGTAGCGTGTGTGTTAAGTTTTTCTGAATGACACTATCAGCACCTTGAATCTAAGATATCCTTTTTGGGATAGATTTAAAGTAGGCCTGATATAGCAGAAACTACTTATTTTGAGAATGGCAAATTTGGGAATAGTTTTTCAACCCAGAACAAAAACTGTGCTTTTACGGTCACTACAAATAATTTGACCAGCTAAAACAGTACAGATTTGGTTGAATAGAAATGTGAGGCCTATTTTTTTTGCGCTGTGTGACAGATATACCTTTAATCACAGAATTAGACTTGTATCTGCACGGTAGCGTGTGTGTTAAGTTTTTCTGAATGACACTATCAGCACCTTAAATCTAAGATATCCTTTTTGGGATAGATTTAAAGTAGGCCTGATATAGCAGAAACTACTTATTTTGAGAATGGCAAATTTGGGAATAGTTTTTCAACCCAGAGCAAAAACTGTGCTTTTACGGTCACTACAAATAATTTGACCAGCTAAAACAGTACAGATTTGGTTGAATAGAAATGTGAGGCCTATTTTTTTTGCGCTGTGTGACAGATATACCTTTAATCACAGAATTAGACTTGTATCTGCACGGTAGCGTGTGTGTTAAGTTTTTCTGAATGACACTATCAGCACCTTGAATCTAAGATATCCTTTTTGGGATAGATTTAAAGTAGACCTGATATAGCAGAAACTACTTATTTTGAGAATGGCAAATTTGGGAATAGTTTTTCAACCCAGAACAAAAACTGTGCTTTTACGGTCACTACAAATAATTTGACCAGCTAAAATAGTACAGATCTGGTTGAATAGAAATGTGAGGCCTATTTTTTTTGCGCTGTGTGACAGATATACCTTTAATCACAGAATTAGACTTGTATCTGCACGGTAGCGTGTGTGTTAAGTTTTTCTGAATGACACTATCAGCACCTTGAATCTAAGATATCCTTTTTGGGATAGATTTAAAGTAGGCCTGATATAGCAGAAACTACTTATTTTGAGAATGGCAAATTTGGGAATAGTTTTTCAACCCAGAACAAAAACTGTGCTTTTACGGTCACTAAATATAACTTGACCAGCTAAAACTGTACTGATTTGGAGGAATAGAAATGTCAGGCCTATTTTTTACGCGCTGTGTGACAGATATACCTTTAATCACAGAATTAGACTTGTATCTGCACGGTAGCGTGTGTGTTAAGTTTTTCAGAATGACACTATCAGCACCTTGAATCTAAGATATCCTTTTTGGGATAGATTTAAAGTAGGCCTGATATAGCAGAAACTACTAATTTTGAGAATGGCAAATTTGGGAATAGTTTTTCAACCCAGAACAAAAACTGTGCTTTTACGGTCACTACAAATAACTTGACCAGCTAAAACAGTACAGATCTGGAGGAATATAAATGTCAGGTCTATTTTTTAGGCGCTGGGTGACAGGCTCAACTTGCCCCTGATGTAGTATATGGCCAAAAAATAACCACACTATTGATGGTTAAATGCACTTGGGTGACACAGGCTCAGCCTGCACCTGATGTAGTATATGGCCAAAAATTAACCACACTGTTGATGGTTAAATGCACTTCGGTGACACAGGCTCAGCCTGCACCTGATGTAGTATATGGGCAAAAAAATAACCACACTGTTGATGGTTAAATGCACTTGGGTGACACAGGCTCAGCCTGCACCTGATGTAGTATATGGCCAAAAAATAACCACACTGTTGATGGTTAAATGCACTTCGGTGACACAGGCTCAGCCTGCAGCTGATGTAGGATATAGCAAAAAATAACCACACTATTGATGGTTAAAAGCACTTGGTGGTAGCTTGTGCTGGCGCACCACAAGCCACAAAATGGCCGCCGATCACCCCAGAAAAAAGTGATATAAAAACGCTCTGGGCAGCCTAAAAAAAGTGAGTAATTAGATATTAGCACTTCAATGATCCACAGCTGGAGATCGATCACTGAATTAAGTCTTTTGGAGGAGTTAATCTGCCTAATCTCGCCCTAACGTCGCAGCAGCAACCTCTCCCTATGCTTGAATCAGCAGAGTGACGTGCAGCACTACGTGACCCAAGCTTATATAGAGGCTGGGTCACATGCTGCACTGGCCAATCACAGCCATGCCAATAGTAGGCAAGGCTGTGATGGCCTCTTGGGGCAAGTAGTATGACGCTTGTTGATTGGCTGCTTTGCAGCCTTTCAAAAAGCGCCAAGAAAGCGCCGAACACCGAACCCGAACCCGGACTTTTACGAAAATGTTCGGGTTCGGGTCCGTGTCACGGACACCCCAAAATTCGGTACGAACCCGAACTATACAGTTCGGGTTCGCTCATCCCTACTTACTACTAATCTTGGATGAGTTAAGGGAATGGTTGTGAATAATTGCACTCATTTTGAGGGATCTTATATTTTCCCATTATTATTTAGGTGCAGTTTACCTGATTGAACACCTAAACCGGTTGTGCTTTCCCTCAGTCTCTCTTGTGGACTTACGCCTTCTAAACCACACAATCGGGCAAAACCGCCTGGTACTGTAATAATATCCTTTCTTTCCCTGTTGTGTTTATCCCTCTGTACCTTTTTCTTTCTTTATTGTTCATTTACCATTTAATGCATTAGACTCACCTGGCAAGTCTATTTCTTGTGGGAAAGAGTCGTTGCTAACCACAAGGTTGTCTTACTAGTTGTTTACTACCTGTTTATCCGTCTGGTAATTGTAGACTCTCCTCATTCATATGGATCTTAAAATCCTATCACTGAATGCTAAAGGGCTTAACTGTCCCCAGAAAAGGTCATATGTTTGGAGAGAGGTGACCAAAGCAGCAGCAGATCTAGTTTGCATTCAAGAGACTCATTTGTTGCAAGAGGATGCTAAGTGCATTCATCATCACTCCTTTCCTCATGTTTTACACTCTCATTTCAGCAAGAAATCTAGTTTTTTTTTTATAGCCGTCAAGAACAAGGTCGCCTTCAATATGATCTCTTCTAAGGTGGATCCTAGTGGCCGATACCTTTTTACGTAAATTACTAAAGAAAGTTAATGCCATGAAACAAGGGAAAACTATTGTATGTGGTGACTTTAATATGATAATGGATCGGTCACTGGATTCTACTTGCTCTACAAGGCGGCTGGAGGGAGGAGTCGCTTCTCTCTTGCAGTCTGAGGGTCTTATTGATGTTTGGAGAGCCCAGCATAGTGCGGAGAGGGACTACACCTTCTTCTCGCCGCCCCATCTTTCATATTCCCGTATAGATATGTTTTTAATTGACCATACCACTCTGATGCATACAAAGTCCTCGAGTATTGGACTTATTCAGTGGTCTGACCATGCCCCAATTACATTAACCCTGGAAAATCTTTACCAGTCCTCAAGAGCTCCCATTTGGCGAAATGATGTATCTCTTTACCATAATCTGGAATCTGTTGAGGAGCTCTCTAAAGAATTGCAGGAGTTTTTTTACCTTTAATGAGGGTTCTGTTTCAGATAAATACACTGTGTGGCAAACTCACAAAGCATTTATAAGAGGTTCCTTGATCAGATTAAAACACAAATTGAGAAAGATTAGAGAAAAAGAATCTTCACAATTATTGAAAGCTATTGCAGACCTTGAGAATCTTAATAAAACATCACCTACAGTTCATATCTCTAACTTACTGAGGATAGAGAGAGACAAATTAAGATGCCTGCTTTCCCAAAATTACTCCAGGAACTTGCTCAGAATGAAGTCGAGATACTACGCTCAGGGTAACAGAGCAGGTAAACTTCTAGCCAACCAAATTAAAACTCACCAATCAAAAGCAAAAATACCATATCTCTTGCATCCATCATCTAATGCTAAGTTGCTGGATCCTAGAGAGATCGCAGAACCAGTTTCGCACTTATTATCATGCCTTGTACAATCTCAAGGACGATATCCCTATACCAGAGAACTACCCTAGTCTTGTGGAAGATTTTCTAGCAAAATACAACCTACCTACTGTCCCCTCATCACAATTGCAATTGTTAAATGCCCCCCTCACTTCTGCAGAACTTCATAAGCTGATCTTGTCTCTCCCACAGGGCAAATCCCCAGGCCCGGACGGTTTGTCAAATGAGCATTATAAGCATTTTCTCCCTATTCTGTCCCCTTATATTTCAGATATTTTTAATAAGGCCTTAGAGGGCACTCCTTTCCCTTCAGAAATGCTCACGGCTTTAATTGTCACCCTGCCCAAACCCGGAAAAACTCCAGATATACCTAAAAATTTGAGGCCAATCTCTTTACTTAATTCGGACATAAAAATATTTGCCAAATTGATTGCCATTAGGTTATCTCCCATACTGCCATCTCTAATTAAGGATGACCAAACAGGTTTTGTCAAGGGCCGACTTTCATCAGATAATACCAGGAGATTGGTGAATTTGTTTAACTATGCTGAACAGAAAAATTTTCCTCTACTAGCTGTGACGCTTGACGCCGAGAAAGCGTTTGACCGCTTACACTGGTCATTCGCTTTTTTGGTCCTCCAGAAGATGGGGTTCAGAGGAAATATAATGAATGCCTTTCATAGCCTATACCACACTCCTATGGCCAAAGCATGGGTCAACGGGGTAGTATCAAATCCTTTTCATATCACTAATGGATCACGTCAAGGGTGCCCTTTATCACCCCTCTTATTTATTTTAGCCTTGGAACCCCTCGCTCAACATATATGAAATTCTTCCCTCATACAGGGTGCAGTAATTGGTGGACGAGATCACAGAATTTCACTATATGCAGACGACATTATTCTCACTTTGTCAAACCCCCTCACATCCTTGGGCCATGCTCTAGATATCATAAAACACTTTGGCTTGTTATCATATTATAAAATCAACAATTCTAAATCCCAAGTTCTACCGATCAATATCCCTGAAGATGAAATTGCGTTATTAAAAACCATGCACCCACTAGACTGGCAGGAAACAGAGCTCCCATACTTAGGAATAAAACTCACGTCCCCTTGTTCTCTTTTATATAAACGTAATTATGAGCCCCTTCTTTCGACTATGTCCTCCGACTTTACTCAGTTCTCCATGAGGGAAATTTCATGGGTAGGAAGGGTAGCTGCATTCCAAATGAT
This sequence comes from Bufo bufo, assembly GCF_905171765.1. Lineage (NCBI taxonomy): Eukaryota > Metazoa > Chordata > Amphibia > Anura > Bufonidae > Bufo > Bufo bufo. The sequence goes on from NC_053389.1 coordinate 457,911,914, forward strand.
GACCTTGCCTAAATTGATATATGTCCTCCGAGCTCTCCCAATTCCGGTCCCTCTAGTATTTTTTAAGAAAGCACAAACCTGTTTATCCAAATACATTTGGAAAACATCCAAACCTAGGATTGCGCAGAGACAACTTTTCTTGAAGAAAAGTGCTGGGGGAATTGGACTACCCTACATCCACGACTATTACAAAGCAATAGGTCTTTCACTAGCTAGGGAATGGTGGATGTTAGACTGTACTAAAGCCTGGCACCAAATTGAGTCACACTCGATTGGTGGAGGGTCCCTGAGAGACCTTCTGATCCGAATCATATGGAATAGGAAGATTCCTGATCTCACCCTTATGACAGTAAAGCATGTAGGGAAACTATGGCTTCAAGCCCATGAAACTTCCCCAGACTCTAAGGATTTCTTATTTTCCCAATCTGACACACATACTTTGGAATCCTCTCTCCAAAACATCAACTTATCTAAATGGCGAGATGGTGGGATAGAGAAAGTGGCTCAGCTTATCTCAGCTGATGGAATACTCTCCTTCCCTAATATCCAACAAAGATTCCAACTACCGTCCGGAGAAATATTTAATTATCTCAGGATTAAACATTTCCTTACAACTATTCTTAAGATACCCCCCCTTATCCATGAAGGGATCCTTCAATTATTTCAATCCCCAGGTTTATTGAGGAAAGGGGCGACTGGTCGTATTTATAATTTCTTAGGAGATAAAACCAAATTTATGAAAACTAAACCTTTCAAACAGTGGGAACAGGAGATAGGTCGTTCATTTTCAGATGACTCTTGGTCACATATGATTGGCTTCTTAACCTCTAATTTCAGGTGTATCATCCACTATGAGGCGGGAGTTAAGATGCTCCTAAATTGGTATTTTACTCCCCAGAGATTACATACTATATACCCCTCTACCTCCCCTTTATGTTGGAGGGGATGCGGATGCATGGGTTCACTGTTTCATATCCTCTGGTCATGCCCAATTATTGACACTTCCTGGAGACAAATTTTCACATTGGTTGGTGAATTAGCCAATCAAGTCATATTGCCATCCCCAGAACTAGCTCTCTTATTTGTAGGCATCCACTACATTCACCCTACTCTCAGACCTATAGTGGGACAAACTTTCCTTAGTGCCAAATTGATTGTGACCCGTCATTGGAAGGGTCAAATTCCTCCTGAATTTTCAGAAGTGGTCAATGAGTTAAATAAATCCTGCCGATATGAAAGATTACTACCACCTACAATAATCTCTCCTGCGAAATATAAAAATAAGTGGTCTCCCTGGACCTCTCATCCTTATTTTTCCCGATAGATTGTATTTCACCTGTATAATCTCCAGTAATAAAACACCTTAAAGCAACAACAGCATCCTCTTAACCAATCCTGCCTGCATTGAAGTCTCTTTAAGGATTAACGGACAAAAGATGGGACTCTTCGTGTTCTCTCTATACTTTCTTGATGCACTTCTGCTACTTGTTGATACAACGTTGGTCATTTATATAGTAGTCCCTCACTGGATATTGTTTAATATGTTTCTGCAAGAATTTTACTGAATCGGAGTCTAATACTCTATTAGTCACTTTAACATCAGTTGTAATTGTTTAAACTGTATGTTCCTGTATTGTAATTGTATTCCTCCCCTCTACAATGGAACAGGTATCAGATCCGCCCTACAATTGGCGGCTTTTATCGAAATCTATGTTCTTATTGAGTGGCTGCGTCCACCTTATCGTATCTTTTTACACATTATGCTACATTATTCTTTTATTACTGTTATTTTCTTGAAAAACTTAATAAAAACAATTGATTCAAAAAACTGCTGTATGGCCACACGGCTATACACGTATCCCAGAAAGGAAGTGAGAATCTGCTCTTTGCTCTTAGAGCAGAACTAGTATCTGCTCTGCTTTGGTATGTTCAGAAGGATCCCCTATTACATCATGTGCTATTTGTCTATGCACTTGTATGCTACAATCAGATTTTATTTTGGCTTTAACAAGGGATTACCAATAGATACAAGAAGTTTCTCTAATCTCCATCAATCGTGTGGGACAGCTGTGTATTACAGTCATTGGGAAAGATTTCTCATGAGGGGAATATTTGAAGTCAATTTTGCTTGAGTATTTGTTGGTGTACTTTGTGCTAAATTTATCAAATGTCGCAAGTTGTTTGATAACTTTTTCTCATCCTTAAACTTAACACTACTCCAGCTACTCCAGTTTTCCTACTCCACCCACCCACTGGAGTAAGAAAAGGCTCATTGATAAAACTGGAGTGAAACTCATTAACATAGCTAACTACGCTCACTTTCTCACCCATATTTCAAAACTGGAGTGAGCACTTAAAAATTTGCAATATATTTAAGCTGGGGGACCCAAAAAGTCGCAAAACCCCCCTTTTGCGATTTTTGGAAGACATAATTCTGGAGTGAAGGCATGATAAATCACGGCCTTTGACACACTCCTGATGATGTGTTGCCTGGCTACGGTGTATATGATGGGTATAGTATGGGACGTGATTGCCACCAATAAGGAGCATTCTTTTGGTGTGGCAATGTGTTAGGCTGGGTTCATATTACGTTTTTGCCCTAAATTTAACATATATGTTTGGGGGAAAAAAAGGATGCAAAAGTGTAATGCACTATACTTTTCCATCCTGCAGAGTCCAGCAAAAAAAAAAGTATTTTATTTTTTTTTAATTTTTTTTTTACAATGGAACTTTATTGAATGGATGCCACTGTATGGCATCCGTTAATGGCATCCATTTAATGTATACGTTAAACTAAGACAAAACATGATGTGAACCCAGCCTGAATTGTGCATCAAACACTTTGTTAGGGGCTGAATTTATATCTGCATCAAAGACTGTAGCATAGATTCTATCATATTTGCTGGCAAAAAAATAAAGCTCAGCATGCAGCACTATTTTTGTCTCATAAAAAATACACAGAAACAGAACCTGGAGAACCCCATTATAAGTCATTGGGATCTGTCGGGCACCATTGTTCACCACGGTATGATGGTTCCAGCACTCATTTTTGGTTATCTGATTTTATGCTGGAACAGAAATACAGAGATAACAGCGCAGATGTAAGCCTAATTGTCATAAGGATTAGGAATGTGTGACCCTGAAATGTCTAAATGCTGACCATGATCCTGTAATATCAGAATAACAATAATCACACACATCAGGCTTCTTGTTAATGTTTTAATAAAACATACATTATAATACAAATTAGGAATTATGTAACAGACCTGGCATACAGGTACATGCGAATAACTGAAAAGGTATTAAATGTATGGCTGAAGATGAATACCAGAGTCACAAGTTTTATATTTTAAGTTAGAAGAAAAACAAAGTCCAAAAAAATATTGTCTGTGTTTTACGTTCTGCATGTCACACTGTGTACGTTTTCATAAGAGCTCCAAAACAGGTCTTCTTTCAATCAAAGAGAAAAGCATTTGCGTCTGCGGCTAGCTTAAAACATGAAACCTAGTTGCAAGTCAGTGTATAGTAATATACATATTTACAGTACGAGTGTATAAATATACGACATATTGGACATGATGGAACCACAATAAATAGCAATCAAAGGCTTTGTTAGGATCACAACATGTCAAAAACCTTTCATTCCCACCGTAACTTATTATAACCTGATAATAGATCATCTTGTAGTTTACATCAAGTTCTTTACTCAAAATATACAGCTTTATGTCATACATCCACAGCAAAGAAGGGGACAGATTACACCCCACACTCATTAAGTGCCATTGTTTTTATTTCTTACAACTAATTATCTATACAGCTAATACATAAGAAAATAATAAGCACACTACTTTATTTCGATCGGATCTAACAGGGCTAATAACATAAGAGTACCCTATTGGTTTTATATATTACAGTACAATCAAGTGCGGGTGTATGTATAAGCATTCATCGTCTCTTAGCGGGGAGGGTAGCTGTGCATACCCTTTAGCAGGAAACAGACTTTGCACATTTATTTGGTTTTGTTATGTTTTTATTTAACCGGGCCAGTTCACACTTTCATTAGGTATTTTACTGGTAGTGAATGCCATAAAGGATTAAAGTTAACCTGTCATATATGCTACCTATCTACAGGTAGCATGAGATATCATGATATATAGTCTTATGGGGGAAAAAATTGGGCCACTTCCACAAAGTCAGTGTGTGGTCAGTGTTTGATCAGTAATTTCCATTACTGAATTTAAGTCAAAACCAGGTGAAGGTCAAAAACGCGAACAGGTACAAATCTCTCCATTACACTTTACCTCTGTGTAGTCTTCACTCCGGGTTTTGGCGTTTAATCACTAATGAAAACATTACTGATCAAACACTGACTGTGTGGAAGTGGCTTATTTGTGATTTACTGGTTTGATCAATGAATTATAACTTATACTGAATCTTTTCCCATAAAACAATGTATCAATCTGCTCAGCTCCTCCTGCTCTATAACATGCTGACTGCAGATTGAAGAACACGTGATAGTTTCAGTTTAACTTTGTTCATGTACTAAACATAAAAAAAATAGAAATAAAGTTGGTGCAATTGCTAGCAACCTTTAATTGAAGAACAGTGCATTGCCAGTTTCATATTTTTTACCATTTGCCTTTACAAACAATGGGGGTAATTTCCCAACATTTGGCTGTTCTTCTTTCTTATTGATGAAGCCAATATGTACTAATAATTTTGGCATTTTTGCCTTTACTGTACTTTCATCCTTAAAGGGTTTGTGTCACCAGAATTAACCCTATTAAACTGGCTGACATTAGCGATGTGCTAATGTCAGCGGACCCTAACTGTACTAATTTTATGCTTATGGATGCCCCAGTTACTGCACAATTTTAACTTTGATGATATGCAAATTATCCTCTAGGAGCAGGGGTCGCATTGCTCCTTCTCCTAGAGGCTCGGTACTCCCACCTCAAGTCACGCCCTGCTGTCCTTGATTGACAGGGCCAGGGAGCATTCGTCTCAGCGCACAGGGCTGGAAGGAGAAGACGAACGCTGGCCCTGTCAATCAAGGACGGCAGGGCGTGACTTGAGTTGGGAGAACCGAGCCTCTAGGAGAAGGAGCAACGTGACCCCTGCTCCTAGATGATAATTTGCATATCATCAAAGTTAAGATTGTGCAGTAACTGGGGCATCCATAAGCATAAAAATAGTGCAGTTAGGGTCCGCTGAAATTAGCACATCGCTAATGTGAGCCAGTTTAATAGGGTTAATTCTGGTGACAGAAACCCTTTAATGGAGGGAGTATGAAAGGCTTTAGTGCATTAGTATGTCATTTACTACAGTAGTGTATTACTTTCATGCTAGTGGGAACATAAAGGACAATAAAGCAGACTCTGCTTGTACAGAGGTCAGCATAATATATTTTAATGTATTCATTATATTGCAATCCAAATATAATGAGTTCTAAATACATATATAAGCTTTAGTGGTATTTGAGGTCAACATGAGTTGATAAGCATTCATTAGTAGAAACCTACTGGAGCAGGGATTTTTAGATTTTGAGTGCAATCACTCTCAGCCTCTAGTACTCGCCTGTTAGTAACTCCTGTAATGTATTGTGCTCCTTTAATAGGCAATGTTAAACAATGTGTGAAATTGGGGTCAGGCGGCTGTCTCATGAAGAAATGGGCCCAGAGAGTTAACCAGAGCCAGTTTATGTACTTTCAATGGGATACATTTGAATGATCTTCTGCAAAACATTATCAACTCAACAGTGATTTCATCTCCAGACATTGACCAGATTTGATCAAAGAGTAAGTGCCATATACTAGACAGCGAGTGTCTTATGCAAGTGTGCGTGTTTAAGTGATCCTGTACTACCCAAAGTGACCAACATTCCATTAATACCAAAAAGCAGTAGTGTTTTACTTGATCAATGAAACATTTCACATCTTTAGAAGAACTCTGTGCACCTAATAATTGTACAATCTTTGTCATTGTGCAAATTGTATTAAATATTGCATGGTACCGTAATGCGAGGAACTGAAGTTTACATAAAAATATAAAATCCTTTGTCCTGCATGTAAAAATAGAGAAGTCTATTCTGGATTTGATGTCTATTACTGGTTAATGTAAGTTAATATTAGTAAGCGGGCATATTTTAATGGTAATTAACCCTATCTGCACAAAGTGGCTTTGGAACAGGTTGGCATATAAGTCATTTTGGCACAAATAGCTTTGTTTTGTTGAAATATTCCTAATAATGCTTCTCCGTATAGAATACATTCATGATGAGCTGTAGACCTATGCATTTGGCTTTCCTGTGCCGTATGCTTCCATGGAAAATACCAATTTTGGTCTTGAACAATAACATTCAAAATTGCTTTACTTTATGACCACTGAGTGACCCTGACATTCTGAAATGAAATTAACACTGAAGAAAGAATCTGGAAATTAACTAAAATAAAATCACATAAAATGGACCTTTCATGTTAAAGAACATTAAAATGGAACAGTTGCTTGATAGCCCTGAGCTTCAACTGACCAAGACAGCAGAAAAGGTTCCATGCTAATAAAATACTGAGAAATATCCTTAATACGTGATAATACTGAAGCCCACCAACCAACCGTTCATATGGCTTAAAGGGAAGTTAGGGACCCACAACTTATTAGCATGTAAAACACTTTTCAATTCATTGCCCTTATTGTTCATTGTATTATGACATTTCTATGCATGTAAAGAAGACAGATGTCTGTAACTAATTTGCCACTTGATGTTGGGATATATTAGGCACAGAGAGGTAAGACACATACAGTACTTAAGGTCCTAGAAAGTGCTAAGGGCTAAAGCCATATCCAGAACACAATAGTCCCATGCCTTTTGGTAACAACCCACAATACCCTTTTCCCTCTCAAACTATGTGTCCTCAGTGCTGAGAACATTATACTGCTATCAGTGCTTCACAAGCATTAAAGCCAACCTCTTCACCTCAGAAGAGCTAGTGTACAGTGCCAAGAAGGAAACATTTTGCATTTTGTTATTTCATTTACAAGTCTGATTCAGGCATGTCTGGCATATCTGCCATTAGGTATCCAATGCCATATCGTCCATTGGGGGCAGTATCTACTTTCAGAGATGGAGATCCATTTTGCTTCCTGTAGATGCTATTTCCAATATTTGGTGAAGGCATTTCACTTTGAATCTTCTCATGGATCAGACTGGCATCATCTTCTTCAGGGTTGGATGTTTCTTTTATAATACGCCCTCTTTTATAAGAAACTGAAGCCAGACTCCCACTGCTATCATCAATAAGATTAAAGAATCGGACAATGAAGACCAATGGAACGGGAAGTAAAGCAAGTACTATAAGCAACACACATACAAAAAGTCCCCAGGTTGGATAACTCAAACGCTCTTCAGTAGCCTACAAAGAGAAAAAGATGATAAATAAGTCCTGAATTTAATGGATAGCAGAATATATTTTGTTGTTTTAAAATGCATGTAATGGATCATCTAGACTGAGTTTCATACAAACTTTGACAATTGCTGGAACGTTATAATAACGTATAAAATGTATAACGTATAAAATGCTGATGCTTGATGTAGAAATCATATGGTTTTAAAACTCATATGGTGAGGTAATGTAAAGGGCTATAATACCAACAAATATGTCTGGACACCTATCAACCCAAATTTGCCCATGAAGCACTAATTTCATGGAGCATGGCTAGAAAAAGGAATATATGCACTGCACGCATGTTATACTGCATAGATATTACATAGTTTATCTCCATTTAAGAGCTTCTGTCAGCATGATCAACCCCAGTAAACCAGGCATACAGCCTGGTAGGGTTAATCTTGCTGATAAAAACAATGAATATTCATGGCCCTATCGCTGAGAAAAACACATTTTTATTTATATACTAATGACCTAGTTGGACAACAAGGGAGCTAAAGCCCTGGAGGGCCCCAGTTTGTTATACCCCTTTACCTTCATTCCCTTCCCCTTGATTGCACTAGACATTGGATATAGTCATGTCTTTTGTGACTGCTCTCCTGGTCTCAGCACTTCTTCTGTGTTCTCCTGCTGCTGTTTAAACACTGAGCCCTTTCATCTGTGCCGCACTATATCTCCTGTTCTCAGCACTTACTCAATGCAACAGGAGATATACTGATCCAGTGTCAAGACCAGGAGATACAGCGCAGCCATGGACAACTGGTCTCTTGGAGAGCAGCAGGAGAACACAGAATAAATGCTGAAACCTGTCATCTGTACCTGCGCTGTATCTCCTGGTCTCTGTACTTGCTGAGTGCTCCAGGAGATACACTGATGAAGGGCTGAAGCCATGAGATACAGTGCAGGCACAGATGACAGGTCTCAGTTCTTGGAAAGGAGCAGGAGAACACAGAACAAGCTCTGAGACTCGAAGAGCAGGCACAGGCTCAAGAAGACATGCTAGACCCGATGTCTTGCACTGTAAATCCAGGGGAAGGAGGGGAGGCTGAAGGTGAAGGGGTGTAACAAACTAGTCCTCCAAGGGTTTTGCCAGCCCCTCGGTGCTCCAGTTAGGTCATTAGCATGTAAAAATTAGTTTTTCTCAGCAATATGATATTCATAATAAATATTTTTATAGATTTAAAGATTTTATCAGCATGATTATATATTTGAAGGTTTTTATCAGCATGATCAACCCTACCAGGCTGTATACCTGGTTTAGTAGTGCTGATCATTCTGACAGAGGTGCTTTAAAATGTACCTTCACTAAAAAAGTAAAAACTTCATGGTGTACAATTTTTGAAGTCTTTAAATTCAAAGCTTCAACTTCAAAGCTATGCTAAAGACCTCTCTTGTTTCCAAATTAGTTTTTATACAAGCCTTATTGGTTATTCAAACAGTCAGTTTTCGGTCAGTGATTTCCATTAGTTATTGTGAGCCAAAATCAGGTTCAGGTCTACACAAAGAACAGGTGCAGATCTTTCCCTTATACCTTATCTCTGTGTAGCCTCCATTCCTGGTTTTGGCTCATAATCACTGATGGAAATCACTGACCAAACATTGACTGTGTGAATAAGGCTTTAGTCAGGAGCTATATGGCAGTCTTGGGTGCAAAACCCATCACCTGCCTTGAAGATCACCCTTTTGATATGCCTCATCGAAGCATAGTGAAAGTGACTGAAATCACATTGGAACTCAGGGGTTGCTGAAATTGCAACAATCTACAGGTTGCAACATGACTCCATTAACTTTCCATAAGTGAAAGTGAAATGTCTAGTCACACAACAGGTATAGTGGCCAAGACTGCCCTGTACGCCTAGCCTAATACTTTGTACCCTTCTTCTTGTTCTTTTCCCTTTTAGGACACTCCTACACACTGTTTGTTTCAGTTCAGACGCTTCTGTAATCACAGGACTGTAGAAAACAGCACAATCCCTCTACATCTGATGCATACAAACAGCTTGTACTTCCTTGTTTAGGAAAGTTATTTAGGTTATTGAGTCTCTCTAACTTTATCGATCTGCTACTTCAGATGACATCACCAAGAAGGAAGTAAAGGGCTGCATTGAGTCATGCCTCCTTCTGTCTCATTAAACTAAACTAATGAGGTGTGCAGCCGGCAAAAAAAAAAAAAAGCTAATAAAAAAGACAGAACACTCATTTTAATTTACATACTGAGGTACATATCCACTAAATCGATCCTTGGAGGTACACTTTAAGTCCAAAGAGCCAAATTTATTACTGTTCCCTTATGTAAGAAAGGCAATAATTCCCATCACTCACCGTTTCAGCAATCCATGCATAATAACCAGGTGGAGTGATGCCCATTTGGACAATACTTGATATAAGCAAAATAACTAGCAATATAGGGGAGACGTATTTCCATATATAATAGTAGTATTTGTAGGGGGTGAATCCAAGCATATCCTTTAGGTCATCCATAAATCTGAAAAGAAAAGGCCAGTTCCACAAATTCTTAATTATAATATTAAGAAACAGAAGTAGATTTTGACTGGAGATACATAATACTGGAGCTGAAAATAACACTTTAAAGAGGTTGTCCTATAATTAAATGTTAATTTACTCTACACAGGTTATGATGTAGTGAATACTACACAGGTTTTGATGACGCCCCTGGTGTTCTTTTGATCCCCTCTCAGAACATCGAACTAATGTGTTAAATGCTGATGGGCTGGTGGGAAAAGTAAGACCTAGTGCACTGAATGATATTAACTGGTCATAGCAGGTAACAGCAGGAATCACTCTGCAGCCCTTGTACAAAAGGAACCAGGAAATTTGACTTAAGTATCTGAGATCATCAGCACAGTAGGTGGACCTTTTGAGATGGAATCAAAAGAATATCAGTTTGTGCTCTAAAAATTATGTTATAGTAATATTTACACACAGGAACATTTTTAAATGGCTAAAGCCCCAAAAAACAGGAGTGGATCCAAAACAGAATAGAATATTTTTGTACCCACTCCTGCTTTTAGCAACTAAATCATAACCAATTTTGAAGGGACCATACAGGCCTTACAGCTGCTACATGACAGGATCCATTGTGTGTCTCATTTTTCCTTCCTTCTGACAGATCAGAAGAAGGGTCATAGTGTTGAGGTGACAGCAGCATGAGGAGACCACAGAGTAGTGAGGTGTCAGCAGCATGAGGAGACCATAAAGTGGTGAAGTGGCAGCAGCATGAGGAGACCACAGAGTGGTGATGTGGCAGCAGCATGAGGAGACCACAGAGTGGTGATGTGGCAGCAGCATGAGGAGACCACAGAGTGGTGATGTGGCAGCAGCATTAGGAAACCACAGAGTGGTGAAGTGGCAGTAGCATGAGGAGACCACAGAGTGGCTCAGAGACATAGTGTTGAGGTGACAGCAGCATGAGGAGACCACAGAGTAGTGAGGTGTCAGCAGCATGAGGAGACCACAGAGTGACCCAGAGACATAGTGGTGATGTGGCAGCAGCATGAGGAGACCACAGAGTGGTGATGTGGCAGCAGCATGAGGAAACCACAGAGTGGTGAAGTGGCAGCAGCATGAGGAGGCCACAAAGTGGCTCAGGGACATAGTGTTGAGGTGACAGCAGCATGAGGAGACCACAGAGTAGTGAGGTGTCAGCAGCATGCGGAGACCACAGAGTGGTGAAGTGGCAGCAGCATGAGGAGACCACAGAGTGGTGAGGTGGAGGCAGCATAAGGAGATCACAGAGTGGCCAGTGACAGATTGGGTAGGTGGGGGGCAATACTAGTACCAGCTGAAGATAATGGCTGACAGTAGGAGCACCTGGCAGCAGGTGTGGCATCAGGTGGGTGGCAGCATCAGAATAGTAGCTGAAGCAGATAGTCAGAAGAAACAGTTCTATTTTGTCAAAGTGTTGGTTTGGCACCATGGATGATCTAGTACCATGGATGATCTAGTTTGATGCATCAGGCATTGGTGTCTGAAGATCCTGGCTGATCCACGCATGATTCATTTTCACAAAGGTCAGTTTCTCTACAGGCGAGTTTTCCTTGGGGTAACTATGGCTCCCGCTGCACTAAACACCAGCTCTGATGCGACACTGCTGGCCGGGCAGTAAAGCTTGTCCAGGGCGAACTCGGCCACTTGGTTCCACAAATCGAGTTTGGATGCCCAGTAGTCAAGGGGATCTTCGATGTGGGGTGTCAGGGTGCACTCCAAGTATGCCACAACCTGCTGGTTCAGGTTCTGCTCTATGTCTAGCTGCTGCTGCTGGTGAGTAGTTTCTTCAGTAGATGGGTAAAGAAAACTGTTCATCAGCAACTCTAGACTTAAGTTGCTGTTGATGGAGCTGGTACTGCTCCTGCCCCCCACCTCCAGCATCCATAGCAGTGGAACATGAGAGCAGAGGGATCCCCCGATCAGGCCTGCGTGAGGGTGGGCGATGGCGCACATAGGCAGCAGCCAACTGACTAGTGATTAGCGGCAGGGGTCATATTAGAATTCGTGATATTTTGCAAATATTTTGTAGAATATTCATCGAATATTCGCAAATTAGAATATTCGTTATATTCTACATTCTTTTTTTTTTACTACAAGATTGGCAAGGTAATGATCGTGTAATATGCGAATATTACGCGATCAATACAGGCGTGTGTTAAAAATGAATATATAGCACTATAGATTATAGTGCTATATATTTGTTTTTAGAATATTTGTCATCTTTTTCCCTCTGAAGTCATGATTCATGACTTCAGATGGAAAAAAATGACGACTATTCTAAAAAACTAATATACAGTATAGCACTATATTCAATATAGTCCTATATATTCATATTTTAGAATAGTCGTCATTTTTTTTCCATCTGAAGTGAACACTGTTCACTTCAGATGGAAAAAAATGATGACTATTCTAAAATACGAATATATAGCACTATATTGAATATAGTGCTATATATTCGTTTTTTAAATATTCAGAATTTTTTTCCTTCTGAAGTCATGATTCCTCCCTGCTTAAGTTGCTTGTGGGCCAATGACTCATTGGCCCACAAGCAAGAAGCAAGGAGGAATCATGTGTTCAGATGGAAAAAATGACGAATATTTGATATAACGAATATATAGCACTATATTCGAAATAATCGCAAATTCTCGAAGTGGCGATATTCGAGATAAAAATTTGCTTTTCGAATATTTGTGCTCAACACTGCAACTGACTACATAGGATGTCTCGATAGTAGTTCAGTTTGTCCTCCCTCTCAGTGGGTGTGAAAAAGGCCCCCATTTTGGACCGGTAGCAAGGGTCTAACATGGTGGAGAGCCAGTGGTCATCCCTCTGGCGAATGGTGAAAATTCGGCTGTCACTACGCAAGCAAGTGAGCATGCATCTGGCCATTTGCGCAAGTGACTCATGTCACCTGTGTAGAAAAACCACCCATTTCTCTGTGCATTGCTTGTGCTCGAATGTCCTACTCCTCCTCTAGTTCAGCCCCCACAGGGCTTACGTGGCCATAAGATGTAGTCGCCACCTCTCCTGTCCCCTGGCCAGCCAGATTTAGCAGCATCTGTTCCAGGACATGAATCAGTGGAATGATGTTGTTCATCCCGTAGTCCTGGTGACTGACAAACGGCAGGTGTCATACATGAGCTGCCACTGGCTAGCATCGAAGTTACACAGGAGAATACCTCTGTCTGCCTGTATCATCAAGAAATCGTTTATGGCCTTTCTCTGTTCATATAGTCGGTCCAACATACAGTATGGAGGGTGGAATTCCAACGGGTGGAAACGTTTCATATCAGCCTATGTTTGGGGATGCCGTTCTGACGCTGCAGCTCAAGGAGGGTGTGCTTTGCGGTGTATGAGTGGCTGAAGTGCATGCAAAGTTTCCTGGCCATTTTCAGGATGTCTTGCAGATGGGTGGAAGACTTCAGGAACTGCTTTACAACCAGATTGAACACGTGCGCCATGCATGCAACCAGATTGAACACAATGTTCTTCCAGTTGTTGGTCACCATGGTTCCGATTTTGAGTTGTCGAGAAGAAAGCCAGGATTAGATTTTTTGATGAAGGACGCGGAGCAGTTCCTCCCCTGTGTGACAAACCTAGACAAACTAGGTGCAGAACAGCCTGACACCGCTGTGCCCTGCACATGTGGTATGCTGGTGGGGCACTGTGAATTGTCCCTGCAGTGGAGGCTGAGGACACAGTGGATGATGAGGAGGCAGAGGTGGACATTGTCGTAGGACCAACGACGTGAGAACGTGGAGGCGGAAGCGGCGTCACCTGGCCAAGTTGCTGGTGTAGCTGGGCAGGAACCACATTTACCCAGTGGGCGTTAAGGACATATATTGTTCTTGACCGTAGATACAGCTCCACACGTCGGCACTGCCATGCACTTTGGCAGACACCGATAGGCTCAAGGACTGGCCCACTTTCTTTTCTACATATGTGTGCAGGGCTGGTACTGCCTTTTTCGCAAAGAAATGACAGCTTGGGACTTTCCACCTCGGCTTGGCACAAGCCTTCAGTTCTCTAAAAGGTGCAGAGTTCACACTTGGAAAGGGAGGGACTGCAGGACCAGCAACTTGTCCAGGAGCACGTTCAGCTTATGCGCCGTTGGATGAGTGCACACATACTGTTGTCTCTTGATAATCGCTTCGGTGATCGATTGCTGATGGAATGACTGATGATGAGGAGGAGCAGGAGCATCAGGACCAGCAGATGATGGGAAGGACAGACAGCTCCATTCTTCTGAGGTGGTGGAGCCTTGACTGCATGAAATTGGTTGCGTGCCACTGGGTGATGCAGTGTTTGCTGCGGCAGGCTGGACCACCACATCGGAGCCACGGTTCTCCCAGGCCACTTTATGGTGACGCTGCATGTGTTGACGCAGGGCCGTGGTGCCAACATTGGCACCCTGGCTACGCTTCACCTTCTGCCCACAAATTTGGCAAATGGCCATGTTCACCTCCGGCGGCCTAACAAATAATTTCCACACCGCCGAGTATGGCATTTTCCCACCAACACTCCTGACTGCCTGCTACCACTGCCTCAGTGAACCCCTGCACCCCTACTTTCCGGGCCGGTAGGCTCCTGCAAAGCGGGTGGTCTACCCCGGCACATTTGGCTCCCAACCACCCACTGCTGCCACCCTGCTGACTCACAGCCACGCCGCCACCCTGCTGGCTCAGCCGCTGCCTGACGCGCAATCTGCCACCCTCTTCTCCTGATGATGATGAAGCCCCTTCTTCATCCGGCTCTCAAGTGCGATCGCCTACATCGTCATCCACTACTGTCTGCACGTCACAGATGTCCCCCTCAACGGTCTCAGGGCCAGGAGCCTGACCGCTCGCAACACCTGTTCCCACGCGACTCTCATCATCACTACTTGCCCGTCTACCAGAGGAAGTGGCGGATGTCTCCTCCAGATCTTGGCTGGGCAGTAGCTGCTGACTGTCTTCTAATAGCTCGTCCTTGCTGAAAAGTGGAGCTGAGCCTACGTCATAAAAAACTTCTCGCGCTGAGGGAACTTAAAAAAACAGGAAGGATCAAGGAAGGTGGGGGCACAGGGCCTGCTCCCGGGCCATGCCAACTAAGCGTCGTGTCAGAAGAACCCACCGATTCTTGTTTGTCAAGACACGACCGCTAGATGACACCGGGAGCTCAGGCCTCTCGCTGCGACTCTTGCTGCCACCCCCCTTCTTCTGCTGCCTGCGACAGAAACATTTTGGCCACTGCCCATTCCCTTTGAAGGGTCTGTCACCTGTCTGTCTGACATACTGTATGATAAAAGAATTTAATTAAAATTAAAATAATACCCCCAAAAAAAGGCTGTAGTACAATGTTACTTCACCGCTGAAGACATATCAAACAATCAAGGGAAACCCGCGCTGCCTTATTAAGTTAAACAAAGGTGTAATGTTATTGCACTGAATAAAACTCGTGTGAGTGTGTCGCTGCTGGTTTATAACAAGGGATAAATTGCCAAAATCCCAAACGAAATGAATCAGATAAAACCAAAGTAATAAATAGACCGCGCTGATTGGACAGTGTCAAGTAGATGTCATGGTTGGTACCACATCAAATAATATCCCCAACTATATATACACCGCTATTAGCTCGAACCTCGTCCAATGCCAATCCAAACTGATCAACCTGATAAGTGATCAGCTTACATAGATATGTTGCAAGGGATGGTGACTTGCCTGTAACGGACTGGCCTGTGAGGTCCTCACTGTACTTCCTGGTAAGAGTACTGGAAAGTAGCTGTGATGTCCAAATCTTCAGGTTTCCTCCTCAAGCGCGCGCGGTCCCGGCCGGTGACTCGTGCGCGCGAGGGAAGGCCTAGCTGGTGATCCACGAGAAAGTTACTTCCATGAGACGTCACACTAAGGATGGATGTCTTCTCAAGACAAAAAACTGCCCAACGCCTTTCAAAATTAACGAATTTCTTTCTAAGGGATGGTTGTTAGTTGTTCTCTCTACAAATAAATAGGCATCCGTTCCCATGGTCACCAGTTAACCAGTCATTCTCCAAATTACAGACTACCAGCGTATCCAATGTCTTCTGTTTTTATTATTAGACCAGATTGTAGGCTTCTATTAACTGATGTTATAGATGTATGGAAAAGAGAATGTTTTGTGATACATAAAATAGTAAAGTATATTCTGAATATAAATAAATATAAATTATATTATCCTAGTGGCTTTTTAAAAATTTTATTGGATTATCATACACATTTTATATTATATATGATTTTCCAATAATGAATTCTAGGGGAAAGCAAATGATTTAATTTCTGCATTCAGTCCCCCTGGTGCGAGAGTGTCCAAATTAAAAATCCATTTTGTTTCGTTCCTAGACATTAGTCTAATATAATCTCAACCTCTTTGGTCAGGTCTAATATGTTCTAGCGCTCCGAATGTGGACCCCCTAAAAATCCCTCTATGTTTATCTGAAAAATGTCGGTATAATGGGTGACCGTCAAATTTTTTCTTTATATTGCCCAGATGTTCCCTTATTCTGGTTTGTAAAGTTATTTTTGTTCTGCCTACATATAATTTGGCACAAGGACATTTGATGAAGTAGATCACGCCACTGGAGTGACAAGTGAGATGACCCTCTATTTCAAATGTCCTTTGTGCACCCTCTATTGTTTTTATTGGTTTGATTTGTCTTGTTATATGGCAGGCCTTGCAAATTTTACAAGGAAAGAAACCAGAATTGGTATTGTGTGTTATTGTTTTAGTATTCTCAGTGTTGAGTATTGTTTGTATATTATTCTTTTTTATTGTTGTTTTAACAGAGGGGGCTATTATATTCCCCAAATTTTTTGCCTTCTTAAATACAAAGCACGGGTATTTAGGTATTTTTTCCCCTATTACTTTGTCGTGTTTCAGAGTATCCCAATGGCGTTTGACAATTTTTTTGAAAACAGTCTCTTTTTTGCTATATTGCGTTATAATTGGGATTTTAAAGACGGAGTCACTTTCCTTCTCTGGTGGGTCTTTTTTGTCATCCTTTTTGACCTTTTTGTGTATAAGAGTCTTCCTGTCAATTAGTGCTATTTCAGATTTTATTTTCTCCAATTCAGTGGTCTTGTATCCCTTTTCCTCAAATCTGCTTTGTAACATCATAGCCTCCTTATCAAACTGGTCAAACAGTGTACAATTGCGTCAGTTAGCCAAGTTGGCAAATGGCAGCTCTCCAATGAAATATAGCTGTTGCTATCCGTAGGTTAGGAGTAAGTTTGAGTAAGTATTAGATTATTCTGAATAGTAATAGTTAAATCTACAAAATGTATCTGATCTGTGCTGAATTGGGAGTAATTTTAATTAATTTCTAGTAAAAAATTTTGAAGTGAATCTTCCCCACCTTTCCAAATAAAAATAACATCATCAATAAAACGATGCCAGAGAACCAGATTCGCATATATAAGTTAGCGAAACTCGGCGCGAATCTGGTCCCCATAGCGGTACCCCATGTCTGTAGGAAAAAAGAATCATCAAATTTAAAATAATTATGTTTTAAAATGAATAAGATGCACTCCCCAATGAACTCAATTTGTTCCAATGGTAATGTACTATCCTTCTTTAAAAAATATTCGGTTGCTTTCTTCCCCTTTTCATTTTCAATAACGGTGTAAAGTGAGGAAACATCAAGAGTGCCTAAAATGTATCCTGGTTTCCATTCTACACTTTCCAGGATTTCCAAGATATGCTGTGTGTCTTTTAAGTACGCTGGAAGCCTTTGGACATACTTCTGTAAGATCACATCAACATACTTGGATAAATTAGATGTCAGGCTGCCTATACCTTATATTATGGACCTTCCTGGTGGATCAGTAATACTATTGTGTATTTTAGGCAGATAGTAAAAGATGGCTATACGAGGAGATCGAATATTAATGAACTCTGCTTCCTCTTTAGTAATAATGCCTTTTTTCCTTCCTTTTTGTATTAATTTATTCAATTCTTGTTTGTATTGTAAACTAGGGTTAAATTTAAGTGGTTGATAGGTTTTATTGTCCCCTAAGAGTCTCATGGATTCATTATAATATTGTGAATAATCTAATATGACAATGACCCTGCCCTTATCTGCCGGGCGGATGATAATATCATTGTTGCTTTGAAGTGATTTTATACTTGCTTGTTCATCCCAGCTCAAGTTACAGTTGGTATGTATCTTTTTCGGTTGAGGTTTATTTTTCGCAAGTCCCTCAATACCAAGTGTTCAAAGGTCCTAAAAGCCTCAGAATATTCATTTAAGGGGTTGAAATTGGACTTATTTTTTAAAAAAGTGTTAAAGTACACCCCTTTGTTATCTATTACAGATTCATCTGTTAATTCTATATTCGCATTGCCCCTATCCTCCGTTATAATGGTGTTTCCTGTATCTATATTATGTGCTTTTGTGTATTTTTTATTTTTATTTGTATTTATATTTTTATTTTTGTATTTAATAGTCTTTGTATTAGCACCATTCATAATACTTATACGGTCCTTTTTCAAAAAGTATTTTTTAAGAGCCAGATTACGTAAGAATTTTTTTATCCCCACAAAAGCATTGAAAGGGTTAAAAGGAGCAGATGGTGCAAATTTTAAACCCTTTTGTAATAATTTTGCATCACTGGTAGTGAGATCATATTTACTTAAAGCGAACCTTTCACCTCATTTTCACTTTATAAAATAGCAACAGTACCTTATAGATTATCTTCAGTGTGTTCTTATACATGTTAGTGCCGCTTTCCTGCGCTGTTTATTCTTGAAAAAATCGTCTTATAAAGTTCACATTTCCTGCTCCAACAGTCACGCAACAAGTCAAGGGGGTATCCCTTCCCTCACCTCTGGCTGCACCTCCCCTGCCCTAACCCCGCCTCTATGCTCTGTAATTGACAGCCGGCTCAGTCGCCGGGACCGCGCTTGTGAATCCTGCGCATGCGCCGTCCTCCTCATTCGCCGCGCGATCCCGTCTTTCTTGTGGACACAAGCGCGATCCTGTAACAGAATCGCGCATGCGCCGTACGCGATGCCTGCCTGTCTGCTCTCCTGTCTGCTCTCCCTCCCGTGCGCGCGCTCCCCTATCTTCAGGCTCCAAGTGCCCCACGTGATCACTGTAGACTTGCCGCAGATGGCGAATGAGGAGGACGGCGCATGCGCAGGATTCACAAGCGCGGTCCCGGCGACTGAGCCGGCTGTCAATTACAGAGCATAGAGGCGGGGTTAGGGCAGGGGAGGTACAGCCAGAGGTGAGGGAAGGGATACCCCCTTGACTTGTTGCGTGACTGTTGGAGCAGGAAATGTGAACTTTATAAGACGATTTTTTCAAGAATAAACAGCACAGGAAAGCGGCACTAACATGTATAAGAACACACTGAAGATAATCTATAAGGTACTGTTGCTAGTTTATAAAGTGAAAATGAGGTGAAAGGTTCGCTTTAAATTATATATTTTTTGTCCACTTAATTTCATTTTTTTCTTGGAGATTTTCTTCCCCCTTTTTCCCCTTTTTGTTCATGTTTTCCTTTTGTTGTTATCTTGATGGGCGCGCTTGAAAAAAATCTTTTTTTACACTTTTCCTCATTGTTTTATTTTTAGTTATCCTTACTTCTGGTATTGGTGTATTTTTTGGTGTGTAATTTTTTGATGATGTATAATCTGTATTACTGGAGTGAATGGAGCCTGATTTCTGGGTGGGTTCTGCATAGGGGAGATATTTGTGCTTGTTTCATGTATTGTAAGATTTCTACTATCAAGCGTGTTATCATCACATAAGACTTTATCAAAAGTACTATATTGGAGTCTGTCCAATGTTTCACTATGATTTTCTCCTATTGTCAGTTGAGGGATAGAGTCTCGTTCAAATTTATGTTTCTTTTTTTATATTATTTCATCCTCCTTGATTTTGATCCTACGTGATCTACTTCATCAAATGTCCTTGTGCCAAATTATATGTAGGCATAGCAAAAAGAACTTTACAAACCAGAATAAGGGAACATATGGGCAATATAAAGAAAAAATTTGACGGTCACCCATTATACCGACATTTTGCAGATAAACATAGAGGGATTTTTAGGAGGTCCACATTCGGAGCGCTAGAACATATTAGACCTGACCAAAGAGATGGAGATTATATTAGACTAATGTCTAGGAACGAAACAAAGTGGATTTTTAATTTGGACACTCTCACACCAGGGGGACTGAATCAAGAAATTGAATTATTTGCTTTCCCCTAGAATTCATTATTGGAAAATCATATATAATATAAAATGTGTATGATAATCCAATAAATTTTTTAAAAAGCCACAAGGATAATATAATTTATATTTATTTAACTAACAACCATCCCTGAGGAAGAAATTCGTTAATTTCGAAACGCGTTGGGGAGTTTTTTGGCTTGAGAAGACATCCATCCTTAGTGTGACGTCACACGGAAGTAACGTTCTCGTGGATCACCAGCTAGGGCTTCCCTCGCGCGCACGAGTCACCGGCCGGGACCGCGCGCGCTTGCGGAGGAAACCTGAAGATTTGGACATCACAGCTACTTTCCAGTACTCTTACCAGGAAGTACAGTGAGGACCTCACAGGCCAGTCCGTTACAGGCAAGTCACCATCCCTTGCAACATATCTATGTAAGCTGATCACTTATCAGGTTGATCAGTTTGGATTGGCATTGGACGAGGTTCGAGCTAATAGCGGTGTATATATAGTTGGGGATATTATTTGATGTGGTACCAACCATGACATCTACTTGACACTGTCCAATCAGCGCGGTCTATTTATTACTTTAATTAAGACATATATATATATTTTTTTTTTCTGATTAATAAACTCCCCCTCCCAAAAAAAAAAAACACAATTCACCGCAGAACGGCAATTAAGATGTATTCTTTTTCCTATTTCTACACCCAATGGGACGCACGTATCTTTCCTATTAATACACCACGTAAATGGCTGTAGTACAATGTAACTTCACCGCTGAATGCCAATTATGACATATATTTTCTCTTATTTTTTTTCCTATTTCTACACCCCAAAAAAGAAATATAACAATCACAATTCACCGCTGAACGGGTGATGGGACGTTTGTATATTTTCTTTTACTACACCACGTAAATGGCTGTAGTACAATGTAAGTTCACTGCTGAACGGCAATTAAGACGTATTCTTTTTCCTATACCTACACCCCAAAATAAGAAGTATGACCATCACAATTCACCGCGGAACGGGTGATGGGACGTACGTATATTTTCTTTTTCTACACCACGTAAATGGCTGTAGTACAATGTAACTTCACCGCTGAACACCAATTATGACATATATTTTCTCCTTTTTATTCCTATTTCTACAACACAAAAATAGAAACATAACAATCACAATTCACCGCAAAACGGGTGATGGGAAGTACGTATATTTTCTTGTTCTATACCATGTAAATGGCTGTAGTACAATGTAACTTCACTGCTGAATGACATGTAAATGGCTGTAGTACAATGTAACTTCACCGCTGAATGACAATTATGACATATATTTTCTCCTTTTTTTTCCTATTTCTACACCACAAAAAAATAATAATTTAACAATCATAATTCACAGCAGAACTGGTGATGGGACGTAAATATATTTTCTTTTTCTACACCACGTAAATGGCTGTAGTACAATGTAACTTCACCGCTGAATGCCAATTATGACATATATTTTCTCCTTTTTTTCTATTTCTACACCCCCAAAAAAATATATAACAATCACAATTCACCACAGAACGAGTGATGGGACGTACTTATACTTTCTTTTTCTAGACCACGTAAATGGCTGTAGTACAATGCAACTTCACCACCGAAAGGCACTTATGACATATATATATATATTTATTTATTATTATTATTTTTTTTTTATTAATACACCTCCTCAAAAAGTAAAACAATGTAAAATCAACGCAGAACGGCTGATAGGACATACGTATCTATCCTATTAATACACTCTGTAAATGGCTGTAGTACAATGTAACTTCACCGCTGAACGGCAATTCTGACATATATTTTTTCCTTTTTTTTTCTATTAATACACCCCAAAAAAAAAAATATTAAACAATGTTAAACCAAAGCAGAACGGCTAATGGGACATAAGTATCTTTCCTATTAATACACCCTGTAAATGGCTGTAGTACAATGTAACTTCAGCAATTATGAATTATTTTTTCTTTTTTTTCCCCTAATAATAACCCCCCCCCCAAAAAAAAAGTAAAACAATGTAAAATCAATGCAGAAAGGCTAATAGGACGTATGTATCTTTCCTATTAATACACCCCGTAAAATGGCTGTATCACAGAACTTGCACCCCAATCACAAACAAGGTTTGCTGGAATTAGTGATGTATCATATAGCGCAAACAACCTAAAAACCATTTGGATCCCCAATAAGTGCAGCAAGGTGTAATAGAATCTCTCCTATTGCACACTGTTCTCTTTTTATAGCAGAGATATTTGCTCCCTATCCTTTCCCTACACCTTGACTAATCTTTCCCTGAACTTGTAAATAGTTTTTTTAGCACAATGAAGTCTTTCCTAGCACTGTCCCTAGCGCCTGCTGACATCTCTCCCTGCACTAAGCACACTGGAAAATGGAAGAATCCAAAATGGCTGAGGCTATTTATAGGGCTGTGACATCACGGCTGCTGATTGGCTGCATGCATGGCATTGTGGGTGATCCCTCATTCCCAGAGTTCTTTGCTCCATGTCCTAACACGTGCAGCAGCCATTTTAGGAAACCATGGAGCGTGACAAAATTCGGATTCGGTGCAAATCAAATTTTTCATGAAATTCTGATCGAATTTCACTTCCTCAACTTCGATTCGCTTATCTCTAGTTACTTTCCATATAATGGTTGGGTACCAATCTCTCAGTTCCATGGGAACTACCTACAGAAATCTATTGGAAAATACTGTGTATATTTCTTTATGTTGCCAAATTGACATGAAGAGGACATATGAAGAGTTCACAGGAATCCAACAGAAATAACTGTCATGTATTATTGGATGTTATATAACTGCCTGTCATATAACTGCTACAAATAACTACATCTTACTTGTCAATCCCGTAAATCCAAGAGACAGCAACATTCTCCAGAATAACGACAACAAGAAGCGGTAAAGTTGCAGAGTAGTCATCAAACATAGTAACAAAATAATTTCCTGATCTCTGCACAAAGAGTAAGCCAATGCAGAACGCCATCAAGCAGCATCCAACTGAAGTATAAAATATATAATATATTCATTAAGTACTATACACAGAAAACAATGATATAAATGAAGGTAGCAATGCTGTATTATATGCAAAGAAGACAGTGGCCACTATCTTAAAGGTTATGGACAGCTTTGGGGACTTTTTTTTTGCATTCTACTTATCTTGGGCTAAAAATCATTTTTCTGATCGATCTTTATTAAGAATTTTCAACATTTTGTCTTCTACAGCAGGGATGCTCAACCTGCGGCCCTCCAGCTGTTGTAAAACTAAAACTCCCACAATGCCCTGCTGTAGGCTGTTCGGGCATGCTGGGAGTTGTAGTTTTGCAACAGCTGGAGGGACGAAGGTTGAGCATGCCTGTTCTACAGCATTCAGTTTTCCTTCTTCTGCAGACTGTTGCCTCTCCTTTAAGGCATATTCTTCTCATTTTGATAAGACTTTTGCTTAAATGAGTGTTTATGAGCTGTCAGGGAACCAATTTGAAAAAAGATTTTTATCCCCAGATAAGTAAAATGCACTAATAATAATAATCATAATAATAATAGACCTTATACACAGAAGAAGGTTTGCTACAATGGTCTATATATGACTCTGTCTCGACTTTGACTAGAATTTTGCCGCATTTTGGTGCAGTTTGGAGAAAAAAAGACACATGACATGTTTTAGACAATTTTTTGGGCATCCTCGACAAGGGCCATGACTTTTAATGAAAAAATTTACCAACATTTCTGGTATATAAATCTGAAAGAAAGTAAGACAATTTGAAGTGTTCTTGAACTGTTAAGGTAGGTTCACGCTAAGTTTTTTTTAGGAAGATTTTAGGCAGATTTTCCGGCAGGTTTTTTATCGAAAACCAGAAGTGGAGCAGCAGGGAGGAGAAGTAGAAGTCCTTCACATTTAAACCTCATCCATGCCACCATGTAAGCATAAGGCCTCATGCACACGACAGTATTTTTTCACGGTCCGCAAAACGGGGTTCCGTTGTTCCGTGATCCGTTTCCGTTTTTGTTTCCGTGTGTCCCCCTTGATTTTTGGAGGATCACCAGACATGAAAAGTAAAAAAAAAATCTAAGTCAAATTTGCCTTGCAAATGATAGAAAAAAAACGGACACGGATCACGGACGCGGATGACAATCTTGTGTGCCTCCGTGTTTTTTCACAGACCTATTGACTTAAATGGGTCCGTGAACCGTTGTCCGTGAAAAAAATAGGACAGGTCATATTTTTTTGACGGACTGGAAACACGGATCACAGACGCGGATGACAAACGGTGCATTATCCGAGTTTTCCACGGACCCATTGAAAGTCAATGGGTCAGCAGAAAATCACGGAAAACGGAACAACGGACACGGAACACAACAACGGTCGTGTGCATGAGGCCTAAACATGTTAGCGCTGGGAAATGTTGTTCTCCTCCAGCCTCCTGGTGAGCTACTTTCTTATATCCTTGCTTGTACCTTCCCTTTTCCACCCGATATCAGCCACCTTTCTACTCTCTTGCCTTTACACCTATATACCCTATACCTTACATTTACTGTGTCCACACATCATATTATATACTTCGTATTCCTCTTGTGTTACTGTATCCACATTGCCCATTAGTAAAACTTCATGTGTTGGCAATCATTACTGTATATAAATTTAGTTTTTATCAACTAGTCTCTTTAATTTGTTCTTTCCCATGTTACATATCTCACAGTCTCCCCTTGGAAACTTTTTTGTTTCTTCGTATTTTTTATTATTTCACACTTATGTCCTTCCTTTATTCAGTAGTGGCATTGAAGACAAAGGTCCGTGTAGACAGAAATGTCCTGATACGTAAAGCTGCCATTTCCTATATATTCCATCCCTTATTTAGATTCAGTGAAAGTTTAATTTATGCACTGTACATTTTTGCATCAGACTGGGAGTGTGCTGGGGAATGCTGTTTTTTTGACAAACACCTCCCCTCTTATATTTCCTGTGCCTTGAGTGTGTTATATTTGCTACTCAATTACAAACCTAACATTTTTCTGCCACACTTTTTCAGCACGTGAAAATTATGTTCAGATAATTGGACTTACCAGTAAGTGGTTCCTTCCTTATTTTAAATGTATCAACTATAGGTGTGGTGATTCCTTCAATGGTCCCAAACATGCTGCCAAGGCCCAGGTTTACCAACATGAGGAAAAACATCACAGACCAAAAAGGAGATGCAGGGAAATGTGTCATGGCTTCAGTAAAAGCAATGAAAGCCAAGCCAGTGCCCTGGACAGACTGCAAATCAGAGGAAACAAATAGAATTATTATTTGTAGTAGTAGTAAAATGCTGTTGAATTTAACCAATGTACTAAATAACAAAAATAAAGTCTAAGAGCTCATTCAAATGGCAGTATGTTTTTTGCGGTTCGCAAAAACGCAGATCTGCTTTGTTGCAGTCATGCAGCATGTCCGCAAAAAGACGGATTGCATTACGCATTTTTGCGAACCCATAGACTTCAATGGGGCCAGGTCCCAATTTTCACTGACAAGTATAGGACATGTTTTATTTGTTTTGTGGGATGGAGCGCTATCTGCATCTTTTGGGGCCCCATAGAAGTGACTGGGTCTGCATCTAATCTGCAAAAATTGCGGATCAGGTGCGGAAAGCAACATGCTGCCGTCTGAATGAGTATTGTATTGTGTCCTTAGAATGGTGGTGTCAATTTAGGCACCTTCCATAGCACATTTGGGAAGGAAAAGATTAACTAACTCTTAATAATCCAAGTACCACTAGATATCTATGCAAACACTAAATACCAGTCACAGATTCAAAATATGCCCTGATTAGGTGAAGGAGATAATTAGATGTGTAAGGGTACATGCACATGAAGAGGATTACATATGGTTTTTCCACACTGATTTTCATGCCCAATCTCATGTACAGAATGGGGAAGATTTATCAAAACTGGTGTAAAGGAAACTGGTCTAGTTGCCTATAGCAACTAATCAGATCCCACCTTTCATTTTTCAGAGCTCCTTTGGAAAATGAAAGGTGGAATCTGATTGGTTGCTATGGGCAACTAATCCAGCTTTCCTTTACACCAGTTCTGATAAATCTCCCCTATTGTGTATTTGGTATTACTACTGTACGTGCAAAGTTCACCATTTCAACTTTTCATGCTGGTCCTCAGCTTCAGGGCTCATGCACATGACCGTATGTATTTTGCGGTCCGCAAAACATGGATCCGCAAAAAATACGGATGACGTCTGTGTGCATTTCGTATCTTGCAGAAGGGAACAGCTGGCCCCTAATAGAACTGTACTATCCTTGTCCGTAATGCAGACAATAATAGGACAAGTTCCATTCTTTTGCTGAATGGACATATGGAAACAGAATGCACACAGAGTAACTTCTTTTTTTTTTTTTTTCGGCTCCATTGAAGTAAATGGTTCTGCATACAGGCCGCAAAAAAAAATATAAGAACGGCCACGGGAACAAAATACGTTTGTGTGCATGAGCCCTCAAACAAATGATGTTCCCTGAATAATGCACATAAAATATTGGCCATGGTATCACTTGAGAGCTGGGATTCCGGCCTTTTTAATTAGAGTCTAGCTGGGAAAGCCTTTAAAGTCACTCTTCACAATAAAATAATTAAAGAGTAAATTCAATATGTATTTTACAAAAAAAAACTCTTATTAGAGAAATAGTGTCATAGAGCCAATGCCAACATTGTACTCATTTTGAATTTGAAAATTATTTTTTCAATTGGTCTTTATTAAAAGTGTTGAGCCCCTTTCCCTGTACAGACTTCAGATTCTATAGTAGCAGGCTCTGTATTTTTACTGTGTTCTGTCAGGCAGCTCAGCTGACGGCTCCTAATCTGTGATCTCTGACCTTATAAACACTCATTATAGCTCAATTATTATCTAACTGATAAGAATGTGGCTTAAATAAGTGTATTTGAGCTATTAGTAATTTAGAGATAAGGGTTATTAGATGACATGTACAAAATGAAAGTAAAAGTAGGATACTCACAGCTAGGCAGAAGTTAACCCTTTATGACAAAGCTGATGAATATTTTTAATAAAAAAATTGAAAAAATGATTTTAAGCCCAATATAAGTAAAATGCAATCATAAAAACTTGCCCCTGAAGGTATACATAGCCTTTAAGAGTCTTTCATCACTTATTTTGGTAAAGTAGATATTATATAACCTACATTTTAGGTAAATCAAAAATCTTGCTGCTTGTGCTATATTCCAATGCAGTAAAGTATTGTTTTACTTCAAAACACATTGCATTTAATGTTCCCGATGCCAGATGGCACATATTAACATAATGCAATACCATCTGGTGCAGCAGAACCAGTGTATTGTAGCCAGAATCAGCAGGCATTATCTGTTCTTATAACTGCTATTAGATCTGCATGCTAAGATTCAAGTTTGATATCAGACTTGAAAACACTCTTTTACTCTTTTAAGAAGAACTCCAGAAGGGAGACAGTCTCCTGTTAGTCCAAGCAGTCCCTTTTAAGACAGGATATACTGAAAAAGCTGGAAGCAGACTGGTACCTGGTATCAATACTGGCATGTCTCCAGTATAGTGAGGGGCATCATAACATCTCCATATCCATTAACTGAGGAATCTGGAAATACAGAAACTTCCTAAACATAACTGGGCAAAATACAAAAATTTGGGAGTTCAAATACAAAGGCTCTGTGTGTACTTCTAGATCACAGACTAAACAACATTATACAATGTCATTTAGCTGCTTCTAAAGGTCCTTTTACATGGACCAACTGACCAGGTAATTATTGGGAATGAACTAGATATGAGCAAATTGATACTGCCAATTAAGAACTTGTCCTGAATTTCACCAAAAAATGGCATTCTAAATGACCCTGAATTTCTTTTGAATCCGAGATAAATAATACCTGACTAGAAAAGAGGTCTTCTTCCAAAATTACAAGGAAACTGAGTCCCTCAAGAGAAAATTGCCCTGGTTAACTGAGTGGCCTTAGTGGAGTTTTTTTTTTTCTCATTAGGGAGACCATATATTATACTTTAGGTGTATTATAGTCTAGCCAACGCTGCTCTGTGTTTCTGTGAAAAATATATGCAAATTAGCATATCTTACTTCTACTGGCATCACATAGGCTTAGTCTTTTTGGAAGAAAAGCTAATTTGAATATCTTTCCTAGATAAGGTTTGTAAATTAGCTTTCCATTGTGAAAAAGCATTGACTGAATAGTAGGAGGCTACCACCAAGAGAAAATTTTATTATGAAAAAGCACTGACTGAACAGTTTGAGGGAACCACCAGGGGAAAATCTTATTATGAAAAAGCGCTGATTGTAAAGTTCGGGGCTAATACTGCTTTTTCAAAATAAGATTTTCCCATGATGGGTCCATTTTGGGGTACATACAGCTATTTATTACATATCAAATTATTTGTAGTTTCATTTTTTTTTTTACATTTTATTAGACTTTATTTCACTTTTTTTTTTAGTCCCACAAAGTGACTTTACCAAGGAATTGTTGGATCGCTTTTATAGTATACTACAAGGCACCTGGCTTCCATGTCAACCATACATACAGTGTATGGTAGCTGTTAGGAAGGGGTTGAAGTGTACCTTTAGGAATCCATTTAAACCTTTAAACCTCTTACCACCTTACAGTGTTGTAACTATAGGGATCCCAGTTACTACTAGACTACAAGCCAGAAGACCCCCCACCACATTATTTGTTTGATCTCCTTTCTGATTTCTTTTGATGGCTGCAGTGGATGAGCTACACAGGTGATTATACTCCACCAGTACCACTACTTCGAGTGGTGGTGGTGGTGTGTAGGGGTATCCAGTTACTAATGTGAGACCCATTATCAGGACCTACAGCACAAGTAGATTAAACGTGGATATTCATGCACTGGTTGACACCAGAGAGAAAGTGCTTGAGTACAACTGCACAAAAAAAGCACAATGTGAGATAAAAGCCACCTCCTTCTGTTAAACATCTTGCAGTCATTTGGGAACCACACAACCCAATCAAAGAAGATGTGACTGCATTGTAATCATTTGCAGTGGGCAAGGGTGAGGAAAAATTATTCTAGAAGGCCTAAGCTAAACCTTTGCACTGGGGCCCATCAGTCCTTAGTTATGCCTCTGGCACCTTAGTTTGGAAACATTTGGGGAAATTCATCATTCCCCTCATGTCTCTTTATGGTGTACAAAAGTAGCAAATTCACCACATTTGTTCCTTTTCAATACATTTGTGACTTTTTTTGTTGCAATCTGCATATTCTGTATATTACACTGCCCTTGCCAAGAAAAATTAGTGGAGTGAGTGCGTTGTGAGGGCAGGGCCATCAGCCCTGTCTAATTCACCATTATTTACACCAGGAACTGGTGTAAATAATGACCAAAATCTACAGCAGCAATGAGCTGCCGTAGATTTTATTCTGGCACACAGAGAGCTGGAGGAGGCAGGTAATTTTTGACAAAGCCTATGCCTTGTCATAAATTACAGGCCTCTTCTGGTGGTGCAAGCCCTATCAAAGCCAGCATAGGACATGCTGGCCTTGATACAAATAACTGAAATATTTACTCAAAGAAGGAATTACAACTTATTTGACTGTCTATAGAGGAGGTTACCAACTAGTCCTGTGATTCAACCTTCCATCACACCAGCCCTGACCCCTCATCCAGATAAAGCAAGACAAGGGTCCTAATTGCACTTAAATAGCTTGCTAATTGTGTTTTCTGGAATTATACCTACACTCATGTTTCTCAACTGGATGAAGGATATAATTGACGGAAGTGTTATCAGTGTTGCATTTTTTTCTTTTAGTATATTTTTGGATTGGAGAATCCTAGAGCAGTAGCACCCAGTTCCACTATCTGACTGTGAATTAGTCCTGTAATTACAGCAGCATCAGAACTGATTTAAGCACTGTGAATCAGTGTATGTAAAAGGAGGAGGAGGAGGAGCGGTAAGTGTAATGAGAGCTTGCAGGCTGGTAGGGATACTGGTTATCACTGAGCTGCAACTCCGCCGTGTGTATAACAAGGCAGAGTATAATGATTTGCAGAGATTTGCCGCAAAAAATGCTGTATATGAGGATCTAAGAGCACTGCACATATATATTAAAAAGTGCTGGTGCAGTACTCCCAAAACAGGGTTACTGCAAAGGGGTAATTGCTATACTGTTGTAATGCTAAGATAAAAATTCTAATTTTCTATATTTGTATAACAACAGGATTATATGGACAAGCAAGGGTTAAAACATTGGCACATAGCTCATACTCTTGTGGCAGTGTATTTTATGGATTATTGATACACCAATAAAGAGGATATTTTAAATTGGTAAGTGACACATTTTCATCTTATAGAAAAAAGGTTACAGCCTTGGCTCATCAGCTTAGGTTACTAGGAGAAGGATCTGGTTTGGCTCATCAGCTGTGCTTAGCTGAAAAAGAGAGAGGACCTACAGTCGTGGCCAAAAGTTTTGAGAATGACACAAATATTCGTTTTCACAAAGTTTGCTGCTAAACTGCTTTTAGATCTTTGTTTCAGTTATTTCTGTTATATAGTGAAATATAATTACACGCACTTCATACGTTTCAAAGGCTTTTATCGAAAATTACATGACATTTATGCAAAGAGTCAGTATTTGCAGTGTTGGCCCTTCTTTTTAAGGACCTCTGCAATTCGACTGGGCATGCTCTCAATCAACTTCTGGGCCAATTCCTGACTGATAGCAACCCATTCTTTCATAATCACTTCTTGGATTCTGAATTAGTGGGGGTTTTTTTGTCCACCCGCCTCTTGTGGATTGACCACAAGTTCTCAATGGGATTAAGATCTGGGGAGTTTTACAGGCCATGGACCCAAAATGTCAACGTTTTGGTCCCCGAGCCACTTAGTTATCAATTTTGCCTTATGGCTCGGTGCTCCATCATGCTGGAAAATGCATTGTTCTTCACCAAACTGTTGTTGGATTGTTGGAAAAAGTTGCTGTTGGAGGGTGTTTTGGTACCATTTTTTATTCATGGCTGTGTTTTTGGGCAAAATTGTGAGTGAGCCCACTCCCTTGGATGAGAAGCAACCCCACACATGAATGGTCTCAGGATGCTTTACTGTTGGCATGACACAGGACTGATGGTAGCGCTCACCTTTTCTTCTCCGGGCAAGCCTTTTTCCAGATGCCCCAAACAATCGGAAAGAGGCTTCATCTGAGAATATGACTTTGCCCCAGTCCTCAGCAGTCCATTCACCAAACTTTCTGCAGAAGATCAATCTGTCCCTGATGTTTTTTTTGGAGAGAAGTGGCTTCTTTGCTGCCCTTCTTGACACCAGGCCATCTTCCAAAAGTCTTCGCCTCACTGTGCGTGCAGATGCGCTCACACCTGCCTGCTGCCATTCCTGAGCAAGCTCTGCACTGGTGGCACTCCGATCCCGCAGCTGAATCCTCTTTAGGAGACGATCCTGGCGCTTGCTGGACTTTCTTGGATGCCCTGAAGCCTTCTTAACAAGAATTGAACCTCTTTCCTTGAAGTTCTTGATGATCCTATAAATTGTTGATTGAGGTGCAATCTTAGTAGCCACAATATCCTTGCCTGTGAAGCCATTTTTATGCAACGCAATGATGGCTGCACGCGTTTCTTTGCAGGTCACCATGGTTAACAATGGAAGAACAATGATTTCAAGCATCACCCTCCTTTTAACATGTCAAGTCTGCCATTTTAACCCAATCAGCCTGACATAATGATCTCCAGCCTTGTGCTCGTCAATATTCTCACCTGAGTTAACAAGACGATTACTGAAATGATCACAGCAGGTCCTTTAATGACAGCAATGAAATGCAGTGGAAAGTTTTTTTTGGGATTAAGTTAATTTTCATGGCAAAGAAGGACTATGCAATTCATCTGTTCACTCTTTATAACATTCTGGAGTATATGCAAATTGCCATTATAAAAACTTATGCAGCAACTTTTCCAATTTCCAATATTTATGTAATTCTCAAAACTTTTGGCCACGACTGTATATTGTACAAGCTCCTCAGAGCTAGGCCCGAGTTCCAGAGAACCATTATCTCTGACTACAGCTACCCAAGCAAGCTATTCTACTACAAAAGTGCTCCAGAAAGGAAACTAGTGGGTCCAGAATCTGCAAGGCCATGCATTAGAGTCAGACAGCAAGGTATTGTGCATGTTTATGGCAGAGAAAGATTTTGCTGCCGTGAAAGGGAACATTGCTCACACACCTTTCCACACTTCGAGATAGTTTGACCAACCATAACTCAATTCTGTAGACCTCATCCTGGAAATTACAGAAACATCTGCTAAGAACCTCAACTGCATGCCTAAGGTTCTGCAGAGAGACTTTAGAAAGAGACGGAGTGAAGGAGTACTACAATCTCCATCATTCCCTGCTATTTATTCATTACTATTGGGGAAGAAATGTACTGTGAACTACATGGAACTGTGCCTTACTGTGCTACTGTCAGATATAGTACTACTCTTATTCTGCACTTTAGTAAAGAGGGACTATCACACCTGGCCTGGTTACTGCCATACACTCGCCATTGTACCTACCCCTCCTACCTCGCACCTGGACCAACACTAAACACTAATGGCACCCCAACTACCATCTTGCAGGTGCCCCAACATCAGAGTGGGCCCCAATGGAAGAAAACATTCCTGTCACTGCACGGCCATAGGGGGTATCAGTGTGAGGATTGGCACTGTGATTCGTGTGTGCAACTATCATTGTCAGAACTACTACCAATCCCATCCTCCACTTGCTCCTCCTGGGCTCGCTGCTCTGAGGTATAGGTTTACCTTGTTAAGCTCATCTTCTATCTGGCAAGCTGCCAATCCGAGCGCATCAAATTCTTCTTCTTTAACCTTTTTAATAATATCATACACCAACTGGTAATCCTGTGTTGTGATGCTGGAGAAATTCACATGATGCGGGATGACACTATGGGTGAGATTGCCCGCTTGCAGAAGTCTCACAATCTTCCCTGCATTCCTGCAATAATAAAGTCATTAATGAAGAATATTTAATGTGCTGACGTTCCTTTTAAAACAATTACATGAAAGAACTCGGGAATCTTACTCAGAGATGCAGCCCTCATTCATAATGTTTGCTTTGAATCCCAATACAGCAAACACGACCAATGTTGCCAAAACTGATGTAAAGAAGTTGATAAATGACACCAAGACGGCATCAAAGTGGCAATTGTTGTCTCGCTTGTTGTAGCTTGAAAAGGCAATAACTCCTCCAAATCCTAAACCCAGAGCAAAGAACACTTGTGTCGCTGCTTCTCTCCAGACCTTAGGCTCTAGCATTATTTCAAGCTGAAATGAGAAAAAAAAGTTACTAAGAAAGATGAGAGTAATTGTGCTCTTGAGACTGCTGCAAAATGCTCCGAAGTTATTTATCCTGAACATACTTAAAGGGGTTGTCCACTTTCTGGTCACTATTGACCAACGTGTTTGTATAATGACTATATGGCACTTACTAATATAACCTTTATTGAAATTCTGCACCATTTTCTATATTTAATAAGATATACTTTGTTTGCCAGTTCTTCTGTGCTGTCCACACAGAGGTCTTGTCTATAAAATAGCTGCAGATGGAGGATCATGTGACCAGGCAAATCACCTCCATGTGATGTCTCCTCCATCCCGACTACTGTTGGACATTTCACACAGGTGCAGTGTGTTTGAATGGAGAAGGTGATGTGTCTGGTCACATGACCCTCCATCTGCGGCCACCTTATGGACAGGACTTCTATGTAGACAGCACAGAAAATTTTCCTAACAAGGGCACATGACTTATGAAATATGGAAAATGGAACAGAATATCAACAAAATCTATATTACCAACTGCCACACCGTCATCTTACATACACATTGGTCACAAGTAGCCAGAAAGCGGCCAACCACTTTAATAATTAATAATAATACTTTGCACTTTTCCTTTATTTTAACATTTTTTTTGGGGCATTTTCTTTTAGCTCAGTAATATCAAGTTATCTCAGGCCTGAGAAAATTTATTTTTGTTGAAAAGTAAATTACATACATTGAACCATGCCTCAGATTTATACATTTCTTTGCAAGGGAGTAGCAATTATGATACATGACACTAGGTGGCACTGTATACAAGATTAATGATTGCTTCCATCAAAAACATAAAAAAGTCATTTCATATGTCACATAAAATGCTACAGTCTGACATGCATAGTAATATACAGTCATAAAAACAATCATTTCATCATGGTCATTTTTTTTATGAAATAAAAAGAAAAGAAAAAAAAAGCTCTGTGCAAACATGAGAATGTATTGTAAATAGAGTTGAGTGGACACCTGGATTTTCGGGTTCGGCAGGTTCGGCCGAACTTGAAAAAAAAATTCGGGTTCGGGACACGAAATTGACCCCGAACCTGAACTCCATTGAAGTCAATAAGGACCCGAACTTTTGAGCACTAAAATGGCTGTAAAAATGTCATGGAAAGAGCTAGTGGGCTGCAAAAGGCAACAAAATGTGCGTAAGAGCATGGCAAATGCTCTGCAAACAAATGTGGATAGGTAAATGAATTAAAAAAACATAAAAGACCTTAAAAAAAAATTAAATTAGGAATGATGTAGGAGGAAGAGGTTGAGGAGGCGGTGAATGGGTGGATGTGGCCGAGTAGGCTGACATGGCGGTCTAGGTGGAAGCGGCGGCGAAGGAGGAATAGGTAGCCAACACAGATGTGTGTTATTTTGCATTTTTACATAGGGGTATCCCCCAAAATATTGGCACATATAAAAAAAAAAGGAATAAGTGCACTTGAGTACAAGGATGGATGGTTGAGGCTGTTAGAACTGTCTATTCTGCACAAGGTACAGACAAGTCTTGTGGGATACATGCCTGGTTCATTTTAATGAACGTGAGCTTGTCCACGTTGGCTATGGACAGGCGGCTGCGTCTGTCTGTAATGACGCCTCCTGCCGTGCTAAATACACGTTCAGAGAGTACACTGGCTGCAGGGCAGGCCAGCACCTCCAAGGCATACAGGGCAAGCTCTGGCCATGTGGACAATTTGGAGACCCAGAAGTTGAATGGAGCAGAACCATCAGTCAGTACGTGTAGGCGTGTGCACAGGTACTGTTCCACCATGTTGTTCAAATGCTGCCTCCTGCTAACACGCTCCATATCAGCAGTTGGGGCCGGTTGTTGCGGCGAGGTGACAAAGCTTTTCCACATGTCAGCCATGCTAACCCTGCCTTCTGAGGTTCTGGCGCTGACACAGCTGCGTTGGCGACCTCTTCCTCCTCCCCTGCCTTCGCCTTGTGCTTCCACTTGTCCCCCGGCGTCAGTCGGGAAAGCTCTCAGAAGCGCGTCTACCAGCTTGCGTCTGTAGTCGCGCATCTTCCGATAACGCTCCAGTGAGGGAATTAAGGATGGCACATTGTCTTTGTAACGGGGATCCAGCAGGGTGGCCACCCAGTAGTCAGCACACGTTAAAATGTGGGAAACTCTGCTGTCGTTGCGCAGGCACTGCAGCATGTAGTCGCTCATGTGTGCAAGGCTGCCAAGAGGTAAGGACAAGCTGTCCTCTGTGAGAGGCGTATCGTCGGCATTCTCCGTATCCCCCCAGCCACGCACCAGTGATGGGCCCGAGTTGCGTTGGTTGCCACCCTGCTGTGAACATGCTTCATCCCCATCCTCCTCCTCCTCATCCTACTCCTCCTCGTCCTCCAGTAGTGGGCCCTGGCTGGCCACATTTGTACCTGGCCTCTGCTGTTGCAAATATTCTCTTTCTGAGCCACTTCTAAAAGACTGGCCTGAAAGTGTTAGAGATGACCCCTCTTCCTCCTCCTCGTCCTGGGCCACATCCTCTTCCATCATCGCCCTAAGTGTTTTCTCAAGGAGACATAGAAGTGGTATTGTAACGCTGATAACGGCGTCATCGCCACTGGCCATGTTGGTGGAGTACTCGAAACAGCGCAACAGGGCACACAGGTCTCGCAGGGAGGCCCAGTCATTGGTGGTGAAGTGGTGCTGTTCCGCAGTGCGACTCACCCGTGCGTGCTGCAGCTGAAACTCCACTATGGCCTGCTGCTGCTCGCACAGTCTCTCCCACATGTGCAAGGTGGAGTTCCACCTGGTGGGCATGTCGCATATGAGGCGGTGAGCGGGAAGGCCGAAGTTACGCTGTAGAGCAGACAGCCGAGCGGTGGCAGGATGAAAATGCCGGAAGCGCGCACAGACAGCCATTTCGGGGTAGTTGTGAATGAATTTCTGCACCACCAAATTCAGCACATGCGCTAGGCAAGGGATGTGCGTCAAACCGGCTAGTCCCAGAGCTGCAACGAGATTTCGCAAATTATCGCACACCACCAGGCCGGGCTTAAGGCTCACTGGCAGCAACCACTCGTCGGTCTGTTGTTCTGTACCCCGTCACAACTCCTGCGCGGTGTGGGGCCTGTCCCCCAAACACATCAGTTTCAGAACGGCCTGCTGACGTTTACCCCTGGCTGTGCTGAAGTTGGTGGTGAAGGTCTGTCACTGACCGGATGAGGAGGTGGTAGAAGAGGAGGAGGAAGCCGAGTAGGAAGAGGAGGCAACAGGAGGCAAAGAATGATGCCCTGCGATCCTTGGCGGCGGAAGGACGTGCACCAAACAGCTCTCCGCCTGGGGCCCAGCCACCACTACATTTACCCAGTGTGCAGTTAGGGAGATATAGCGTCCCTGGCTGTGCGTACTGGTCCACGTATCTGTGGTTAGGTGGACCTTGCCACAGATGGCGTTGCGCAGTGCACACATGTTTTTATCCGATACTTGGTTGTGCAGGGAGGGCACGGCTCTCCTGGAGAAGTAGTGGCGGCTGGGAACAACGTACTGTGGGACAGCAAGCGACATGAGCTGTTTGAAGCTGTGTGTGTCCACCAGCCTGAATGACAGCATTTCAAAGGCCAGTAGTTTAGAAATGCTGGCATTCAGGGCCAGGGATCGAGGGTGGCTAGGTGGGAAT
Organism: Bufo bufo; assembly: GCF_905171765.1. NCBI lineage: Eukaryota > Metazoa > Chordata > Amphibia > Anura > Bufonidae > Bufo > Bufo bufo. The sequence goes on from NC_053389.1 coordinate 457,949,087, forward strand.
TTACGCTTTCTATCAAAGGTTTGTGAGATGGAGAGCTGAACGCTTCCGTGTGACATGGTGGAGATGCTTGGTGACGGAGGTGGTGTTGTTGGTGGCACATCCTCTGTTTGCTGGGTGGCAGGTGCCAATGTTCCTTCAGAGGCGGAGGAAGAGGCCGAGGCAGCAGCAGAAGAGGGAGCAGGAGGGGCCTGAGCCCTTTCTTGGTTTTGAAGGTGCTTACTGCACTGCAGCCCGTGTCTCGCATGTTGATGCCTGGTCATGCAGGTTGTGCTAAGGTTCAGAACGTTAATGCCTCGCTTCAGGCTCTGATGGCACAGCGTGCAAACCACTCGGGTCTTTTCGTCAGCACATTGTGTGAAGAAGTGCCATGCCAGGGATCTCTTTGAAGCTGCCTTTGGTGTGCTTGGTCCCTGGTGACGGTGGCCAGTAGCAGGCGAACTGTTTTGGCGACGGCTGCTCTGCTTTTGCACCCTGCTCCCGCTTTTGCTACGCTGTTGGCTCGGTCTCACCACTGCCTCTTCCTCCGAACTATGAAAGTCAGTGGCACAACCTTCATTCCATGTGGGGTCTAGGACCTCATCGTCCCCTGCATCGTCTTCCACCCAGTCTTCCTCCCTGACCTCCTTTTTGGTCTGCACACTGCAGAAAGACGCAGAAGTTGGCACCTGTGTTTCGTCATCATCAGATACGTGCTGAGGTGTTATTCCCATGTCCTCATCAGGAAACATAAGTGGTTGTGCGTCAGTGCATTCTATGTCTTCCACCCCTGGGGAAGTGCTAGGTGGATGCCCTTGGGAAACCCTGCCAGCAGAGTCTTCAAACAGCATAAGAGACTGCTGCATGACTTGAGGCTCAGACAGGTTCCCCGATTTGCACGGGGGTGATGTGACAGACTGATGGGCTTGAGTTTCAGCCCCAGTAAGCACAAAGCCGTATTTGTGGCCTAAATGTGACACTCACTTATGCACGTCTAATCCTAGATGTGCAGTATATCAGAGGGTTTTTTCACCCCAGTAAGCACAAAGCCGTATTTGTGGCCTAAATGTGACACTCACTTATGCACGTCTAATCCCAGATGTGCAGTAAATCAGAGGTTTTTTTCACCCCAGTAAGCACAAAGCCGTATTTGTGGCCTAAATGTGACAATCACTTATGCACGTCTAATCCCAGATGTGCAGTATATCAGAGGGGTTTTTCACCCCAGTAAGCACAAAGCCGTATTTCTGCTCTAAATGTGACACTCACTTATGCACGTCTAATCCCAGATGTGCTGTATATTAGAGTGTTTTTTCACCCCAGTAAGCACAAAGCCGCATTTGTGGCCTAAATGTGACAGTCACTTATGCACGTCTAATCCCAGATGTGCAGTATATTAGAAGGTTTTTTCACCCCAGTAAGCACAAAGCCGTATTTGTGGCCTAAATGTGACACTCACTTATGCATGTCTAATCCTAGATGTGCAGTATATCAGAGGGTTTTTTAACCCCAGTAAGCACAAAGCCGTATTTGTGGCCTAAATGTGACACTCACTTATGCACGTCTAATCCCAGATGTGCAGTAAATCAGAGGTTTTTTTCACCCCAGTAAGCACAAAGCCGTATTTGTGGCCTAAATGTGACAGTCACTTATGCACGTCTAATCCCAGATGTGCAGTATATTAGAGGGTTTTTTCACCCCAGTAAGCACAAAGCCGTATTTGTGGCCTAAATGTGACAGTCACTTATGCACGTCTAATCCCAGATGTGCAGTATATTAGAGGGTTTTTTCACCCAAGTAAGCACAAAGCCGTATTTGTGTCCTAAATGTGACACTCACTTATGCACGTCTAATCCTAGATGTGCAGTATATCAGAGGGTTTTTTCACCCCAGTAAGCACAAAGCCGTATTTGTGGCCTAAATGTGACACTCACTTATGCACGTCTAATCCCAGATGTGCAGTAAATCAGAGGTTTTTTTCACCCCAGTAAGCACAAAGCCGTATTTGTGGCCTAAATGTGACAATCACTTATGCACGTCTAATCCCAGATGTGCAGTATATCAGAGGGGTTTTTCACCCCAGTAAGCACAAAGCCGTATTTCTGCTCTAAATGTGACACTCACTTATGCACGTCTAATCCCAGATGTGCTGTATATTAGAGTGTTTTTTCACCCCAGTAAGCACAAAGCCGCATTTGTGGCCTAAATGTGACAGTCACTTATGCACGTCTAATCCCAGATGTGCAGTATATTAGAGGGTTTTTTCACCCCAATAAGCACAAAGCCGTATTTGTGGCCTAAATGTGACACTCACTTATGCATGTCTAATCCTAGATGTGCAGTATATCAGAGGGTTTTTTAACCCCAGTAAGCACAAAGCCGTATTTGTGGCCTAAATGTGACACTTACTTATGCACGTCTAATCCCAGATGTGCAGTAAATCAGAGGTTTTTTTCACCCCAGTAAGCACAAAGCCGTATTTGTGGCCTAAATGTGACAGTCACTTATGCACGTCTAATCCTAGATGTGCACTATATGAAACAGATGTTTTTTTTTTCACCCCAGTAAGCAAAAAGCCGTATTTCTGGCCTAAATGTGACACTCACTTATGCATGTCTAATCCTAGATGTGCACTATATGAAACAGGTGTTTTTTTTTCACCCCAGTATGCCTCAGTATGAGAAAGCCGTATTTGTGGCCTAAATGTGACACTCACTTATGCACGTCTAATCCTAGATGTGCACTATATGAAACAGATGGTTTTTTTTCACCCCAGTATGCCCCAGTATGAGAAAGCTGTATTTGTGGCCTAAATTTCACAGTCACTTATGCACATCTAATCCCAGATGTGCAGTATATCAGAGGGTTTTTTCACCCCAGTAAGCAAAAAGCTGTATTTCTGGCCTAAATGTGACACTCACTTATGCACGTCTAATCCTAGATGTGCACTATATGAAAAAAAGTTTTTTTTTAACCCCAGTAAGCAAAAGGCTGTATTTCTGGACTTGCAGACATGCAGATATCCTGTGCTGGTGCACTATCGTTGCATAAAATGGCTGCCGATTATGTATTGATATTGACAAACTGAAGTAAAAAAAGTTCGTTTTCAGCAGTAGTTGGCTCAGGGCAGGCTTAAAAAAATTGTGCACTGCACCCACAAAACACATTTGCCGTAGATCGTTGAGTAAAAAAGCAGTTCTTTATAAGATTTTTCCCTGATCTCTCCCTCACAGCAGCTGCAGCCTCTCCCTACACTAATCCGAGCAGAGTGACGGGCGGCGCTACGTGACTCCAGCTTAAATAGAGGCTGGGTCACATGCTGCAGTTGGCCAATCACAGCCATGCCAATAGTAGGCATGGCTGTGATGGCCTTTTGGGGTAAGTGGTATGAGGCTTGTTGATTGGCTGCTGTGCAGCCTTACAAAAAGCGCCAAGAAAGCGCCGAACACCAAACCCAAACTTTTACGTAAATGTTCGGGTTCGGGTGCCGAAAAACCTAAAGTTCGGTACGAACCCGAACTAAACTCTAATTATAAAGTAAGCAATACAATTTAAGGGCTTTGCTATATACCAAGGGTAGTGTCATAGAGTCCTGCTGTGCTTTTACTTCCAAAAGGGTTGGCTTGTTTGGTTTAGAAAATCTGACTTCAAATTTGAGTAAAAAGAGTGGATCCCTTCAGTCAGAACCTCTATCAATTAGCTGGCGCAAAGAGTGACTACAAATAATGATTCTCTCTCTGGAGGACCCAACATGGCCGTGCATTACACAGAGAGCCCATTGATGATACTACATTTTGCCTGTGGGGGCAATGCAGAGAATTGAATGTCTGTTGGGTTCCTTCAGAGCCCGTAGGGAGTGACACATAATGCTTAATTTACCCTGTAGTGGTGCTACAAGGGAACTAATCACTCAGGTTCATCCACAGAGCCCATTTATTTAAAAGGCTTATCCAGGAAAAGCTATTTATGACTTATCCTCAGGATAGGTCATCAGTACCAGATCTGCGGGGGTGCGACACCCGGGACCCCCGCTGATCAGCTGTTAGAAGAGGACTTGAGCGTTGTGGCCTCTTCCTAGGCCAGTACTGTACATTGGTCATGTGGCCTAGTTGCAGCTCAGTCCCATTCAAGTCAATGGGCCTAAGCTGCAATACCAAGCACTGCCACTATACAATGTACGGCGCTGTCTTCTGAAAGCTGCCAGGAGTCTGCATCGCTCGTCGGAGCTTTGGTGAGCGCAGTGGCTCCCTGAAACAGCTGATCGGTGGAGATGCCAAGACTTGGACCCCCGCTGATCCTGAGGATAAGTCATTATCTTTTCTAGGATAACCCCTTTAAAGAACAACATGTAATGCTTTATTACCCCTCTAGTGGTGCTGCTGGGAATTGAACACTTGCTCATGGGTTCTTCCACATATTAGATCAAATCTCTAAATTGAAGTGAGAGAATTTTTTTTTTAATATTCTCTTCTTCATTAATTTTCCATAATGATTCAGTGAACCTCACATCTAGTGAATTGATTCTAAAGACTACCGGTCATCATGGCATGGGGATAATAAAGAGTTAAATTATTTTTACATTATGCAAAGTAGATGTATAGTACTTTTTTGTTTGTGAAGCCAAACAGTGACATACTATTGACATCACAGAGAAGTCCTTTTGGCACCAAATACGTAGATAACTGTCTCCTGCTATGGAGCCAATGTCTAGAATTGAGCCATTGTGTTTGCATTTTTATGATTAAAATAATGCAAATCAACAGAAAACCAAACAGTACACAGCTTTTAATATGGTAAAAGTTCTTAAAAAAATGAAAACTGAATTCCAAATACAAATAGATTTTTCCATGATTTGGAGTGAACTATTTTCCAGGGAAACAACTATCACCGTATAATAATCTAAAGGAATTTTTAGATGAATTCTGCAGGACAAGAGCGTACATTGCACACTGCAAAACCGGTCCCACAGTACAACTTCAAGAATCAGCATCGGTGCATTCACACTGTGTTTTGGTGCTATTCCATACAGAGGTATCTAGTGCAAAAAATGTCTACCATGTGCAACAGATGCCACTGTATGCCTAAGGCCTCATGCACACGACCGTTGTTTTGGTCCGCATCCGAGCCGCAGTTTTTGTTTTAAATGGGGCCGCAAAAGATGCGGACAGTACTCCGTGTGCTGCCCACATCCGTTGCTCCGTTCCGTAGCCCTGCAAAAAAAATATATTCCTATTCTTGTCCGTTTTGTGGACAAAAATCGGCATTTCTACAATGGGCCGCCCGTTTCGTTCCGCAAATTGCGTAAGGCACACGGGTGGCTTCCGTTTTTTGCAGATCCACGGTTTGCGGACCGCAAAAAACGGAACGGTCATGTGCATGTAGCCTAAGTAGTGGCATTTATCATGGGTAAGTATCAGGAAAATATCCAAGCATGTACCTCTGATGGACACAGGAAAATGCGGCATGAAAAGACACTATGTTGTCATTATCTCAGCTGTGCATGGTGACAAATAGTGATGAGCGAGAGGTGCCATATTTGATTTTGCAATATTTCGTGAATATTCAATTGAATATTCATCTTATATTCGTCGAAATCGAATATTCTGCATTATTCTATTTATAGCGAATAATATGCGATTTAATTATTCGCGTATTGTGATTTTTTACTTTTTTTTAACTGTATAAGGCAACTTTCCTATTGGTTGGCTATGGCTATGTCTAATATGTGTATTTTACGAATATTCGCTATATTGCTATATATTCTTGTTTTAGAATATGACGAATATTCTAAAAAACGAAGTTATAGCAATATAGCGAACATTCGTAAAATACACAACTAGACTGTAATTTAGCTAATATAGTGCTACAATTTTTTTTATAGTCTAATTTTTTTGGTCTCTTCTGAACTTCATATTTGGAAAAAATTTACACTATCAAAAAAAAATACTATAGCACTATATTAGCTAAATTGCAGTCTATATGTGTATTTTACGAATATTCGCTATATTGCTATATATTTGTTTTTTAGAATATTCGTCATTTTTTTCCATATGAAAACATGATTCCTTCCTGCTTAAGTTGCTTGAGGGCCAATGACTCATTGACCCACAAGAAAGAAGCAGGGAGGAATCATGTGTTCAGATGTAAAAAAATGACGAATATATTCGAAATATTCGCGAATTAGCGAAGCTGCGATATTCGCGATTAATATTCGCTATTCGAATATTTGCGCTTAACACTAGTGACAAAGCTGCCACACTGAGGAATCGCTGCTGCCATTATAGTTGCAAACTGTAAGGGCTGTTTCACACGAGCGGATGCCGTGCGTGGCATCCGCTCCGTGAAAGAGAGCCAAGACCCGATGCAGACTGCAGAGGCACGGAGCATTAACATGACTGATAATGCTCCGTGCCTCTCTGTGATCTCTTTACTACGAAATCACAGGTGTGCACTTTTTGACAGTGCTGCCTATATGGTTGTGCACGTCCTTTACATATTTTTTTTTTGCGCTTTCATTAGTGTTGAAACGGTTAAAAAAAGGGTATATTGATGTATACAGGCCAAAAGTATGCCAAAAGGACTATCAGCCAAGACAACTTTAGGAAGAGAATTAAGTAGAATTGACTACATTCTGTAATATATATTTATATATATTTAGTAGTCGTAATCTGTATTGTTTCTTAATGAAGGTCAGCAAGCCTTCACCGTCATCGCTCCGTCTCTTCCCGCCTCATGTTTACCACCACTTCAGAACAGTGCCTCCTACAACTCTATGTTATGTCTTCACCCAAGGGAACTTGTAACTGGCGGCTGCAGCAACAGAGAGCTGATCTAGCCATATTACACACATCTCTATAGATGTACTGTCCTCATAGCCACTAGCACAGATGCAGGGATGATACAATCTATGCATGCTTCCCGTTCACACCTATTCCTGAGAAACTGACAAAACTCTGAAGCTCTTTTCACACTGCGATAGCAGAGCACGTCCAGGGCTTGCTTTGGGAGGATTCACCCAGAAGTCGCGCATGGTAAAAAAAAAAAAAAGATTTGACTTTTTTATTGGATGCCTTTGTATTCTCTAGTCCGTGCAGTAGAAAAAAATAATAAAAACTATGGCACTTACCACCAATTGGTGGTCAAAAGAACACTAATGGTGGCCTATAGGTCCAATTAATGGGAGTTTTGCCAGCATTTACGGTAAATGTATACTGTAGACATGGAGTGAAACCCTAACAAGGTATATTTTACACTGCAGGAAACCCATACAGTATCAAAGGACACTTTACAGAATCATAGGACACTACACAGGACCATGGGACATGCTTTCACATCACGTACCAGAAATCCAATTAGAACTATCACTCTCATCGTGTTCTGTTTGGTTTTTCAAATCCACTGTGCACACAGACAATATCAGATACATGTGCCATATGGATTGTGCGTATTTTAAAAGAGTGTCCTTTAGGCACACACATGGAAGGTACGGTATACAAGCACTTCGCCAAATAACCTTCATAATACAAGGGTAGCCAGTATAAGATGAGATAGTTATACCATGGCAAATATTCAGATGTATGCAACACTATACCATACAGGTGCACAAGTCCAGATGTTACCGTTGTGTATGTCAGATGTACAATATAAACCAACCAAATGTGGTGTGAACAGAGTCTTACAGTCAGAGCAGATTTATGAGGAGCATTTACCATTATGACAGACATCTCAGGTTTATGGATGGCAATGTACCACTCAGGAGTTGTAAAAGCTTGGTGTCTCTTTCTGAACAGTTACTGATATAGATTTTTTTCCTGAAACATACACAGACACAAAAATGGGGGGGAAAGGATTAAGGACTCAAAATTATACTTATACTCTTACCTTTGGGGTGAACATGTGTCGGATGCCATCAACTGAACCGTTTAGGAGCAAAGCTCGTACAAGGAAACAGGTAAGAACCAAATATGGAAAAAGAGAACTGAAATACATGACCTGGGGAGGACAAATAAAGAATATGTTAGTCCTTGTCACAGTCCTATCCTAGACATTCCTGGGATCGCTGCAGGTTTTAGTCTGATCCATGGAAGTAAGCAAGCATAGCTGCCCCAGAATTAGTGGACAGGGATCATTAGGATGAGTGCGATAATTACATTTGTCCCCTGACTGCTTGAATCATTCTATAATGACTATTTCTGCTATTTTTATAGTATACTATTTGGCTCAGTCTTTGTCAATTTTAAGATGTGTTTGCTGTCAGTGAATGGGAACACTGGCTCATAGTTGATAGCTCTATCTAAGGGTATGGCCACACACATCATGGGTCCTTATCTGTCCGAAATTAACACGAGCAAAATCAGCACCAAATTATGAAGGTTTTGCTGTGGGTTTTGTTGCTGAAACGCTGCAGATCCGATGCAGATTTCACCCTCTACACTGCAAAGGGTTAAATCCGTGGCAGATATCCTCAAACATAAACTGACATGCCGCAAATGTAAAATTCAGACCACATGTCAGGTTATATGTGAATTCCAGCGCAGACATTTTCTGCAGAGATTGGATGAGGTTTTTTAAATATTACCAACTGAGCTGTTACTATAAACTCTGCTGATTTTCTGCACGCAACTCTGCTGCATTTACCATACAGGTGAAACTCAAAAAATTGGAATATCGTGCAAAAGTTCCTTTATTTCAGTAATGCAAATTAAAAGGAATTGCATTAATGCAGCTTAAAATTATAATTTTGTGAAAAGGTTCAATATTCTAGGCTCAAAGTGTCACACTCTAGTCAGCTAATTAATCCACATCCCCTGAGCAAAGGGTACCTCAAAAGTGAGACTTTGGGGTTTTCATAAACTATAAGCCATAATCATCCAAATTATAACAAATAAAGGCTTGAAATATCTCGCTTTGCATGTAACGAGTCTATCTCATATGTTAGTTTCACCTTTTAAGTTGCATTACTGAAATAAATGAACTTTGCACGATATAAAAAAATTTCGAGTTTCACCCGTACAATAATTAGACAGCCTAAACATAGACAGGCACTAACAAGACGTGCCAAATTCATCACAGTGGTGCACATTGTGTGATAGATTTGGCGCTTCTTTCTACAAATTAGACACTTTTCTCTTTTTAGGCCAACTCCTTGGCAGCTTTCACATAGTCAAGCCTGGTCCACATTTCTGTTTTTCAGTGACGTGTGTTGTCCGCATTTTCTGCAGACAGCACACGTACCCATTGACTTGAATGTGTTTGTTCACACATCAGTATTTTTTTACTGACCATGGGAGACATCATGGAGACATGCACTACTTTGGTCCATAATGCGGACCAAACACGGCAATTGAAGTCTATGGGTCAGTGAAAATCACAGACACAACACGGATGGCTTCTGTGTTGCGTCCACTTTTCACAGAGCAGTGTCTATGGATTATGGGTGGCAAGTGGAGGGTAAAAACGGACATAAGTACCAAATGTGGATCCTTCACGGATATCTTCACAGATGAAACACGGACACTTTTTTTTCCACAGACAGCAAACTGACAAGGAAATGTGGACAAGGCCTCAGTGTTTGGTCAGTATTTCATCCGTGATTTCCATCAGTGATTGTGAGCCAGTACTTTTCATCAGTATTTGTCAAAACCAGGAGAGGAACTAAAAGACAGAGATGCATAAATCTTTCCATTATACAGGTCTCTTTCCATGCAGGTTCCACTGCTGGTTTTGGCTTACAAATTTTTATGAAATATACTGACCAAATACTGACCACGTAAAAGTGGTCTAATTGACTGGGACCTGGCTTTCCTACAATGACTAGACCTGCTCTCACATATATTTTATCTAAATAACATATTGGAAATATAAACTGTCATAATCCTATGGGATTACTATTTCCCTGCCCCTTTTATGGACCTATAAACCTGTTGTCAATATGGAAGGCTCTGATATACTCACTTTGCCTGAAGACTGAATGCCTTTGATCATGGCAAGGCACACCATAATCCATGCAGCTAGTAAGCATAGAGTCATCCTCCAGTTGAGTCCTCCACCTTCTGAGATTGAGCTAGTAATATTTAATGCTTCTCTGTACCAGTAATATGTAGTTGCAGAACTTTTCTCACATTCAGGTTCGATATCTGAAACATGACAAAACTGTAGTATAAATGCTACCATTCCTCCTAGATATGAAACACACACTAAGCTTGAAAGTGTTAAAAAGAATCTCACCTCATACACCATTTAGGCCTATTTACAAGAGAAAAAGCCATTTATTTGATTCTATATCTATAATAAGGATTGGAGATCTACTTTTTTCTAATAAAGAGCTCCAAATGCTCTCCCTTTACACGTCCATAATAACATTCTGCCTAGGGGAGTATATTGCCACAGATTAATACAGCTATTTGAACTAAATAATGAAACTGTATACAGGGCTTGCATTAGCTCCCCCTAGTGGTGCCTGCAGGCCACTAGAATCTTCTCATTTAACTCTATGACTGCCACCAAAAGAAGCAGAAGGTCTAAAGCTCTGCTTAACAGTAAAATGGCACTCCTGTCTCTATACATTTTTAAACTTATCAACACAGAACTATAGATCTAAAATAAAATAATGTTCCATTTCATTCCTGGGACAATTAAACATTTAAAAAGTTTACTTTGCAGTGATGATAGTAATGTACATGATTACATGTTGCAATATATTCTGTTACAATACCAATGGACGTTTTGTCTATAGATCATACATTTCCTATCTGCCTACTAGTTTGCACTAGTTTGACTCTTTAATGTAAGCATTTAATCCAAGTAAATAGAGCATATGGTAATATCTCACAGGTATATGAGGCATTTTTCACCAAAGGGCATTGGTCCCAAGGCAGAGGATGCTGGAAGGACTGTGAGAAATAAAACAGGCTCCATCCTATGATGACATTGTAGTACAGAGCCACGAACAAGCAGACCTGTAAAATAAGACAAGTATATGAGTAAAAATGTACGGAAAGAACAAAACTAATATGGGGAAATATTTCTGACTAATTGTGACTAATATTGTTTTTAAAAAAAATAGGTAGAACATGTGGCCTGTACTTCATGCCACAGCAGAAAGGGCAGTTACAATGAATTGTGGGCCTTTCCGCTTAGTAAACTCCATAAAAGACTTTGGGGGGTCACTTATTAAGACAGGCATTTTAGAAGCCTGTCTTAATAAAGCCCCTGTGATAGCATATCCGAAGCTGGTCTAAATGTAAGACAGATTCCTAGCTGTCTTATATTTAGACCATTTTCTATGAGTAAAACAGGCGTAGAAAATGATGAATGAGACGGACCTCCTGGCCTGTCCCCTTCCCCACCATGTCCACTTTCTTTAGACCTGGCGTGAGGTGAAAAAAGTCACAGATTGCGGCACAAATAATCTTTGCGGCACCTATATTAGGCGTATTTCTGATCGTAAATAACCCTCTTTGACTTCCAATAGGTGACACTAGCAAGACTTCTCTTTGTCTCTTTGCACATTATTTTCCAATGGAGCATTGCCACAACGTCTCCATACACAGCTGGTCTCCATAAGGAGTTTATTAAGTTACAATATTATGCAGTACAGTTGTTTTTTCTGTGTTACAGCAATATAAAAGGGGCATATTTATGGGGCTGTGTATATATCGCTAATGGTGAAGGCTACAGGGGGCTTTATACTATGCTGCTCTGTCTGTATATATTACCCTGATATGCTGTACGATTGAGCTGACTATTGGTCATTTTGATCTTTGTGCCCCCCATATATTGTCCTTCAGATGTGGTTATCCTTCCACTGTCCTCTAACTATTGTCTCCACCTGGCATATGCGCATCGCTCTGGTGCGCTGTTTGGCTGGCATTGTAGTGACGCTCCTATACCTGGCTGTTTCAGGGTCGGCCGACGTGCGCCCGCGTGTCATGTGATCGGACCCGGGCGGGGAGGTGTGGCTGCGTGATGTTAGATGCGGCTCCCTCCCTCCTCCTGGTCTGGTCATGTGACACGGTGGGCGTGCCTCGCCTTGCTCTGTAAGCTGGGTGGCGCGTCTTTATGATGTCATCCCTGCAACACTGGGCGGATGCGCTAATCAGCTGCCAGCTGTGGACCACACCATTTAAGGACGAACTCAGTTTGTTACTTTACCTCCTGACGAAGCCTCTCCAGGTGAAACGTACGTCGAGGTGCAGCTTTTGGTCACACGCTCTGGGTCCAGCATATCATGGGTAATACATGTTTTGTTGTTTTGCTCAGTTAGTTGTTATTTTTCCTTTTATATTTCTATTACCACTTGCACTTGGCATACTTGCCTCTGTCTGTATTCTACAGTTCAATGGCTATGTGCATACTTTATGCGGCCATCCCAGGTCTTTGGGTGGACTAGTTTGCCTTGTGCTATTTGTACATTTTTTTCATTATTTTTTATGTTTTTTCTGTGCATGCAACATACATACCAGTACATGTTATTTTGAGTGAACCTACAGTTCTCACAATTTTCATGCTGATGTATACCTAGGGCTGTGACCTCTTTTTCCCTGCCAGCTGGGTGTTTGGGAGAGAGGTTGTATCTGACCTCCTTATATGAGGTCTCCCCCCCTCCTGTACACTTGTGCCTTATGTCTCATTTAGTATTTGCTATTTGATCATGTCTTAATAAATTACATATATTTTATATGTGTGTCTCCCACTTTTCTTTGGGGTTATTGGTTTTGTTTTTGGGTTGGCTCCATAAGGAGAGCCAGTACCTTCTCTAAGCTGTACCAGAGTGCTGCTGCCTCTTCGAACAGCTGATTGGCAGGGTGGCTATCAATATCATTCTTGCAGTACCTCCTTTTTTGTTCTCCTCTTGTCTGTTTCTCACACAATCACCTACAAGATTTGTCATGTGCATCTCCCCTACTCTGGAACTCACTATCCTAGCACACCACACACTCCCTCAAGATTAAAACCTTCAAAACCACCTGAAAACCCACCTCTTCGGGAAAGCCTGCCATCACACAGCCAGATAAACAGCTTTTACCCTCACCCACTGTGTCTTTCCCCTCACCCTTGTAGATTGTAAGCTCTCACGGAAAGGGTCCTCTCCCCCTCAGTTCAAGTCTTTCAATACTGTAGTTTCATGTCATTGCACTTGTGTTTCATATTATGTATGTAATATACAGTATGAAATTGAAGGTGCTTGATGATAATAATAATTATAACAATAATAATTATAATTATAATAATATCATAGTCTTGAAAAACTCTTTAAGCAAAGTTAATTTGATAAATCAATTTTTTTTTTTAATTAATAAGATACTGCGAACAGGTTAATACCCACTTGGTCTCAGACTGGTTTCAGAGACCAAATGGAAAGGTTAGCTTATGGCATCTGCTCACATGGTACAGTGCTGTACGGTATTGGTTGTTGCTCTAGTACTGTGGTTTTGGTCTTGTGCGGCCCAGAGCCAAGGGGGCTTAGTCTGACAGCAGGGGTGTTGATTTGCTGTTGGAGCGGTGGTCACCATGTGGTGCTGTGCCAGATTAGTGTAGGGACCCACTCAAAAAAGTCCACAGTAATATGGTAAGTGGACCTGTGCATTTTTATTAAAACATATGTGCAATCCATGTCTTTTTAAACACAGTTACTACTAGGGGCGTAGCTAAAGGCTCATGGGCCCTGGTGCTAGTGTTCAGCTTGGGCCCCCCTTCCCTCAGTGCTTTGTGGCCAGGGGCACTTCACCATGCCAAATTCTTGACCTAAGCCCTTCCCTCCAGCTAGAGATATGACTTGACCAGCATGCACTTTTTATAATACTGGTGTCTTCTTATGCACCACAAGGGTCTTTGGGCCCCCTCAGGCTCCTGGGCCCGTTAGCGACTACTACCTCTGCACCCCCTATAGCTATGACCCTGGTTACTACAAAGCTACATAATATTCTTTCTACTGGCTCCATATCGGCAGATCGTGTAAATTCAGATTATGAAGCTGGGAAGGTGCTAAGCAGAAATGCTGTAAGTAGAATAAATAAAAGATCAGAAGCTGGAGGAGGGAGAAGTAGTAAAATCTCCTGACTTCTAGAGATGAGCAATTTTCTTAAAAGTTCGATTCGGCTGATTCGCCGAATTTCACAGAAAAGTTCGCTTCTAGTGTTGAGCGAGCAGGCTCGGCCGAATACCAGTTCGGCTCGAGCATCGCTATGCTCGGCAGATGGCGGTACTCGGCCGAGTACCGCATGTGCTCGAGCTCAATGCTCGAGTCTCCTCCCTGAACGTTTCACGGCTGCTAAGAAGCCAAGAAACGTGCAGGTAAGTACTTCCCTCACTGTAATGCCAGTAGCCATGTTGGCTACTGGCATTACAGTGATTGGCTGGCTGTAACAAGTTATCGGTTGCTATATACATAGCACCCGATGACGTGTGTTTGGTTCATTCTAAGTCAGGGAGAGCTGAGCATAAGAAGGGACAGAGAGTGTAGGGAGTGTAAATGAATAACATTTTTCTACAAAAATGTTTTATAGACCCAAAAGTCCTTGTAAGGACTATTAAATGTGTGTGACAGCAGCAAGATATATTTGTAGTGCAACCTGCGCTAAATTGCTCAGTATTAGGGAGAGCTGTGCATAGGAAGGGACAGACAGTGTAGGGAGTGTAATAGGAAGATTTTTTCGTAAAAAACTTTTCAAAGACCCAAAAGTCCTTTTAAGGACTATTGTGTGTGACAGCAGCAATATATATTTTTAGCGCATCCTGCGCAAAATACAGTGTAATAGGCTGCTGCTGACAGTTAAATTATTCACGCCACATCTCCTGTGTAAATTGTGCGTATCCCTAAAATATCAGTGACATCCAGTGCACTTTTTCCGTTGATGGTGTCCATTGCGGACAGTTATTATCTGCGCTACATCTCCTTTTTAAAGTGTGCGCAACCCTAAAATATCTATGACATCCAGTGCACTGTTTCCGTAGGCGGTGTCCGCTGAGGACAGTTAAATTATCCGCGCCACATCTCATGTTTAAAGTGTGCGCATCCCTAAAATATCAGTGACATCCAGTGCACTTTTTCCGTAGACGGTGTCCCCTCAACTAATTATACCTAATAGGTAATTTGAGCGCATGCTGCCTTGCTTGGATGTGGTAGCTGAAGTTGTTTCTCAGGCTCCATCTCCGGAATCAAACCATGATTCCCCCGTTACCCATGGTCTACATGGTTTGGACTGAAAATAACATCGAAAGTTGATAGAGCATTGGATCGTCGCCGTCACGGGGACGTGCGATCAGCCCCAGGTTATCTAGTGTCACCAAAGCTGCAGCAGACCCTTGCTCATAATGTTTTAGATGGTCAGATCAGCAGGCCCTTGCTCCAAATGTTTTTGAGGGTCACCAGCAGGCCATCAA
The DNA here is from genome assembly GCF_905171765.1 of Bufo bufo. Taxonomy (NCBI): domain Eukaryota; kingdom Metazoa; phylum Chordata; class Amphibia; order Anura; family Bufonidae; genus Bufo; species Bufo bufo. The sequence continues at coordinate 457,964,447 of NC_053389.1, forward strand.
TCATAATTTTTCAAGGCTGTGTATGATGCCCTCCTTTATGTGTAACAAAGGGTGTATTGGAGTGTCGGTTCCTTGTAATTTTTGGCAGCCCTTTCACTTAGTGCATAGGCTTTAGGAGTGTAGGAGTCCCACTACCTGAACAATTGTACCACAAGTAGAGGGTGCAATGACAGGGAGCTGCGATAGCGCCGACCCCGTCATTGTACCCCTCAGATGCGGCATTCATACATGATTGTGGCATCTGAGTGTAAAATTAACAATAATTTTTTTTTTTTGCAAACTTACCGCCTTCATTTGCTCACGACGGGCCAGCCACTGCCACCTTGCTTGAAGATCTCATCCGAAATCCTGTGCGGCGCGAGATTATGTCATCATGCCGACTATGCAATCTCGCACAGCAAGGGATTTCGGCTGAGATCTTCAAGCAAGATGGAGGCTGGCGGCCCGTCATGAGCAAATGGAGGAGGCAAGTATAGATTTTTAGTTTTTTTTATACTATTTCAGGTTAAATCAATTAGCTGACACGAAGCACGAGGAAATTAGGCTTCTAGGCAAATCGAATTTATACTGAAATTCGGATCAAATTCCACTTCATGGGAATCGATTCACTCATCTCTACTGACTACTGTAACAAGGTACCTGGAATCATCGTGGATGGAAGGTATGTGTCACCGAGGTTCCTGGCCTCAGTGAAGTAAGAGCCAGTATTTTATGTGTTGGCAGCAGCTATTGCTAATTGACACCTAAAGATTTAGCATGACTTTTATAGCTGATCTGAGACGGCTCTTACTGGGAGTAGTCAAAGTGCTGGGTGGGTGACTACTCCCCATGTTCCAGGTCAGGTATTGCCAGGCATAAAAATCAGCCAGCACTGCCAGGTGTGTGGATTTACCTCCCTCTGACAGTGGAGCTCAGGGGTCTGTGTGCTGTGAATTGAGGGCTGTGCTGGTATTTGAGGTTTGAGCCGGGCTGGAGGACTTAGCCCCTCTAAAGGCGAACAGGCCACCTATGGACTTGATGAGGCTGAACTGCTAACAGGGTGTGAATTAACACCCAGGAGAAAAGGTGACTTTTATTGTTTAATGACTTTCCTTGTGTGTGAATAAACACCAGGCCCCCTGCGTTTTGTGATACACCTTATCTGCATTTTGTTATACACCAATGTGTGAATAAACCTCTATACTGCATCCGCTAGTCCTAACTACCAGAGCGAATCTCCACACTACCTTAAGAAAGAGCTTTACGAAAACTGACAAATTGTGCACAATTTACCCTAAACATGCATACATAGAATGCTTTTATGCTTGTACATTATGCTGCTGCATGTAGTGTTTGTCTGCTTTCTTATGTACCAGTAGTCATAATGCAGTACTTAACTCTAGGGGAAGCTATAGGGCACAAGTGCAAGTACCTCACAGTTCTACGTCTTCATTCAGGATATCTTTCTTTAGTGAAGATATGTTCATAAAAAGATGTTGACACCATTACTCATAGCTGAGTAAGGATGTGTTTAATCATCCAAAGAGTTTTTTGTAAACATTTTTTTAAAGGAATTGTTGTAAAGACATTGGTATCGTGATCCTAATGAAGAAGCATTGTGACTAGAGATAAGGGAATCGAAGTTGATGAAGTGGAATTCAATCTGAATTTCAGGAAAAATTCAGTTTGCACTGAATTTCCTCACACTTCGTGGTAACGAATCACATTTTTGCCTAAAATAGCTGCTGAACGTTTTAGGACATAGAACAAAGAACTCTGGGAATAAAGGATCAGCCACAATGCCATGCATGCAGCCAATAAGCAGCCAGCCCCTGTGATGTCACAGCCCTATAAATAGCCTCAGCCTTCTTGGATTCAGCCATTTTCCAGTGTACTTAGTGCAGGGAGAGACGTCAGCAGGCGCTAGGGACAGTGGTAGAAAAGACTTTTAAACTTTTTTTGGGCTGAATAGAAGAAAGAAAGGATAGGGAGGAATTATTCCACACTATAAAAGAGCAGGGTCCAATAGGGGAGTGTACAGCCTGGGTAATAGGAGCAATCCTATTACACCTTGCTGCACTGACTGGGGATTCAAATTGCCATTATACTGCTGATTTTAGCTTTGCAATAGATGATACCTCTGTAATTCCAGCAAACATTGCTTGTGCAAGTGCTTTGTGATACAGCCATTAACAGGGTGTATTACTAGAAAATATTTGTACGACTTATTAGCCCTTGTGTGGTGCAGTTATATGTTCTAAAGCCTCTTTTTGGGGTGTATTAGTGCAAAAAGGGCTTATTAGCCATTCAGCGGTGCAGTTATATGTTTTAAAGCTTTTTTTGTGTTGTATTAGTGGGAAAAAGGGATCTTATTTGCCATTGTGTGGTGAAGTGACAAGCTTATAGCCTTTTTTGGAGTGTATTAGTGGGAAAAAAGTATTATTTGCTGTTCAGCGGTGCAGTTATATGTTCTAAAGCCTTTTTGGGGTGTATTAGTGGAAAAAAAGTATTATTTGCCATTCGGCGGTGCAGTTATATGTTCTAAAGCCTTTTTGGGGTGTATTAGTGGAAAAAAATGGCTTACTATCCGTTGTGCGGTGAAGTGACAAAATTACAGCCCTTTTTGGGGTGTATTAATGGAAAAAAGTCTTAAGAAATGTTCAGCGGTGCAGTTATATGTTCTAAAGCCTTTTTTGTGGTGTATTAGTGGAAAAAAAGGCTTGTTAGCCATTGTGCGGTGAAGTGACAAAATTACAGACTTTTTTGGGGTGTATTAGTGGGAAAAAAGTCTTATTTGCCGTTCAGCGGTGCAGTTATATGCTTTAAAGCCTTTTTTGGGGTGTATTAGTGGGTAAAAAAGGGCTTATTTGCCGTTCAGCAGTGCAGTTATATGTTCTAAAGCCTTTTGTGTGGTGTATTAGTGGAAAAAAAGGCTTGGTAGCCATTGTGCGGTAAAGCAGCCTTTTTGGAGTGTATTCATTTCCCTTTTATTTATTTATTTGATCTAACAGTATGTCAGACAGAGAAGTGACAGGCCCTGCACAGGAGAGGGGCAGAGTCCTAAATGTTTCTGGCACAGGCACAGGTCGCAGCAGCAGAGCTCCCGGTGTCATCTAGTGGTTGTTTTTTGACCAGCAACTCAGCGGTGCTTGAATGGTTGACTCGGTTATCCACTTTGTCCCAATTGACATCAGACACCCCAAACCAACAGTCGGTGGGTTCGTCAGACACAACCCTTAGCTGGCGTGGCCCAGGAACAGGCCCTGTGCCCTCATCTGTCCTCAACCTGCCTCTGTCCTTTTCTGTTCCCTTAGCCAGACAAGTATTATATGCTGTGGGCTCAGCTCCACTATACAGCGAGGACGAGCTACTAGAGAAAAGTCAGCAGCTACTGGCCAGCCAAGATGTGGAGGAGACCTCAACCGATTCCTCCGGTAGACAGGCAAGTAGTTATGAGGAAAGTGGCGTGGAAGCTGGTGTTGCGAACGGTCAGGCGCCTAGGTCAGAGACCATTGAGGAGGACATCAGTGACGTGCAGACAGTACTCGATGATGACGTAGCCGATCACAATTGGGAGCCAGGTGACGAAGGGGCTTCATCATCATTGGGAGAAGAGGGTGGCAGCTTGCGTATGAGACAGCGGCGGAGCCAGCAAGACAGTAGCGTGGCCGGGAGTCAGCAGGGTGGCAGCAGTGGGAGGTCGGGAGCCAAACGTGCTTGGGGTAGACCACCCGCTTCGCAGAAGCCTACCTGCCCAGGAAGTAGTGGTGCAGGGGTTCATGGAGGCAGCGGCCATAGCAGTCAGTCAGTGTGGATTGTTTGGGGTAAAATCACCTACTCAGCAGTGTGGCAGCTTTTTGTTAAGCTGCTAGAGGAGGTGAACATGGCCATTTGCCAAATCTGTGGGCAGAAGGGGAAGCATAGCCACAGTGCCAATGTTGCCACAGTGGCCCTGCGTCAACATATGCAGCGTCACCATAAAGTGGCCTCGGAGAACAATGGCTCTGATCTGGTGGTCCAGCCTGTCGCAGCAACCGCTGCATCACCCAGTGGCACTCACCCGATTTCAGGCATTTAAGGCTCCACCACCGCAGCCGAAGGTAGCTGTCTGTCCTTCCCATCATCTACCGGTCTTGATGCTCCTGCTCCTCGTCCCCCTACTCTTCATCACTCATTTTGTCAGCAGTCGATCACCGAAGCGATTGCCAAGATACAGCAATACATGTGTGGTCATCCTAAGGCACAGAAGCTGAATGTGCTCCTGGTCAAGTTGCTGGTACTGCAGTCCCTCCCTTTCCAAGTGGTGGACTCTGCACCTTTCAGAGAAATGATGGCTTGTGCCGATCCGAGGTGGAGCGTTTCAAGCCATCATTTCTTTGCCAAAAAGGCAGTACCAGCTCAGTCAGCAGCTACTGCCCAGCCAAGATCTAGAGGAGACATCCGCCGCTTCCTCCGGTAGGCAGGCAAGTAGTGATGATGAGAGTCACATAGGAGCAGATGTTGGGAGCGGCGGTCAGGCTCCTGGCCCTGAGACCGTTTAAGGGGGACATCAGTGACGTGCAGACAGTAGTGAATGATGATGATGATGATGATGTAGCTGATCGCACTTGGGAGCCGGGTGAAGAAGAGGCTTCATCATCATCATCATCAGGAAAAGCGGGTGGCAGCTTGCACGAGAGACAGGGTGGCAGTGTGGCAGTGAGTCAGCAGGGTGGCAGCAGTAGTAGGTCGGGAGACAAACATGCCCGGGGTAGATCACTCGCTTCGCAGGAGCCTACCGGCCCGGAAAGTAGTGGTGCAGGGACTCACGGAGGCAGCGTTAGCAGGCAGTCAGCACAGAATGTTGGGGGGAAGATGCTATATTCGGCGGTGTGGTAATTTTTTGTTAGGCCAACAGAGGAGGTGAACATGGCCATTTGCCGAATTTGTGGGCAGAAGGTGAAGCATGGGCAGGGTTTCATTGTTGCCAACAAATGCAGCGTCACAATAAAGTGGCCTGGGAGAACTGTGGCTCCGATGTGGTGGTCTAGCTTGAGTCTAGAGTCGCTGATGAGCAGCTTATTTCACCCGCCCAGTGAAGAAACTACTCACCAGCAGCAGCAGGTAGACCTGGATCAGAACCTGAACCAGCAGGTGGTGGCATACTTGGACAGCACCCTGCCACCCCACATTGAAGATCCGCTGGACTACTGGGCAGCCAAACTGGATTTTTGGCCGCAACTGGTCGAGTTTGCCCTGGAAAAGCTTTCCTGCCTGGCCAGTAGTGTGGCATCAGAGCGGGTATTTACTGTGGCGGGGGCCATAGATACCGCAAGGAGAACTCGCCTGTCCACCCAAAATGGGGAGAGACTGACTTTTGTCAAGATGAATCAGGCATGGATCAACCAGGATTTCAACCCACCAATGCCTGATGCATCAGATTAGATCATCCATGCTGCCTCACCCAAATCTTGACAAAAGAGACCGGTTTCTTCTGGCTACCTGCCTCTGCTGCTATTCTGATGCTGTCACCCGCCTGATGCCACACATCTAATGCCAAGTGCTCCTTCTTACTCCTACCATTGTCAGTAGTATTATTGCCACCCACCTCCCCACTCTGTCAACGGGTCACTCTGTGGTCCCCTGATGCTGCTGCCACCTCACCACTCAGGTCTCCTCATGCTGCTGTTACCACCTCCACACTATGTCATTGTGCCACTCTGTGGCCTCCTCATGCTGCTGCTGCTGTCACCTCCACACTATGTCACCTTGCCACTCTGTGGTCACCTCAAGTTGCTGCTGCCAACTCCACACTATGTCACCTTGCCACTCTGTGGCCTCCTCATGCTGCTGCCAACTCACAACTGTGTCTTTGGACCACTCTGTGGTATCCCCATGCTGCTGCTACTGCCACCTCCACACTATGTCATTGTGCCATTATGTGGTCTCCTCATGCTGCTGCCTGTTCACCACTCTGTGGTCTCCTCATGCTGCTGCCAAATCACCATTCTGTGGTCTCCTCATGCTGCTGCAAAATCACTACTCTGTGGTCTCCTCATGCTGCTGCTACCTCAACACTATGTCACTGGGCCACTCTGTGGTCTCCTCATGCTGCTGCTGCTACCTCAACACTATGTCACTGGACCACTCTGTGGCCTCCTCATGCTGCTGCCACCTCACCACTATGTAATTGGTGCACTCTGTGTACTTCTCATGCTGTTCCCACCCTCCCCACTTCATAACTGGGCCAGTATTTAGCCTTTTTGGCCTGGTTCGACATCATCATTTATTTGACCCTTCTTCTGATCTGTCAGAAGGAAGGAAAAATGAGACACAAAATGGATCCTGTCTATGTAGCAGCTGTAAGGCCTGTATGGTCCCATCGGAATTGGCTTATGATTTGGTAGCCAAAACCAGGAGTGGGTACAAAACACAGAAGACATGCAAATATTCCATCCACGTGTCATCTCTGTTTTGGATCCACTCCTGTTTTTTTGGGCTTTAGCAATACTGATGGATTACTGACCAAATGCTGACTGAGTGAAGGTGGATGCTCAACAGGTAGGATCCGTTTTTTGGGGGTTATTGTTCTGACGGATCAGAGGAAGTGCAAAATAATCTGTGACGTTAACCCAAACTTACTGCTGACGCTCTCTACTTGTATAAGCGTTTAATAGAACAGGTTCTGTAGACATATATGTGGAATCAGCTGATGACGGTGAATAAGGAGTGCGCTTTATCTTGACGCTAACATTGACCTGTAAGGCTGAGTTCACACTTGAGTTATTTGTTCAGTTTTGGCCCCATAACTGCCCAAATAAGTGAAATGTGCAGTGATTCTAAGAGCGAAGCCTGTCATACTGACTCACAGTATTGTTTCACTACCACAGCAGACTCCTTATGCGTGTTACTGCAAGGCACAGTGTTCTACACCACTATACAGGCTCTCAGCAGCCAGAAAATAGCTGTTTTTTAACGCGATTTGCCACAAATAAATTCAGATCAAATCTAAACTTTTCGGAAAATTCTGTGAACTGGCCTAATCAAATTTTTTTGAAATTCGCTCATCTCCCCAACTGTGACCTTCAGGAGGACATTATTAGTATGCTCTGAAGGAGGGCTGCAGAACTGTTCAATGGAGCAAACCCTGGTATATTGGCCAAAAGAACCTCACTTCCAAATAGAGAACAGTAGAGTAACCAGAGATGGACTAATGCTTAAGTGACCTTGCTACCCAGGCTGTGAGCAAAGGACTCAGACAACTGCTGGGGCCCTTTGGTTCTGACTCAGGAATGCACTATTGCTATTGCTTTATTGAGACACAACCTTTTCAGATGCATGAATCGAAGCTGATCACCTTTGATCTGGCTTCTTACTGAGCGCTGGACCCTTTTGTTCAGAGTATTAACTTCCTGACCTTCACCATAATCTACTAACATACTAGAAATTGGAGAAAACATTTTTGGCATGCAGTTTCTTGTTAGCAATTATTACTGGATGCAGAGTTATTGCTAGGTTTTTCCGCACCCTGGGCAATAATTTTGTTTGTTGCTCCAGCCTTGTACCTAAATATCTTAGCCACGGCAGAATGACTTGTTTTCCCCCAGCACCTGAAGAAAATGTCCCTTTAGTCTCTCCTAGCCACTCTCCTGTTGACTAGATCCCATTATTTCATACTCGTGTTAACTGTGGGGGGATTTAAATTTGCTAAAACACACAAGAATACTTACAATACAGCTTGAAAATCCAATTCCACCCATTTTTGGGCTAATGTAATTCCAAACTCCAATGCTTCCTCTTCGTATTCTCTGCCCCACAGAAAGCTCCAGAAAAAAGACTGGAATTCCAATAACTATTAATAATATTAAATATGGCACCAGATATGCACCTAGAAGGAATATAAAAACAAATTTGGGGATCATACAAATGTAGACAAAATCAAACCTATGCTCTACTCCATTATCATGGAGAAAACATAAATTTGAGCAAAGATTTTTATAAACACAAAATGAGTAAAAAAAATAAAAAATATAAAAAAAAACTGGCAATATTATTCCTAAACCAAGGTCAACCTTTTAGAGTCAATGGGGGGAATTTATCATGAGGGTAATATTTGAAGTCAGTTTTGCTTGAGTATGCATCGGCTACATTTATGCCACATTTATCTATTGTCACAGATTGTTTGATAAATGTGTCTTATCCTTAGACCTAACATTTTTATCTAGAAAGGCTAATTAAGCTTTTCTACTCCTCCTTCCTACTGGAGTAAGATTGCAACCTTTTTTGCGACTTTTAAAAAAAAAAAAAAGATAAATCTTAAGTGAAACTCATTAACATTACTAACCACACCCATTGGTGGCAAGCAAGTGCAAAAAGTCATAAAAGCCCTGTTTTGCAACTTTTTGAAGCCAGAATTCTGGAGTGAAGGAATGATAAATCAGGGCCAATGTGTGTATATATAGTAACTTAGCATTGAACAGGTTGTGCAGTGTCGTATTATTGATGAACTATCCTCAGGATTTGTCACCAATATTAGATCGGCATGGGTTCGAGTCCTGTCACCCCCACTAATCAAATATTTTAAGAAGTCGTGATGCTCGTAACGTCTCCTTTGTAACAACGGTGCAGTGTAATTACAACTGCTCGTCCCATTCATGTGAGTGGGAGAGAAAATTATAATTACATTGAACCGCCACTACAAAGGAGATGGCATGGATGTGCACTTTGAAGTGGACACTGTTCACAGCTGATTGACAGGGGTGCCATACACCTTGCAGTCTGAGAAGGCTGATTTCTCAGCCTTATGCTATGAGAGAAATACAGTATGATTATTACACTTCATACATACAAAACCTGTTCTGCTGTACATGAGTCCCTACGGTTCCATGTTACATAGCTGCAGGCACACTTTGTGGCTCTGTAGGAAGCAATTGTATGGCACTGTATCAAGGAAATATTCTTTTAGACAATTTTTGTATGTGAAGAATGTATGCATTCAAAGGCATAAGGAGACCCAAAGACAAGCAAAGTACTATAGCTCTCTATGTAAACAGTGACCCCCAATTACTAATTATATTGCACCTACATTTTGGCACATTTTGGCAGCATAGTGGGCTACAGTACATGCTGAGCACCATTTATTAAGTGTTTCACTTTTTCTGACTCATACATAGAAGGCATGACTTAGTGGGAAAGAGGCAAGGCTTGAGGTGCAACAATGTGCAGCAAAAAATGCTTTAAAAATTGGTACACAATTGTGACGTAAAGTAAGCCAACTAATAGGTGTAATTTTAGACTAGATAGCTTAAATGTGCACCAGATTTATCATCTAGCATCAACCACTTGGTAAATTTAATAGTTTTAGATTGTCTAGTCTAAATATTCACTGTTTAATTATTAGTAAATCCACTCAAAAGTCACACCAAGTTTCAGACTTTTTTATGGATCAAAATTAAATAAACCACTATGTCTACGCTAGAGAGGCACATGGTTTAGGGGGAGATTTAAAAGAAAAATTGTGTCAGGAGGTAGGGAAATAAATAATATTGGGCAAAGGAGGGGGGAATAAAAAAATTACTTTCACAAATACTTACCCTAAAGATGCCCCTGCACGCGGAGTAACACCCTGATGGTGGACGCACTCTACGCTCAAACCTATACCTGAACCCTTTAATACTCCCTGCATTGAACAGATGAAATAAACAAGGTGCAGTTGCCCCTAGATAAATGGAGCTGACACTACAGTTTTGAACCCCTTATTTGAGTCTATACTACAACTGCTGTCTGAGTCGGTACCATAATTATTGTTTGTATATTGGTCCCTGATGAACCCAACCGTAGCTTCAGCTCCATTTATCTATGGGTAACTGCACCTTGTTTATTTCATCAATGCAAGCTATACTAGGGTGTTCAGTGATAGGTTCAAGTGTGTAATGCATCCGCCATCAGGCTCCGTGTGCAGGGGTATCTTTAGGGTAAGTATTAGGGAAAGTAATTTCCTTATTCCCGCTTACTTTGCCAATATTATTTATTTACTTACCTCCTGACAACATTAATTTTGTTTTTTCTTCTTAGTAATAACTTTGGGCCCTATATGTAGAAATAATGATTTGAGACTATTTGTTTTTTCCTTTTTAATTTGATATTCATTAAAAGTTAAAGGGAACCTGTCATGTGGATATTTGATTATAATCTAACTAATTATATACAATCATTAACTACTTAAAAGTGCCTTAGATGTATTCACTTACTGGTGTGACAGATGGTTATCTCATAATATACACACAAAGATGCCACATGCTAATGAGCTGATTTGAGTCCAGTGTGATGTCATTGAGTCCAGCGTTTATTTAATTAACAGCTATAGCCACTCCCCGGCCCACCTGCTGCTGATTCATATGGAAAAAAACTGTCACTCAGCAGAAGGTAGGCGGGGAGAGCCAGGAGCTCATGAATATTCATGACTTATCATTATCAGCTGGAGCTTTTCAATACAAGATGTTGGCAGATTTACTGGGTCAATTAAAGAAAGTGACCCAGCATTTTGCTAAGAGAATCAGTTACTTATTTATGTTGCCCTTAGTTAGGACACCAGAAAACTGGTGACAGGTTCCCTTTAAAATTTATATTTGTGCTTTCAGTGATATGTTTTTGGTCTTAGTGTGAAAAGAAGGAACAGTTTTCTTGGGGAGATTAGTTCTTCATTATATTTATTTGCCAGAGGACAGTTTTTTTGCCTTTTAGGTTAGAGCTAGCTTCCCATTTTTTTTTTTAGACAAATGGAAATAGACCTCCTAACAAATAGTTTGAACAGAGCCTGATATAACAAGCATGATGTACCATTGAATAAAGTAGAGGAATCACAGTAACAGATGCACTTAATCCAAAAACAGATTTGTTTTTACTGTATAATGCCTGTCACTGTCATGTGTGACACAAAAATGATTTGATAAAGCAGGATTTTGTTACTATCCTGTGCATGTTTCATTCTGTTCTTTTCTCCATCCATGACCAATATAAACAATATAGAGCCATTACTTGTTAATTTAAAAAGAGTCTGTTTTGACCATGTCTGCCGATGGTGCTATAGTACATACCTTTTAGAGACTATATTATCAGGAGTACTGTCAATATGAACTTCTATTCTGTCAGATTCTGCTAATGCAAATGTCAAGGAAGTGGAGCTTCACTGTGAAATGCTCTTTGCTCTCTTCTATATTCACACTACTCCGGATAATAAAGCTCCACAAAAGGTACTATATGTTTATACTGCTTTCTCCAGTCCCTACCTAGCCCTGTAAGCAGTTTTCATGGTCAAAACTTCTCATAAACTCCCTACAACTGAAAAAAGCTGATTTATTTCTCACCTCCTCCATTTTTCTGGCATAAATATGGGAATCTCCACACATTTCCTAAGCCAACGGAAAAGCCAACTTGTGCAAGGATATACTGTACTTTGCTGTTCCAGGCTGGTCTTTCGTCATCAATATCAGATCCATCCTCAATATCTCTGTCTTTGTCCAACTCATCCTGGACCATCAGCTCACTCTTCTTAAAGCTTTCTTCACATGAGTCTTCATTGGACAGCAGATCCTTAACAGAATCCACAACATCATCATCCAGCTCTCTTTTAGCTACCTTACTGTTCTTAGGCATCTGAAGATATTATACAGTTTCTGTATTGGCTCGAGATATAAAATTAAATGTCCCCAACTCCCCAAGTATTGACTCTTGACAAAAAAAGTGGATTCTGATTAAATACTTTTTAGTGTTCGTGTATATTTGAGGTATCACCGGCAACCTTCCTCAAAGATCCATAGTGGTTGTTATCTATAAGGGAAAAAAAATGAATATGTAAAAGATATAGGTAGCCAAGCTGGAGACAGAGGAATTAGTTACCAAAGAGAGTAAAACTAACACTCAAGGGCTCATGTACATGATCGTTGGGCGTTTTTTGTCCACAAATTGCGGAACCGCGAAACACGGATACCGGCTGTGTGTATTTTGCATTTTGCGGAACAGAAGGGCCTACCCCTAATAGAACAGTCCTATCCTTGTCCATAATGCAGACAACAATAGGACATCTTTTTTCAGAAAAGCCATGCGGACATATGGACACAAAATGCACACAGAGTCATTTCCGTCTTTTTTGCTGTCCCATTAAATGGTTCCATATACGGGGCTGCAAAAAAACATAAAATGTTGTTAAATTATATAAATGGTAAAGAGGTTAAACCTGAAAGTGTTGGTCCCTGAAAGAGTGATGAGTGAAGAGTTGCAAAGAGCAATAAGCACTGATGAAAATTAAATGTCAGATGAAATGCATAGTGTTAAAACAAACTCGCCATTAAACATGGTCCGTCTCACCAAGGATGAATTGCAGGGGTGTCTTAAAGAGATTAAAATAGACAAATCACCTGATTCAGATGGCTACCCTGATATAATTAGGTACTGTAATAGACAGAACATTATTTCTTATATTTAAAGGGGTTGTCCAAGTAATTTTTTTTGATGACCTATCCTCAGGACACCCGGCACCCCGCCGATCAGCTGGTTGAAGAGAAGGTGTGTGCCGAGCCAGAGCTTCCTTCACTTCATTGGGTACCTGCTTGCTATCACAACATGCTATCACACTTGAATAGAAAGGAGCCATCCCTTAGAAGTGAATAGGACAGCTTTTTGTAATGACACCTTCTCTCCGAGCATATAAACATTGAAGGGAAGGCAGCACTTGCACAAGCGCAGCCTTCTCTTCAACCAGCAGATTGGCAGGGGTGTCGGGTGTCAGACTCCTGCTGATCTGATATTAATGACCTATCCTGAGGATAGGTCATCTATAAAAAGAACCTTGACAACCCCTTTATAGACTCTATAATTACAGGGTCTGGTCCACAAGATTGGCATTTAGCAAATGTGGTGCCAATATTCAAAAAGAGGTCAAAATCTGAGCCCAGAAACTATAGGCCGGTAAGTTTAATATCTGTTGTGGGTAAACTGTTTGAAGGTTTTCTAAGAGATGCTATCTTGGAGTATCTCAATAAAAATACATGTATAACCTGTATCAGCATGGCTTCATGAGGGATCTGTCATGTCAAACTAATCTATTCAGTTTCTATGAGGGGGTAAGTTCTAGACTGGACCATGGTGAGTCAATAGACATTGTATTTCTTGGCTTCTCCAAAGCATTTGATACTGTACCACATAAAAGGTTAGTATATAAAATGAGAATGCTCGGACTGGGAGAAACTGTCTGTATGTGGGTAAGTAACTGGCTCAGTAATAGAAAACAGGGTGGTTATTAACGGTACACACTTAGATTGGGTCATCGTCACAAGCGTGGTACCACCGGGGTCAGTATTGGGCCCTATTTTCTTCAATATATTTATTAATGATCTTGTAGAAGGCTTGCATAGTAAAATATCAATTTTTGTAGATGACACAAAACTGTATAAAGTAATTAACACGGAAGAGGACAGTATACTACTACAGAGGGATCTGGATAGATTGGAGACTTGGGCAGAGAAGTGGCAGATGAGGTTTAACACTGATAAATCTAAGGTTATGCACCTGGGAAGGGAAAATACTAATCAACAGTACATACTAAATCGTAAAACATTGAGTAACATTGAAGTAGAAAAGGAATTTTAGTTGACAGAAAATGTAACTGTAGCAACCAGTCAGGAAGCTGCTGCCAAGGCCCATAAGATTATGGGTTGCATCAAAAGGGGCATAGATCCATGTGACAAGACAAAATTAGGGTTTTTCAGTATAGAAAAAAGATATTTGATGAGAGATCTAATAACTATGTATAAATACATCAGGGGGCAGTACGGAGATCTATTTATTCCCAGGACTGTGACAAGGGGACATTCTCTACATCTACAGGATGTAGGTTTTTACACCAACATAAAAGAGGATTCTTTATGGTAAGAGCAGTGAGACTGTGGAACTCTCTGCCTGAGGAGGTGGTGATGGTGAATTCACTAAAATAGTTCAAGAGGGGCCTGGATGTATTTCTGGAGTGTAATAATATTACAGGTTATAGTTACTAGAATTCTAGGGTTGTTGATCCAAGGAGATATTATGATTGCCTGCTTGTAGTTGGGAAGCAATTGCTTCTACCTCCTTGTTTTTTTTGCCTTCCTCTGGATCAACTTTGTAGGATAATAGGCTGAACTTGATGGACAGATTTCTTTTTTTCAGCCTTACAAACTATGTTACTGTGTTACTATAAAGTGAATAGATTGCATATGGTTTATTTCTTGGAAACAATAATGCAGTATAAGGCTTTACCTTATGAAGGTAATCTGGTTATTTTAACACCCGCTTCACTGTTTCACTTTCAAAGGAAATGTACTGTACAGAATATGTATTAACTACTGGGAAAAAGCCAAGAATGGGATTAAAATCACTGTAATATTAGTTAGGAGGGATTATTTTACGTTCACAACTCATTATGTGAGGCATAATGGCTTTATTCAATGTACCACCTTCACTGAAGAACATTGCTAGTGCTGGAATATGCAGAATTCTTCCCACAGCATGAAAAAAGGTTACCACACTCAACATTCTCAGATCACAGTCAACTTTAGGCTAGGTTCACATCTGTGTCAGGCATTCTATTAGGAGCCTCCATCACAGATTCTAACAAAATGGTGAAAAACATAGCAAAGCGTAAAATGAAGGCCACCATGAGGAAAACACAATAGAGTTAATTATAGCCAAAGGAGTCTGTGAGGCGTCATTAGTGTTCATCGTGTATTCGATTTAGCATCATTGTTGTTTTCTTTTTCTATTCCTGTAATTAAATAGGAAAATGCAGTGGTGTAACTAGAGTTCTATGTGAAATGTCCCCTTACCAATTTTGGTGTGAATTCACAACTGCATCACCCCTACATGAAGCGAAGACGAATTGTTACTTGCCTCCCCCCATTTAGAGCATGACTCATACTCCAGGTGGAAGACTGGATAGCAGAAGTTAAAATTTTACACTTTTTTGAAATGCATTATGGATCCAAATTGGAACCCAAACAAACAACATGAAGAAGTATCTATAAGGGTTTATTTATAGGGGTGTAGCACACCAGGTGTGGACCCACTGTGCCACTAAACAGATTTGACTTAGGGTTACTCCTGAGGACATTGTCAAGGTGGCCCCCTGTCCTAGTGTTCCCCCTTTCATCCATGTATGTGGATCTGAACCTTTCTGCGGGGACCAGTAGGCCACTAGCTTTAGGAGTAGTCTCCATTCAGAGGCTGTGGACATAGGCAGATCACAAGACACCAGTACAAGGCACAAGGGCAACAGACAGAAGCATAGTGAGAGGGCAAGCTGAGGTTAAGGCAGGCAGAGTTTGAACAATATGGTAAAACAAACAATAGGTCAGGTGGTACAGTGTCAATATGGTTATTGGGCAGCGGCCCGGAACAGGGGGACAGAACAAAGGATAGCAGCTCAACTATGCAGAAAATAGACAAGCTAGGAGTCTTATTGCTCATAGACAAGGTAACATGTATACCCTAGGCAATGCAGTCATAGACCCTGTGTGCTAACCCTTTAAAAGATGGGGAGAGCACATGTTCATCCTAAGGGAGCACACAAACAAGTGCAGGAGGAAAAAGTTTAGACGAATCTGACGGGAACAGATCGCAGCAGGCAGGGTGAGAGATGCCAGCGACCATGTATCACTGGCATTATAGAAACACGGAAACATAGAAACATAGAATGTGTCGGCAGATAAGAACCATTTGGCCCATCTAGTCTGCCCAATATACTGAGTACTATGGATAGCCCCCGGCCCTATCTTATATGAAGGGTGGCCTTATGCCTATCCCATGCATGCTTAAACGCCTTCACTGTATTTGCAGCTACCACTTCTGCAAGAAGGCTATTCCATGCATCCACTACCCTCTCAGTAAAGTAATACTTCCTGATCTTACTTAAACTTTTGCCCCTGTAATTTAAAACTATGTCCTCTTGTAGCAGTTTTTCTTCTTTTAAATATTCTCTCCTCTTTTACCTTGTTGATTCCCTTTATGTATTTAAAAGTTTCTATCATATCCCTTCTGTCTGGTCTTTCTTCCAAGCTATACATGTTAAGGTCCTTTAATCTTTCCTGGTAAGTTTTATCCTGCAATCCATGTACCAGTTTAGTAGCTCTTCTCTGAACTCTCTCCAAAATATCAATATCCTTCTGGAGATATGGTCTCCAGTACTGACACAATACTCCAAATGAGGTCTCACTAGTGCTCTGTAGAGCGGCATGAGCACCTCCCTCTTTCTACTGGTAATGCCTCTCCCTATACACCCAAGCATTCTGCTAGCATTTCCTGCTGCTCTATGACATTGTCTGCCTACCTTTAAGTCTTCTGAAATAATGACTCCTAAATCCCTTTCCTCAGATACTGAGGTTAGGACTGTATAACTGATTTTATATTCTGCTCTTGGGTTTTTACGCCCCAGGTGCATTATCTTGCACTTATCAACATAACGTTTTAGTTGCCAGAGTTTTTACCATTCCTCTAGTTTTCCTAAATCCTTTTCCATTTTGTGTATCCCTCCAGGTTGGCCAGCCCTGTTTTAGAGGGTCACCAGCAGGCCCTCGCACATAATGTTTTAGATGGTCAGATCAGCAGCAGGCCCTTGCCCCTAATGTTTTAGATGGTCAGCTCAGCAGCAGATCCTCACCCCTAATGTTTTAGATGGTCAGATCAGCAGCAGGCCCTCACCGCTAATGTTTTAGAGGGTCAGCTCAGCAGCAGACCCTCACCCCTAATCTTTTAGATGGTCAGATCAGCAACAGGCACTCACCCCTAATGTTTTAGGGGGTCACCAGCAGGCCCTTGCTCCTAATGTTTTTGAGGGTCACCAGCAGGCCATCAATCATAATTTTTCAAGGGTGTATGATGCCCTCCTTTATGTGTAATAAAGGGTGTATTGGAGTGCCGGTTCCTTGTAATTTTTGACAGCCCTTTCACTTAGTGCATAGGCTTTATGAGTGTAGGAGTCCCACTACCTGAACAATTGTACCACAATGTGAATGAGGCCCTCCTTTATTTGATATACAGGTTGTATCGGAGTGCCTCTTCCTTGCATTTTTTGGCAGCACTTGCACTTTATATACATGTAAATATACAGAAAAGAATGTTTCCTAACATTTTTTCCTCTAAAATCAATTTTATTGTCAGTTTTGTGCGTATTATTGTCAGTCTGTAAAAGTGGCGTACTACTCGGACAACATCGTTCCTAGCAGCAACCTGGGAGTCCAAGATGCATCCAGACATCCTCCCCATGATGTTCCCGAACCATTTCAGTGGTGTTTCCATCAATTTCTGACATTTTCCTTTGAACCAGACACCCTCCCCTCTTCAGAGCAGGGGGTGCCTGGTTTAATGCTTGGGTTCTCCCATTGACTTCCATTGTGCTCTGGTGCTCTGTAGAGCACCCGAGCATCCCAGAGTGTTTTGCTTGAGCACCAGAGCATCCGAGCACTTTGGTGCTCGATCAGCACTATTCATTATTTCTTTACATCTTTCTCACAGATATTTCCATTCATGATCCACATTCAGGAGTTCAGATTTTTACGGAAAATTAACCTAATATTTTTTAATACAACTTTTCTCTTGACGAGAACAAATCTTTTATTTTCTGCTTCAAAAGTGATTTAAGAAAATGTAATTTGGGAAGACAAAGTATTCTGAATAATCATAAATATCTTATTCACATGACATACTGAAAGAAACTTCAAAGCTATCAATATAACTAGCTGAGAAGTCTGCCAAAAAAACTAATAGCGGTGGAGTTTCCATCATGTGACAGCAATCCTTGCAGGATTAAAACAAAAATGTCTTAATTATTTCCTATACGGTAGTTTGTAATAGTAGCCATAGAAATGCATGAGAGCATCATCAATGGAGCAGGTACACTCAACAACATAGTTTTCTCAATGCCTTGCTTATAGCACTAGTGCCTTATTGCACATAATGAATATGTACCATTCATGTGTATTCATTAAGGAAAAGTTTCCCCAGGCCTGATTCCAACTCTTCCACCTCTACACACAGACGTGTGAACTTGTTAAAATCTTGAGTAATGTCATGTATTTTCATGAGAAATATTGTAAGTTGAGTGGGAGTTCATTATTCACTATGAAAGTGTAGTATGCTGCATAGTACACCCTTCTCCGACATAATGGAGTTCAAAGGCGTGAAACAACTGTAGTTTGAAGACCACTGTGTACTTTAGGCTTCAACACATCTTTAACGGCTCATGCACATGTCAACAATACAGCAGATATCATTAACATTAAAGCCAGTCCCTATCTCCAATACGGACTCACAATCTCATTTTCCTATCGCAAACGCATGATTATATATACAAATACTAGTTCCAAACTCACAGGATGCTAATCAACCTATCATCAGGCATGGGATTCAGCCAGTTCCCTCCAGTTCTTCAGATCTGGTTGTTAAAATTACGACTGGATCGGAGAACAATGTTACCGGCTGAGTCCCAATCCGGTGCTCTGGCGGCAGCAGGGCAGCAGCAGATGTTTGCTTCCATTGCTTTGCGTGCCACTGATAGTTTAGCTCCTTAGTTGGGTGGTATGTGTGTGTGGTGTATATACGGTGTATTTATGTGTATGTGTGTTGCATATACTGTATATGGTGTATGTATATGTAAAAGTGCGTCGTGATGCCACGTGTCTGTCGTTGAGTAGGGAACCTGTTGTTAAAAATTTGAATCCCACCCCTACCTATCATAAGTGTGGGAGGAAATCAGAGTACCAGGTCGAAGCCTACCCAAACCCAGAGAAACTTCATGCAAATGTTGTGTTTAGTTGGATTTAATCCCAGGACCCCAGCACTGCAAGGCTCATTACTACATACATTTAAGAACCTTAAACGGATTGTCTAACTTCATCAAATAGCATTTATCATGCAGACAATATTAATACAAGGCACTTACTAATGTATTGTGTTCATCCATATTGCCTCCTTTCCTGGCTTGATTCATTTTTCTATTGCAGTATACACTGCATGTTTTCGGGGAATATAACCACCGCTGAAGCACAGATACAATGTGGCTAGGAGCTGTTGCACATGCAAGCCTATGCGCACTATTATGGTTCCGGCCTTCACAGTGGCCAGCGCTTTTTCCAATAGTGTGCAAGCATGGCTACCTCTGCTGGATTGCAGCGTGGCTGTAACCCCTGGATACAAGCAGTGTATAATACGATGGAGAAAGAATCAAGCCAGCAAAGGAGGCAATAAGGGCAATCACAGTACATCGGTAAGTGATTTGTATTAACTTTATCTACAGTACCTTGAAAAAGTATTTATTCGCCTTGAACATTTACACATGTTTTTATGTTACACCCACAAATTTAATGTATTTATTGTGATTATATGTGATAGACCAACAAAAAGTAGCAAGTATGCGTGAAGTGAGAAGAAAAAGATACATGTTTTTTAATTTAATAAATACAAATCTGAAAAGTGCGGTGTGTATTTGTATTCAGCCCCCTGTACTCTAAAACCCCTAAATACAATCCAGTGTGACTAATTGCCTTCAGAAGTCACCTAATTAGTAAATAGAGTCCACCAGTGTGTAATTTATTCTCACTACAGCTGTTCTATGAAGTTTTGTTAGAGAATGATGAAATAGCATCATGAAAACCAAGGAACATACTACACAGGTCAGGGATAAAGTTGTAGAGAGTGTAAAGCAGGGTTAGGTTATAAAAAAATATTTAAAGCTCTGAACATATCATGGAGCACTGTTCATTACATCATCCAAAAAATGGAGAGGGCATGGCACAACTGCAAACCTAGTAAGACATGGCATCCACCTTAACTGACAGCCCAGGCAATGAGAGGACTAAAGAAGCAGCCAAGAGGCCCATGATCACTCTGGAGATACTGCAGAACATCTGGAAGAAGGTGTTCTTTTCAGATGAGACCAAAGTTGAACTTTTTTGCCTAAATGCAAAACGCTATGTGTGGCAGAAAACTAACATTGCACATCACCCTGAACACACCATCTCCACCGTGAAACATGTTGGTGGCAGCATCATGCTGTGGGGATGCTTTTCTTAAGAGTTGATGGGAAGATTGATGGAGTGAAATACAGGGCAATCCTGGAGTAAAACCTGGTAGAAGCTGGAAAAGACTTGAGACTGGGGCTGAGGTTCAACTTCCGGTAGGACATTGTCCCTAAACATACAGCCAGAGCTACAATAGAATGGTTTAGATCAAAGCATATTCATGTGTTAGAATGGCCCAGTCAAAGTCCAGACCTAAATCCCATTGAGAATTTGTGGCAAGACTTGAAAATTGCTGTTCACAGACACTCCCCGTCCAATCTGACTGAGCTTGAGCTATATTGCAAAGAAGAATAGGCAAAAATATCAGCCTCTACATGTGCAAAGGTGGTAGAAACATACCCCAAAAGTATTGCAGCTATAATTGCAGCAAAAGGTGGCCCTACAAAATATTGGCTCAGAAGGGCTGAATACAAATGCACGCCACACTAGAGATGGCCTTGCGTTTCGCGGCAAACTTTGCGCGTTCGCGATTCGCCGAATATGCGAACATATGGTGATGTCTGCCGGCACGATATTCTTTTGCATTGCGCCTAACTTTGACCCATGTGTGATACAAATGTGATACAAATGTATAAGAGTGAGTGGAATAATGGTTAATGATAGTGTTGAGCGAGCATGCTCGGCAGAATACCTGTTCGGCTCGAGCATCGCTATGCTCGGCACATGGCAGTACTCGGCCGAGTACCGCATGTGCTCGAGCGCCATGCTCGAGTCTCCTCCCCGCACGTTTTGCGGCTGCTAAGCAGCCAATAAATGTGCAGGTACTGCCATCACTGTAATACCAATAGCCATGTTGGCTACTGGCGTTACAGTAATTGGCTGGCCTACACGTCATCGGGTGCTATATAGCACCCGTTGACGCGGGTTCGGCTCATTGTAAGTCAGGGAGAGCTGCGCTTAGGAAAGTACAGATAGTGTAGGGAGTGTGATTGCAATATATTTAATAGAAAAACATTTCAAAGACCCAAAAGTCCTTTTAAGGACTATTGTGTGTGGTGGCAGGCTGGCAGCAATATAATATAGCCAGCAATTTTTTTGAAACTGTGCCTGCTGCCAGAGCAAAATAAAAACAATCATCCAAGATACTTAGCTTCATGTCCCAGTTTGCAGGGCGGCGCAGGACACCACTCTTGAAGTCAGCCCAGTGCGAGAAGGTGGTCGGTTGGATTGCAGCAGTCGGTTAAGCACCACCCTGTCTTCCACCAAGTTCAGTCTCAGTAGCTAGGAGTCTGATCCACACAATCCTCACCTTGATCCTCCTTCCTCCCACCATTTACAATCTGGCCAAACAAGTTATCCCACACTCGGATATTCTGAGAACCTCTTTGCATTGCCATTAATTGATTTGGCCCTCTCGCCAAGCATGCTTGAAGAGGGACCTGAGATCTTGTGCCCCGATTCCCAACCTCTTGAGCATCCAGAGTCACAAGAACATGACGCTGGGGAATGGCATTTAGTGAGACAGATGAGACACAGTTGCCAATGACTCAACTGCAATTACTGTCTCAAGATGTTGAGGAAGAGGATGACATACAGTTGTCAATCACTGAGGTTGTGGTTAGGTCAACAAATCAGGAGGATGATCAGAGTGAGGAAGCAAGTGGAAGAGGAGCTGCTGGACGACGAGGTCACTGACCCAACCTGGGAAGGTGGCAACAAGCCGAGCAAGGAGAGCAGTACAGAGGGGGAGAGATCTGCAGCACTGCAACAGGCTGGAAGAGGCAGTGGGGTGGCAAAAGGTAGAAGGCGGGCACCACCAAACAGGTCCGCAACTGTTCCACGGAGCACCCCCTTGCGTAAATTTCCCTTGCCAAGGGGTAGGTGTTCGGCAGTATGGTGCTTTTTTGAGGAAAGTGCAGATGAGAAAAAAATAGTAGTTTGCAACCTGTGCCACACCAAAATGAGCCGGGGCGTGAACACTAGCAACCTCACCACCACCAGCATGATCCACCACATGGCATCAAAGCACCCTAATAGGTGAGCCAAAAGCCTGGGTCCACAATCTGTGTTTGCAGGTCACACCACTGCCTCCTCTTCCCCTGTATTACGTGCTGGCCAATCCCCTGTCCAAGACACAGGCCCAGATGCCTCCCGCCCTGCACCTGGACCTTTGCAAGCACCATCAGCGACCACATCCACTTCCCTGTCCCAGCGCAGCGTCCAAATGTCATTACCCCAGGCATTTGAAATCAAGCGCAAATACCCAGCCACCCACCCACAGGCCATAGCACTAAATGCGCAGCTTTCCAAATTACTGGCCCTGGAAATGTTGCCATTTAGGCTTGTGAACACTGAGGCCTTCCGCAGCCTGATGTCAGCTGCCGCTATTTTTCAAGGTGTGCCGTGCCAGCCTTACACCAATATGTGTTCCTTAACATCACACGTGCCCTGACCAATGCAGTTACTGGGAAGGTCCACTTAACCACGGACACATAGACAAGTACTTTCGGCCAGGGATGCTACATTTCCCTGACGGCACACTGGGTGAATGATGTGGAGGCCGGGAGCAAAGGTGCTACCGACGCCAAGGATTGCTGGCCACAATTCCATCAGGGTTTCCACCACCACCTACGTTTGTGGTTCCAACCCCCACTTCTCCTCCTCTGCCTCCTCCACTTCAACCTCCAAATTATCCACGTGCAGCACCAGTCAGTCATCAGTCGGTAGCTGGAAGCAGTCTAGCACTGCAGTGGGGAAGCAGCAACAGGCCGTGCTGAAGCTGATCTGCCTAGGTGACAAACAGCACACCACCGCAGAGCTGTGGCAGGGAATAAGAGACCAGACTGAGCTGTGGCTCTCGCCACTCAACCTAGAACCAGGCATGGTTGTGTCTGATAATGGCTGTAACTTGGTGGCGGCTTTGGAGCTGGGCAACCTTAGACACATCCCATGCCTTGCCCACGTATTCAACCTTGTGGTTCAGCGGTTTCTAAAAACATACCCCAATTTGCCTGAGCTACCGGTGTGTGCTCATTTCCGCAAGTCACCGACAGCTTCAGCGTTATACGCATTTTAAACAACACGGATTACTGGTTGTTCACCCTTCTCGACCACCGCTACAAAGACAACTTCTCACCTCTCATTCCTCTGGTGGAGAGGACGAGCAAAATGGTGCAATACCAGAACACAGAGGCAGGGCAACACTCTCCAAAGCCTGGGACAGTTTCATTAAACCCCACCAGCACCCTCACCCTGATGGTCGCACGAACGCTATCAAATGTTCGTGGACCGCACGTTCGCGGCGGGCCCCATTCACTTTAATGGCAGGCGAACCTGAAAAAAACTTCAGCTAAAATAGTCCCACAACATAGACAGTGATATACCAGAGGGGGGTCATTGGCAAAAATTCCTACAAAAAATATGTATTTTAATAAGGGGCCATTTTTATGCATCTTAAAGGGAAACTCTCAAAAATGTGCCCTGCTGGAGCCTAGAATACTTTTATTTCGGTTTGATGTATACAAATGTGCAGCACTCCTCGTTTTTGTATCCTGCAGAGTTAAAAAAATGCATACGTTAACGTAAATTTTTCTTCTACCATGGACCTGTATGGTGAACGGACGCCACTGTACGGCATCAGTCTGAGGCATCTGTTAACGCATACATTTTTGGTGTGCGTTAAATGGATAGCAAAAATAGGATGTGAACCCAGCGCTAGTGTCAGAATAACTACCAGTACACAGCGGAGCAGCGTGGCGGAGAGGGGAGGCCGCCATGTACTGACAGAGTGCTACCTGGTTCTGGTGGTCAGGGATGAGGACTGTGTTTCCCAAGGATAATTTTCTACTCGGAAATACAGGGCACAGTAAAGTACACTAGAATCTATATAATATAAAGATATTAGCCCTACCCCTGAATGATAATACAATTAGGTGATCATTTATTATATAAAAATACATCTATGTTAGGCGTATTTCTGACACAGATTGTGGCGCAAAGGTCCTTAGCACCGCAATCTGCATATTTTTCCCGCTCATGCCAGGTTTAAAAAAGGATGGCATGGGCAGGGAAAGGGATACAGATATGGCCATCCAGATATTGGATACCACTGACATACATTGACCGGATAACACCTCTGCACAGTGACCGGATAACACTGCCATACCGTGACCGGATAAAAGAGTATAAGAGGGTACAGTACAGGGAATGACTACCGGCACTGCACAGGGTGTGGTAAGAGGGCACAATGCAGGTATAAGGGGGCACAGTACGGGGAGAAGGGAACAGTACAGGGTGGGGGGCACAGTCACATGACCCTGTGACATTAGAAGGTCCTTATGGTGAATGCGGTTCATACACCACCATAATGAGAGGGAGAGGAGTGAGGCAAGGGTGGGATTATGTGGCTAGATATAAAAAATGTAACTGTCGGCCAGTACAGGCCCCAAACCAAAAATTAGGCAATAGGCAATTACCTGACAGCACAGAACTTTGGATTCTGTGGCTGGAGGTACATTAGGCGGTCACAGGATAAATTAGGCAATAGGCAATTACCTGACAGCACAGAACTTTGGATTCTGTGGCTGGAGGTACATTAGGCGGTCACAGGCCCCAAAAATTAGCCAATAGGCATTCACCTGACAGCAAAGAATTTTGGATTCTGTGGCTGGAGGTACATTAGGCGTTCACAGGATAAATATGTAACTGTAGGCCAGTACAGGCCCCAAAAATTAGTCAATAGGCATTCACCTGACAGCACAGAACTTTGGATTCTGTGGCTGAAGGTACATTAGGTGTTCACAGGATAAATATGTAAATAGGCATTACCTGACAGCAAAGAACTTTGGATTCTGTGTCTGGAGGTACATTAGGCGTTCACAGGATAAATATATAACTGTCGGCCAGTATAGGCCCCAAAAATTAGGCATTCAATGGACATAAAAGGCCCTGATTTGTTCTGTGTGGTGGCGGATATTTGGGGGCTGTCATGAGGAAATTCAATCAAACGTGGTCGATTCGTCACAAGTGTTGAATTCCTCCATCCTCCAGTCACGATCCCCCCCTGCTGCGCTGAACATCCTTTCGGACAGGACACAGGACGAGGGGCAAGCCAACAGTTTGTATGGCAAATTGTGCCAGCTCTGGCCACAGGTCAAGCCTGCACACCCAGTAGTCCAGGGGTTCCTCGCTTCTCAGAGCGTCCACATCGGCCGTTAACCCGATGTAGTCGGACACGCGCCAGTACTATTAAAAGGTACTTCATAGTGCTGCACCTGCCACAGTGGAACTATTACCCTCAGAGGACGAAGTGATAGCGCTCCTCAACTTGCACAATAAAGAGTGCATTAGAGCAGTAAAGCGCCAGCATATACTGCCGCGCAGCAACTGTTCCCTGAGTGAGCAAGCAAAGACACCTCAGCGGAGCTACCATAGAGGCCATAGAACGTGTGCATTAGTCAAACCGCAGCCAACTCTTAAAGTGGCAGAAAGGCAAAGCCAAAATAGTCAGAGAAAGAGCGCCAACCCTCCTGCGATCCCTAGTGAGAGAAAGAGATGCATGGTGGGAGGCCAAAGTCCAGAGCTAGAGTGCCTGCACTGCTATCCATGGAGAGACCATGTACTGCAGCCAGCTAGTTTCCCGACACTAGGCCCAAAGCCTGTAAGCATCGTATCCAAGCCAGCACATCGCAAGTCTGCACAGAGCATCGCAAGTCTGCACAGAGCATCGCAATTAAGCGCAGAGCATCGCATTATATCAAGAAAAGACACATCTCCTTTAAGATAAGGTCAGAGCTTTCCTTTTATTACTTATCATTGCATATAGGCTTTGGCATAAAGAGACATTTTTTGTGTTCAGAATTAAGAGACTTTAACATAAAAACAAAGGACAGATTGTAGTCTGTGGACTCTAAAGTATTTAAAATTAAAGTCATTTATTGCCTGCATCTATTGCTATTGCATTTAAAGTGCAAGTCATTTATTTCTGCATTTGTCAATATTGCATTTAAAGTGAAAGGTCCTTTATTATTTGTATTGATTGTTATAGCATTTAAAGTAAAATGTCTGAGCCTAGAATTACCATGCCACTGTTGAAGGATGTAAAGATAGATAGAGTAGAAGTTGAAGAGCAAGGGAAGCTGTATGAGGTAGAAGAGTCTGATGCAGCATTAGTCTTGCCTCAAACAAATATAGCCCAAGCAGATGAACTAAGACGTTCATCACGTGCCAGAAAACTGACCTAAAAGATGCTGGAAAATTTGGAGCAAGAAGCAACATTAAAAGATAAAAAGTTCACCAGAATGTATGATAAGTGGATATTATACATTAAAGACATTCGTAAAAAGCTAAAGCAAGAAAGTATAAAAAGGAACTTGAGTGATATGGTGGAGACGGTAGAAGATTCTGAATCAGAGCTTATGGCAGCGGTCGTTTAAGATACCTTTCCAGGATATTGTAAGGAACATAGAGGGGGGTTGGCACCTGATACTGGCACATGGAGGGGGGGGAGAGAGGCACCTGATACTGGCACATGGGGGGGAGGGAGAGAGGCACTTGATACTGGCACTTTTTTTGTGGGGGGGAGATGGCACTATGATACTGGGACATGGGGGGGAGGAGAGAGGCACTTGATACTGACACCTGGAGGGGAGGGGGGGTTGGCACCTGATACTGGCACATGGGGGGGGGGGGGGGGAGAGGCACCTGATACTGGCACCTGGGGGGGAGGGGGGTTGGCACCTGATACTGGCACCTGGGGGGGAAAGAGGCACCTGATACTGGCACATGGGGGGGGAGGGGTTGGCACCTGAAAATGGCACATGAGGGGGGAGGGAGAGAGGCACTTGATACTGGCACTTTTTTTGTGGGGGGTGAGATGGCACTATGATACTGGGACATGGGGGGGAGGAGAGAGACACTTGATACTGGCATGTGGGGGGGGGGTTGGCACTTGATACTGGCACATGGGTGGGTTTGGCACTATGATACTGGCACATGGGGGGGAGAGAGGCACTTGATACTGGCACTTTTTTGGGGGGGAGATGGCACTATGATACTGGGACATGGGTGGAAGAGAGAGGCACTTGATACTGGCACATGGGGGGGTTTGGCACTATGATACTGGCACATGGGGGGTGGGAAGGAGAGAGGCACTTGATACTGGCACATTGGGGGGGAGATGGCACTATGATACTGGGACATGTGGGGGGGAGGAGAGAGGCACTTGATACTGGCACATGATGGGGGGGGGGCATCTATGGGGACACTTACTGTCACATTATTGGGGGGCATTATGGGGGACACTAGGCCGGCAGCCTATCAGAGTCCGGACACTGAGGGGCATCTACTGGGGCACTATATATGGGGCATTTTATACTGGTACATTATGGGGGGCACTAGCAGGAAGGGGGGAGAGGAGCACTAGGGGGGAATTTACTGGGGGCACTATATAGGGGTATTTTATACTGGGACATTATGGGGGCACTATGGGGGCACTATGGGGACATTAGCTCAACTGGGGGCATTACAAGGGGGTATTTTTGCACTGTCACATTATAAGGAGAATTATTACTACTGGGGGGGACATTATAGTGGGCTTTATTACTCCCCCATGGTATGACCCCCTAGTAGCAGCACCAGACTCTCCCTGCTCTGCTATCCCTCTGCCCCTTCTCCAAATCCTTATTATGAAATCTTTCTTATTAGGATAAAGCACAACATCAGCTCCGCCGAGCCCCCGGCCAAGTGTTGAAGTGGTGTCCGAGATCCCCAAGGGTCAAGTAACTGTAAGTTTTCATATGAAATATGTTTATGTTATACACATATAGCATCCACTGTGCCACACAATATACAGTATACCGCTACACTGTGCCAAAGGACTGGGGTTTACACAGGAGGAGGGAGGTGCAAAGCGTGCTGGAGGGGCCCTTACAAATATTTGCTGTGGGGCCCAGTCACTTCTAGTTACGCCCCTGAGCTTGGGAAAAATTAAATGCAAAATATGGTCATTCTTTCTTAGTACAAAGAGCTTTTAGAGAGAAATTGAATAACTGGCCTAAAATAGGTCCTAAAAAACACTTTAGACTCCAAGAGTATGGTGACTTCCTTCAAGTATGCAGCAATGCCATCCCACATGTTCAAGGTCTAGAAGTCCTGAATGACTATCTAGAAAACCACAGGATGCTAGCCAAGCTGCCTGAAGAAGTGGCTTCTAGATGGAATCGCTATGTGACTGAACAGTTAGATCTAGGTAAGGACTTCCCAAGGATAGCATGTAATCCAGTAACATCATTTTACATCTTAAAATCCTTAGAAGAAAGGCCTGCAAGAGAGATAAGACTTACAAAAGCAACTAGCTTTGCAACCAACACAGCAGCTAAAGGTCCAGATATCTACGAAAGTAAGTTCAAAGTCACTACTGGGATCAGTAGAGAGACAGAACCGACAAATCTTCAGACTACCTTCAAGTGTATGTTCTGTGCAGAGAACCACTCCATACACAAGTGCCAACAATTGAAGGAGAAGTCCCCAGATGAAAAGAATAGGTTTGTACTTGGGAACCAACTGTGTTTCGGTTGTCTAAGAAAAGGCCATGTTACTAAAGAGTGTAAGAAAAAGGCCACATGCAGCATTTGTAAAGAACGCCATCCTACACCACTACATGAAGAACGTCCAAAGAAAGATAAATCCTCAATACTGAGGAAGGAAAGAAACTATCGGTATTCTCTTGCAGGGAAGGAGAAAGAAACGGCACATCAATGGTTGTACCAGTGTGCATTTCAAATCCTAAAAGGAGGAAGGAGGAACAAGGGGGTATACTCCTATGTGCTACTAGATGCCCAGAGTGACCTTCATTGATCAAGAAATCTGCAAGAAATTACAAGAGGCTACAGAACCAGTGAAGCTCACAATGACGGGGAGAGATACATTAGTGAACAGTCAAAGGGTCAAAGGACTGAGAATTAGAGGACTTCATTCAAACTTCACATTACAGCTACCTCCAGCTTATACAAAAGACGATTTACCTCTAGATCGAAATCGCATACCTACCTGTGAAACAACTCACCTACTTAAGAAGGCACCTGGCCTCCCATCACTGAGCCCAGTGGGAGCAACACCATCAGAACCCACAAAGCCACACTCCCGGCGCTCCACGTCCTGCCTCTACTCCTTCTCCTCTCTCCTCCCATTTGTCCTCCACTTCACCTTCCACCATGCCGTCGTCGTGTTCATCTCGCAGAAGGCAGGCTTCCGTGGCCCAAATGTTTGAGTGTAAAAGTTGATGAAGCCGGTTAACTCTCTTGCCCAACGGCTGACCGCTGGCTTGTCGGAACTGCTAGCCCGCCAACTACTGCCATATAAACTGATGGATTCGGAGGCTTTTAGAAAATTTGTGGCCATTGGCACACCGCAATGAAAGGTCTCCAGGAAGGAAATATTTCTCCCAGAAGGGCATCCCAGAGCTATATGGCCACGTTCTGCGGCAAGTAAATATATCTCTGGCACACAGTGTCGGTGCCAAGATACATCTGACCACAGACACATGGTCTAGCAAACACGGGCAGGGAAGGTACATAACTTTTACTGCCCACTGGGTGAACCTTCTGACAGCCGTCAAGCATGTAACACGTGGCTCCCGTGTGGATTTGGTGTTACCGCCAAGGATTGCATGCAGGCCTGCCTCTTTTTCTCCTCCTCCTACTACATCCTCTGTCTCCTCCTCCTTTTCCACTGCTACCGCCTCTTCCGCTGCGCCCCCCAAGCTCCCCAGAACCTATTCGACATCCAAGGTGAGACATTGCTATGCTGTACTGCGGCTGCTGTGCCTGGAAGCCAAGAGCCACAGCGGTCCTCCACTGCTTTCAGCTCTGCGGTCACAGGCCAATCAGTGGCTAACCCCGCTCAATTTGACAGTTGGTAAAGTGGTGTGCGACAACAGTGCCAATCTGCTGAGCGCGCTGAAACAGGGCAAAATGGCACACGTCCTGAACTTAGTTTTGCAGCGATTCATTGCCAAATACACCGGGGTCCAGGACGTCTTGCGGCAGGCCAGGAAAATCTCTGGCCATTTTAGATCTTACACAGCCGTGGTTCGCCTTGCTGACGTTCAGCGGCGACACCACTTGCCAATTAGACGTCGGATTTGTTACAGTCTGGCGCGCTGGAACTCCACCTTGTATATGCTTGATAGGCTGCTCCAGCAGCAACGTGCCGTTAACGACTACCTGTACGAACTCTGCAGCAGGACAGGTTATGGGGAGCTTGGTTTCTTTTCACCGCGCCAGTGGCTGCCATTTGATGAGATCACCAAACTGGTCAGTCACAGCCAGGGTGCCATCAGTGACATTGTACATTACGCCATCGAGGAGCAGTATCAGGAAGATTAGGAAGTCGCAATGCTGAATGAATTCCCAGGGGGTCTACTCCATCTGAGACAAGTCAGCAGGAGTCTGAAGAGGAGTCAGAGGAGGATGGTGCCTGGGGGGAGGAGAAGCAAGAAGAGCAGGCTTTGAGGGGGACTTTAAACTTTTAAGGGTATCCCTAGTGCTGTCCATGGCTGGGGGAGGAGACTGAGGATGACATTCTCCTGGGCGATGAGCAGGAGCCAGGGCGCTCTACTGCTTCCAATTTAGTGCAAATGGGGGCCTTCATGCTCCAGTGTTTGAAGAGGGACCCCCGTATAAAAATCATAAAGGGCAAGGACCAGTACTGGGTGGCAATGTACTTAGACCCCCGGTACAAACACAAAATGTAGGACATGTTACCAGCATCACAGAGGGCTGGCAGAATGCAGCATTTCCAGGCCTTGCAGCAAGAGATGCTGCATTCTGTTGTTGCGGGCGCTGGCAGAGAAATTTCCACCCACAGCTAAACAGGTGCGGGTGCCAATCCTACTGCGCCTGAAAGAAGAGGGCGGTTTGAAGATGTGTTGCTCACTTCGGATATGAAATCATTCTTGCAGACAACCCATCGACAGCCGCCCTCCGTATCGTCTCAGGGAAAGCCTATACTGATAGATGTCCGACTACATCGGGTTAACGGCCGATGTGTGCGCTCTGAGAAGTGAGGAACCCCAGGACTACTGGGTGTGCAGGCTTGACCTGTGGCCAGAGCTGGCACAATTTGCCATGGAACACTTGGCTTGCACCTCTCGTTCAGTGTCCTGTCCGAAAGGACGTTCAGCGTAGCAGGGGGGATCATGACCGATAAGCGCACTCGCCTAGCTCACGGCAGTGTGGACTACCTCACATTTCTAAAAATGAATGAGGCATGGATCTCGGAGGAATTTAACACCTGTGACAACCACGTGTAATTGAATTTCCTCATGCCAGCCCACACATATCCGCCACAACCCAGAACAAAGAATGGTCCCTGTCTTATGTATATACAGTGGCATAAAAGGCCTTTTCTATCAGGTGAATGCCTAATTTTTGGGGTCTGTACTGGCCTACAGTAAAATTTGTATCCAGTGACCGCCTAATGTACCTCCAGCCACATAATCACAAGTTCTTTTCTGTCAGGTGAATGCCTAATTTTTGGGGCCTATACTGGCCTACTGTACAATTTGTATCCAGTGACCGCCTAATGTACCTCCAGCCACATCATCACAAGTTCTTTTCTGTCAGGTGAATGCCTAATTTTTGGGGTCTGTACTGGCCTACTGTACAATTTGTATCCAGTGACCGCCTAATGTACCTCCAGCCACATCATCACAAGTTCTTTTCTGTCAGGTGAATGCCTAATTTTTGGGGCCTGTACTGGCCTACAGTAAAAAAATTTAGCCAGTGACCGCCTAATGTACCTCCAGCCACATCATCACAAGTTCTTTTCTGTCAGGTGAATGCCTAATTTTTAGGGCCTGTACTGGCCTACAGTAAAAAATTTTATCCAGTGACCGCCTAATGTACCTCCAGCTACATCATCACAAGGTCTTTTCTGTCAGGTGAATGACTAATTTTTGGGGCCATTACTGGCCGACAGTAACATTTTTAGCCAGTGACCGCCTAATGTACTGTACCTCCAGCCACATAATCACAAGTTCTTTTCTGTCAGGTGAATGCCTGATTTTTGGGGCCTGTACTCCCGTGGCCTAAAATAAAAATTTTCTAGGCTCCAGCAGGGCACATTTTTTAGAGTTTTCCTTTAAGATGCATAAAATAGCCCCTGATTAAAATACATATTTTTTGTGGGAATTTTTGCCAATGATCCCCCTCTGTTATGTCACTGTCTATGTTGTGGGACTATTTGTGCACTTCTAGTAAGTATTTGGTGGCTGCACATATGACCTGAAAGTTTCTCAGGTTCGCCTGCCATTAAAGTCAATGGGGCCCGCCGCGAACGAGCGGTTCACGAACAGTTGATCACGAACGCGTGTTCATGTTAGCGAACCGTCCCAGATCGTCCATCACTACGTCACACTTTCTAGATTTTCATTGAATAAAAATTTTGAGAACTATGTATCATTTTCTTTTCCCTTCACACTCATACTTGCTACTTTGTGTTGGTCTATCACATAAAATCCCAATATAATACATTTAAGCTTGTGGGTGTAACATGAAAAAAAATTGGAAAAGTTCAAGGCGTATGAATACATTTTCAAGGCACTGTACATGATAAATGCCTGAAGTGAAGCAATCCCTTTAAAGAAATCTATCTTAAAAGTTTATCTTTGTTACTAAGATGTTTAACAGGTGGTTCAGTCACTGCATATTTACCAACGTAATACTATCCCATTTTATCATATTATTACTGTATTGCTCTCTGTACTTTACTACACTGTGTCTTTTCAGATTTTCATAGAGGTTATTACAAAGACAACTTAAAAAAATCAAAGCTGGCTTATGGGGAAATGTGGCATCGTAAATGGCACATAGACTGGGAACCCTCTAGGACACCCTTAAGGTGTCCTGCTGAAACAAGGAAGTCCTCAGACAACCCCTTTTGAGTAATACATAATTTACATGATCTAGAAATATACAATGCACTTGTTCACCCTGTGTCAAAGCATATTATTATGTACAGTGGCATGCAAAACTTTGTGCTCCCCTGGTCAAAATTACTGTTACTGTGAACAGTTAAGCAAGTTGAAGGTGAAATGCTCTCCAAAAAGCATACAGTTAAAGATGAAACACACTTTTCAACATTTTAAAGGGAACCTGTCACCTGGATTTTGGGTATAGAGCTGAGGACATGGGTTGCACATCCGCAATACCCAGTCCCCATAGCTCTTTGTGCTTTTATTGTGTAAAAAAAACGATTTGATACATATGCAAATTAACCTGAGATGAGTCAGAGCTTGAAAATATGACTCTTCTCTGGTCACACAAGTAAGATATGACTCTTTTATGTTAAATTGCATAAAAGGCGGGAAGTACAAAAATGCATAATACTTTTTGAATTCGTCTGCAAATGAAATTAAAAGTGTAATTTATATGTTTAGGGTAACACAATGAACATTTAGAAATGCTCAGTGAGGGTAGCATAGTAGAGGTGACAGGTTCCCTTTAAGCATTATCATTGTATTATTTTGGTTTTGTACAATTTTAGAGTAAAAAAAGGAAAGGAGTACCTGGCAAAACTATGGGAACCCAAGGAGATTTGAGCACTCAGATAATTTTGACCAAGGTCTCAGACCTTAAATAGCCTTTTAGGGTTAAGATTTGTTCACAATCATCATTAGGAAAAGAAGCTTTTTACATACCCAGACTCCTCTAACCTTGTCCTAAAGAACAGCAGCCATTGGTTATTCTAAGCAGCTGCCTAGGACTCTGAAAATAAAAATGTCTCAGGCCCACAAAGCATGAAAAAGCTATGAGAAGATAGTAAAAGGTTTTCTGGTTGCCATTTTCTGAGTTCGAAATTTAATTAAGAAATGGCAGTTAACAGGAACAGTGGAGGTCAAGAGAAGGTCTGGAAGCAGACAGCTGCTCGTAGGATTGCTTGAAAGGCAAATGAGAACCGCCCCACTTGACTGCAAAAGACCTTCAGGAAGATTTAGCAGACTCTGGAGTTGTGGTACATTGTTCTACTGTTCGGCAACACCTGCACAAATATGACCTTCATGGAAGAAATATGGTCTTCATCAGAAGAAAAGCTCTCCTGCGTCCTCACCACAACATTCATCATCAGAAGTTTGCAAAACAACACATAAACAAGCCTGATGCATTTTGGAAACAAATTCTGTGGACTGATGAGGTTAAAATAGAACACCTTGGCCACAATGAGAAAAGGTATGTTTGGAGAAAAAGGACACAGAATTTAATGAAAAGAACACCTCTTCAACCATTAAGCATGAGGGTAAAGCAATCATGTCCTGGGGTTGTGTTGCAGCCAATGGCATAGGGAACATTTCATGGGTAGAGGGAATCAACGGATTCAATGAAATTCCAGCAAATGGGACCAAACATAACACCAACTGTAAAAAGCTGAAGTTGAAAAGAGGATGGCTTCTACAAACGGATAATCCACAATAGATTACCACAAAAGGCGCAAGTTGAAAGTTTCACCATAGCCCTCACAGTCCCCTGATCAGGAACATCATTGAAAATCTATTGATAGACCTCATAAAAGGAGGTATGCAAGACAGCCCAAGAATCTCACAAAACTGGAAGACTTTTGCAAGGAAGAATGGATGAATCCCTCAAGCAAGAATTGAAAAAAGACTCTTGGCAGCAAAAAATGTTTACAAGCTGTGATACTTGCCAAAGGGGGTGCTACTAGGTACTAACCATGCAGGGTGCCCAAAGTTTTGCTTCAGCCTTTTTTCCTTTTTTGTTATTTTAACCCCTTAAGGACCCTTGCCATACATGTACGTCACAGATGGACGTTTATTTAAGGACCAGGGACATAGATGTACAGCAGGCTGATCAGCAGCACGGACACGGCAGTCACTGGCAGCCGCGTCCCTGCTGCATATGCCAGCATCGGTGAAGATACCGACGCCAGCGTATTAACCCCTTGTATGCCGCTGTCAAAGCTGACCGCAGCATGGAGAGGGTTTGCGGAGGGTACTGGTGCCCTCCGCAGTGGCGGGGAACCGATTGTAGAGAAGGCAAGTCTGATGCCTTCCATAGGCATCGGGGCTTGCCTCCTACGGAAATCCAGCCCTTAGGCTGGGTCTCACAGGCAGGCTGACAGCACAAAAGCTGACAGCCAATATATTACAATACAAGTTGAAGTCCCATAGTGGGACAAAAATAAAAAGTTAAAAATAAAGTTTTTTCATAATAAAAAAAATAAAGTTCCAAGTAAAAAATAAAAATTCACACATTAAAACACATCAAAATCTAAAAAAAAAATAAAAAATAGACATATTGGGTATTGCCTCATCCGTAACAACCGTCTCTATAAAAATATCACATGATCCACCCCCTCACCTGAACGCTGTAGAATAAATAAAATAAAAACTGTGCTAAAACAACAATTTTTTTGTCACCCTACATCAAGTGCAACACCAAGCGATCAAAAAAGCGTATGACCCCCAAAATAGTACCAATCAATGCGTAATCTCATACCGAAAAAAATGAGCCTTAACAAAAGGCAGTCGCCCAAAAAATAAAAAAACTATGGCTCTCAGAATATGGAGACACCAAAACACGATTTAAAAAAAAAAAAAAAAATGCTTTTATTGTGATAAAAGTAAAAAAAAAAAAGTATACATATATATATATTAGGTATTGCTGTGTCCGTAACAACCAGGTCTATTAAACGGTGTCAAAAAAGCCATTCTTTGTCACCTTACATCACAAAAAGTGTAATACCAAGCGATCAAAAAGTCTTACACAGCCCAAAATAGAACCAATCAAACCATCATCTCATCCCGCAAAAAATGAGCCCCTACATAAGACAGTGACCCAAAAAATAAAAAAACTATGGCTTTCAGAATATGGAGACACAAAAAAATCATTTAAAAAAAAATGCTTTATTATGTAGAACTTAAACAAACGTTAGTCATATTGTGTAGTCATATTTGGTATTGTCGCATCCATAACAACCTGCTCTATAAAAATAGCACATGACCCAACCTGTCAAATGAACATTGCAAAAAAAAAAAAGAAAACGGTTCCAAAACAGCTATTTTTTGTTAACTTGCCTCACAAAAAGTGTAATATAGAGCAACCAAAAATCATATGTACCCTAAAATAGCACCAACAAAACTGCCACCTTATCCCGTAGTTTCCAAAATGGGGTCACTTTTTGGGAGTTTCTACTCTAGGGGTACATCAGGGGGTCTTCAAATGTGACACGGCAACTTAAAATTATCCCAGTGAAATCTGTCTTCCAAAAACCATATGGCATTCCTTTCCTTCTGTGCCCTGCTGTGTGCCCGTACTGCAGTTCAGAATCAGGGTAATAAATATTGAGGTTTTTTGGCTGTTAACCCTTGCTTTGTTACTGGAAAAAATGGATTAAAATGGAAAATCTGCCAAAAAAGTAAAATTCTGAAATTTCATCTACATTTTGCTTTAATGCTTGTGGAACACCTAAAGGGTTAACAAAGTTTGTTAAATCAGTTTTGAATACCTTGATGGGTGTAGTTTCTAAAATGGGTTTCTATTATTGTATTATGGAAGCCCCAAAAAGTGACTTCAGACCTCAACTGGTCCTTAAAAATTGGGTTTTAGAAATTTTCTTAAAAATTTTAAGATTTGCTTCTAAACTTCCAAGCCTTCTAACATCCCAAAAAAGAAAATGTCACTTACAAAATGATCCAAACATGAAGTAGACATATGGGAAATGTAAAGTAATAACTATTTTAGGGGGTATCACTATCTGTTTTAAAAGCAGAGAAATTGAAATTTTGAAAATTGTGAATTTTCCCAAATTATTTGTAAATTTGGTATTTTTTAATAAATAAAAATGAAATACTTTGACTCAAATTTACCACTGTCATGAAGTACAATATTTGACGAGAAAACAATCTCAGAATGGCTTGGATAAATAAAAGAGTTTTAAAGTTATCACCACATAAAGTGACACAAGTCAGATTTGCACAAAAATGGCCTGGTCCTTAAGGAGAAAAATGCCAGGGTCCTGAAGGTGTTAAAATTGTAAAAGATGAAAATACTCAATTGTTTTTGATTAAATTGCCAAAGGAATGTGTCATCTTTAACTTTATGCATTGTGAAGATCATTTCATCTTCAACTTGCTTAGGCCAAGTTCTCACTTTAGTTATTTGGTCAGTTATTTCGATCAGTTATTGTGAGCCAAAATAAGTAGTGAAGCCTACTCAGAGATAAGGTATAATGGAAATATTTCCTCCTGTTCTGTGCTTTTGACTCACATCTGGTTTTGGCTCACAATGACTAAATAAATAACTGATCAAATAACTGAAGTGTGAACTTGGCCTTAACTTTTTACAGTCACAATATTTTTGACCAGGGGTGACCAAAATGTAGCATTACGTGGTATTTCTGCTTTATAGTGCCTTAACACGAAGCAGATTTAGCTGTAGGAAATTTCTGCAACTGAAAATCAGTTCCAAGTAAAATTGTATTAGTCGGATGCACAGGGTGGTTGACACACCAAAGAAGGGTGCTCTCATGTGAGTGCACCACATTGATCCTAATCAGGAACAAGTCCGTACCGTTTTTACAAAGAAGAGCCGGTCTGAAACTTTTACCCGGAGAGCTGTGACATCGCAACCGCATCCAAACAAGCGGGACCGCGTGCAGCAAGCTAACGGCTAACAGGTGACCCAGATTACCTACTGTGGGATTTACCTGACCGTAACGAAAAAAAACGGGAGCAAAGATAGACGATAGATGGCAGAGGCTTCTTCTACACGTGAGAAACCCTCCAATACCGGTAAGACTGTTCCTTAATCTATAACCATCTTATTGTCGGATCCTTCTCTGACTGAAAGCGGGACGCCGCTGAGTCAGCTATGGAGTAAGTTAAAACTTACGATCACTGCACCTTTGCCATACCAAGGCTAGCCTGCTATTTCTAACTGACA
Source organism: Bufo bufo (assembly GCF_905171765.1). Classification (NCBI taxonomy): domain Eukaryota; kingdom Metazoa; phylum Chordata; class Amphibia; order Anura; family Bufonidae; genus Bufo; species Bufo bufo. The sequence goes on from NC_053389.1 coordinate 458,002,407, forward strand.
TTTGTTTTACCTGGACCCCCATGACCTTTCCGGGTCAGTGAATTCCTATTTCAAGTTCATCACTACATTTTTTTCATATGATCGCGGCATATATTCTCACAAAGACTTTTATCAGCCAATCACTGTTTGTATTGTATCCTAATTGATATCAGATTGTTGCTTTTATGTCAGTTCATTTATCCTGTATTAACTTTATCTGTCTATTTGTGTCTGGAGTGAAGTATTGTCACGATTAATACTGCTATTATTCAGTGACTAGTCCGCACGTCAACCACAAATATACAGAATTTTTTATATGAATTATTGCCCAAAGCGTGGAAGTGTTATAAACTTTTTACTGTCGAACTTCTCACTGTCGTACCTATATTTCTGATATTTTAATTTCCGTACCCTATTTGTCATTTTAACTTAATAAATACCAGTCACTAAATATCCTTAGGTGTGCCCAGTCATTTTTCTCTATGAAAATCAGTTCCATTCACCTTGCAGAAATCCAATTTAACTGATTTTTAGTCACAGAAATTTTCTGCAGCAAACTGTCACGTGTTTAGGCACCCTAATACTAACGGCACATGAAGTCTCATATGACTCCTTATTACGGAGCCACAGGGAGTTTTGGTGAGTGCCCGTGTGTATTCTGTTTTTATCTAAATAAAAATCTCAGGTTATGAATACAATAATGAATAATGAAAACAGTGAGCGATTGAAACACTAAAGGGTCCTTTACAAGGGATGAGAATCCACCAGATAATTGCTAAGAAATGTTTATAGGAATGCTCGTTAGCAATTATCTGGTGGTCTACGGGTGCCACCGATTACTCGATAATTGAGTGAAACGCTCATTCAGTGGTTAATTGAATCATTTTTGTAGGCACCTAAATCGTTGGCCGGCAGCAGATCAAGCTGTCTGAACAAGCTCTGTTGCTGGCAAACAACGAGTCTGTATGGGGAAGAGTGATGGCATTTGTGATTGCTCCTCCCCATACTGTGGTGGAGATTGCTAAATTGTCTCGTCTAAAGGGACCTTAAGTATAAAATTGCAGAGCTTCATTACATGATTAAGGATTAATTACACAACTGGAAACACGAGTTCACACAGTGTTTTGGCATTATGTTTGGTGAGAGTGGAAAGTTTTTGTGATATGACACTTTTTATAAATGCAGTTGTTATCGAAACTGTGTCACCAGCTTTGTATATTGGCATGGTGCTGGTAAAGGGCATCTGTCAGCAGATTTGTACGTATAAAATTGGCTGACCTGTTGCATGTAAAGTCAAAGTACAGAGGGTGCGGCAGTTGCAGAGAGAGCTGAGCCTCTAGAAGTAACAACAATGCCCCATTGCTCCTAGAGGCTCATTTGCATATAGCAAAACTTCATATTTCTTATCAATGTGGACACATATGAACATGGGACCAACACAGATGCCATCAGCTGCAAGTGCACATGCAACAGGTCAGCAAGTTTCATAGGTGCAAATCTGCTGACAGATGTCAAACAATTCCACGTGAACAGCACATACATAGAGCCCTGGTCTTAGCTCAGGAACACAATGCAATATAAGGTGGCTAAATGCTATGCTTATTTGAGTGCATGTTAAAAGAAAAATACACACCCCCTTTATATTCTCTTGGTATTTGTCCTTTGTCATAGTATGAAAGTAAGGTTACAGACACCATCAGGTTTCTGGATGTAGTTTTGTAAGCCAAAATCAGGAGTGGATCATTAAAGTAAAGAAAGTATAAAGGACAGATACTGTACAACTTCTCTTTTTTTTATTCAGTCTTGGTTCTGCATCCAAAAACCTGATCGGGTGGCTGTACCCTTATATTTCTAACTATATAAGCGACATAGCTCGATTGCATCATCAAGCAAGCATATAGATTGTGTGTGTACTGAAAATGTTCACTAAAGAAATCAATGATCTTTAATTGCAGTGGGAATACACAAACCGAGGTTCAATGAGGGTTAAAGAAGGTAGGTCAATCAATTATTTCACCAATATATACTGTAGAAGGAAGCTTAGCTGCCCTGATGGTGGTCTTTAAAATAACTTTATACTGACTATGCTTAATGAAAGGCTTTCTCCAGATTTGGTTGCATCTGCTCACACAGCCAAAGGTAAACTATCTTCCATCACTACATTACGAAGCAAGTATCTGGTCAACTCCCAAGAAATACAGTATAAGGGATCATTTACATGACCGTATGCTCGCCGTGCCCATGTTGCGGACTGTGTGAACTCCGTAATGTGGTGCAAACCCATTGACTTGAATGGGTCCGCGACATGTCCTATCTTTTGCACTGTGGAGGTATGGACCCGAAAGCCCATGGAAGGGCTTCTGAATGTTTCTGTGCGTTTCTGATCCGTGCCTCCGCCCCGCAATAGATAGAATGCCCTATATTTTGCAGTACCATGCTGATCGCAGACCCATTCAAGTCAATGGGTCTGCACTGCAGCACAGAGTTCATGGCCAGTGCCCGTGTATTGCGTGTGAATAAGCCCTAAGGGTATTGTCCCATGGTCAGGTTTCTTGATGCAGATCTGAAAGCCAAATCCATGAGTGGATTCAAAAAAAGATAAGAAGTCATATCAGTCCAGTATACCTTCTCTCTGTTTATAATCCTCTCCTGATTTTGGCTTCCAAAACCGCATCAGGGAACCCTAATAACAAACAGTAGTTAACCTTTGGCTACAGAGAGGGAAGAAGCTAACCTTATTTTACTCACTTATATAGCTCTGACATATTCTGCAGTACTTTACAGACATTAGCATCATGCTGTCCCCAATGGGGCTCACAATCTAAGTTGCCTATTAATATGTCTTTGCGGTGTGGGGGGAAACCGGAGTACCCGGAGGAAACCCACGCAAACATGAGGGGAACATACAAACTCCATGCAGATGTTGTCCTTGGTCAGATTCAAACCTAAGACTCCAGCGTTGCAAGGCACCAGTGCTAACCACTGAGCCAGCGTGCTGCCCAACCATAACTTTATATACACCATGTATGCAGGATAACAGGCTGAACTGGATGGACAGAGGTCTTTTTTCAGCCTTATAGACTATGTTACAATGTATGTCTTATAGTTTTATAGTTTACCATTTTGGAATAACCTGGTTAAAATATGGGAAACCTACCTAATTCAGTAAATCTTATTCACTAACGTTAGTTCAAGCTGCAAATCCCCACTAAAGCCATAGTAACCAGTCATCTGTCTAGTGAAAGTTATACAATGAAAAGCAAATGTTTGATTAGTTGCTATGGTTTTAAAGTAGATTTGCACATATTTGAAATGTACCTAAATTATCCTACGGTGCAATGTCATATCCTGTCAGCAGGTCACACAACATGGTATGTGTGCATAGGTAAAATATAATCTCCAATGATTCGAGGGCTGAAGCAGTCCTGGATTCATTACATGGTAGCAGAGTGCCATGTGTAACATAGTCAGTATTGTTAAACATATACTAATGTGTAGTATTCTCATTTGAATGGACACGTTCCCATGCTGGAGCGCTCCTAAAGAGTTCATGTTTTAAAGATGACAAGAATAGAATGAAGCAGGGCGTTCCATTCAAATAAAGAGTGGGCCTCCCCTTGTCATCGAGGAGAATAGACCTACGAGGGAAGGGGGAAAGGCGGGCACTTCTCTGCAAGCACCAGGCAGCAGCAGGGCAGGGTTTACTCCACCATAGTTTACATGGAGGAAGGGGGGCAATGGAGGCTGCCCTTCAAAGGCAATGCACTACCACATGGTCTGGACAGTGTGCTAAGAAGCTTACTATGAGCGCTGAAAACATTCTTACCTGTCGTACACATAAATGACTCATGTTTACTAATGGATATTATGAGAGATGTATACCAGGGATGGTACAACAGCAGCAGCACTACCTTCATCCTTTCATCCGCCCTGTCAGCTTATATGATTAGGACCTGCATCGTCCTAATGAGATTTAGCGAGGCCATGAAAAAGGGTAATGACATCAAGATTTAACCACAATTCTACCTTTCGACCTTCACAAGCGTCTGAAGCTGACATCAGTAGAAAATGATTCATTCACACTGCGCAGAGATAAAGGGCTTCTTCATCCAGCCAACACGAGAAGTCTACTATGAAATGTGAGGATAGGTAGCAGTCGTTAGACAAAACCTCAAGCATTTTCTTACGATTCAGTAACATAAAATCTACATTCCTGTGTACACACACCACCGCCATACACTCATACCCCCTATAATGCAGTAAAGCTGATTCCTGCAAGGCGGTTGTTCAGCTTCTGATCAGAGGACCTCACGTATATGGAAGCAGAGAAGAAGCATGCTGTCTGATTTCCCCTAACCACATATGTGCTTGCAGACTGACATGCGGCACAAGCACCATCTGCACACATGTGTGAGGCGCACACGCTCCATCCTGAGGTGGGGTCCGTGTAGACATAGAATCCCACCAGCATCAGACAGGCCTCCAGTGCTTTGTAAGGATCAGCCAACAGCATCACTGCTTCAAACACAACACCTTCCTCTTCCCCTCCACATATCCGAGCTAAACATCAATCAAATATTGGATATGAAATGGATGTGCCTTACCTGTGGACGGACGGAAGATGAGGATGATGGGTGATCAGAGAGCACGCCTGCTGTGTGTACACTGTGTGATGGTGACGGATCTGCACATGTTCCATCAGAGCTGGGTTAAGAGGAGGAATGAGTGGGAGGAGACTGTCTGAAACAAATCCACACCGTACAAGCTGTAGCAAGCTGCATGCATCATCTTGGTCCCAGGGAGTGGTCCATACCCGGAGCCTGAGAGTCATCTGAGCTCACCCTAAATTATCTCTTAGGCCTTGGCTAATAATTCATTGAAAAATATAACATTTATTCAAAATGTAAATCCTTATTTGTGCGTAATTATACCATAAGTGTGAAATCAGATCAACAAATTTCCTGTTCAGATGGTGTCCAAGTGTTGAATGGACGGCACAAAACTGAACGCTGACCCATTAAAAGTGAATGCTGCCGAAAAGTCACTATAGTTTTTGTGGTGGATGTACCTGCTGTAATAAATGGTTTGGAGAATTGATGGGATCTGTTCATAAATTATTAATAGATACACTGTAGATAGATAGATAGATAGATAGATAGATATGAGATAGATAGATAGATAGATAGATAGATACACTGTAGATAGATAGATAGATAGATATGAGATAGATAGATAGATAGATAGATAGATAGATAGATATGAGATAGATAGATAGATATGAGATAGATAGATAGATAAATAGATACATAGAAGATAGATGAATTGATAGATTGATACACAGATAGATAGACTGTAGATAGATGAACAGATCGAAGACAAATAGATGATTGATACATAGACACATAGATACACAGATGGATAGACTGTAGATAGATAGATAGATAGATAGATAGATACATGTAAATAGATAGATAGATAGATAGATAGATAGATAGATAGATAGATAGATAGATAGATAGATAGCAGTGATGAGCAGCAGGGGCAATACTCAAATATACCCATATTCATCATATATTCGCAAATTCGAGAACTCGTGATCTCCAGTCATTATTTTCTTGATTATGAAAATCGGCAATCGGAAAAATTAGCGATAAAAATTCATGATACGAAAATTAGGGATCAACACTACTCCTAAAGTCAAAGATATTGCAGCCTTATCATTGGCCCCAAGCAAGAAGCAGTGAGGGATCATGTGTACTGGTGAAAAAAATCTAGAAGATTCGCGATTATGAGGATATAGCACTATATTCTAGATATTCGCAAATTCTCGAAGAACCAATATTCGCGATAAAAATTTGCGATTAGAATATTCGCGATCAACACTACATTGCAGATAGATAGATCGATAGATAGATATATTCATTGTAAATAGATAGATAGATAGATACTGTGATATATAGATACTGTGATATATAGATACTGTGATAGATAGATAGATAGATAGATAGATAGATAGATAGATAGATAGATAGATAGACTGTAGATAGATAGGTCAATAGATAGATATTAGATAGATTGGAAGATAGACAGATACACTGTAGAAAGAAAGAACTGTAGATAGATAGATAGATAGATAGATAGATAGATATATTCATTGTAAATAGATAGATAGATAGATAGATAGATAGATAGATAGATAGATAGATAAAATCTATAAACAGATAAACAGTGTGACACAGTGAGAGGTTTGGTCTGGGAAAACAGGTATTTTCCTACCAGCATGTGCTGCTGGGATGGTTTACATCCAGGTGAGGTCAAATACCAGACCGGATTTTAAGTACCGGTCCGGGTTTTGTCAGCACCTGGCTGTCCTTAAATAGGCAGCTGGGCTCAGAAGCAAGGTCTCTGTGTTGGGATCTGGGACCCTAGTGTCTGGATGAAGGCTTGCTACCTGTTTGACGTTAAAACAGGTTGGTGCTGCTATGCTTAAGGACTCTTTGAGGCAGAATTGCCGCATGGTGTGAATTACTGTACCACCAACACAGCAAGGTGACTTTTTGCTTGTTTATGACTGCTTGTTTTGTCACTTGCCTAAAGTGTGAATAAAACACTGAACTGTTTGATCCAAAGAACTTGTTGTTGCCTCTATATTGCGTCCGCTAATCCTGTCTACCAGAGCGAAACCCCACAATTGGTGGAGGATGCAGGCAAGAGCAGTCAGGCTGGCGTGACTGCCGATATTTTTGGTTTCTGCATCTTTCAGGCACAGTTGTATGTCGCACATTAAACCAGCTGTATTACAACCAGTGCCCCACGACAAAATGAAGGCTGTTGTGAAGTCCCTCATTGAGGCTAATCTGCAGCAGCGAGAGACAAACCTGCAGCAACGCGAGGCTAATAAGCAGCAGGAGGAGACTAACCGGTTGCTATGATGGCTTTGCAGACAGCAGGAGCAACCCAAAGTGTCCACGATGCCTGGAAAGCAGTCCGTGCCACGATTCCTAAGATGACCCCCGCAGACGACATCATAACCTACCTGGCGATGTACAAGAAAGTGGCCATCAGGGAAAAGCTACCCCGTAACCAGTGGGCTGAGGTCGTCGCTCCGTTCCTGGCATCCGATTCCCAGCGGGTGTATTTCGACTTGCCGGACGAACAAGCGGCCGAATACCAGAAAGTCAAGGGTGAGATTCTGGCAAGACTGGGGGTGAATGTGTTGGTCCGGGCACAGCGGGTGCATCAGTGGGGGTTCAACCCGGCTGAGCCTGCAAGACTCCAGTATTATAACTTACTTCACCTTGCAAAAATGGCTACAGCCTGACGTGCTGAGTCCCACTGCTATGCTGGATTGTCTGTTAGCCGATATGTTCTGGTGGGCTTTGCCATACCCTCTCCAGCACTGGATCTGTCAGGTGTCTCCTGGCAATGCCTTTGAGATGGTGGACCTAGTGGAAAGCTATGAAGCTACCAGGAATATAAAGGAGGGTTCTGTCGGAAGAGGGGTCGGCAAACCGCGGAAATCTCCACCCCAGACCCGGAGATTTGAGCTGATAAAACCAGCCCGGGATGTACCCACGGCGGGCCTGGCTCCGATAGTCTGCTGGCGGTGTCAGGAGCCTGGCCATGTAAGGGCTGACTGTCCCCATCAGGTTGAGCCCATGGACACTGACTATGGCTACCATCAGTCGCTATATGCCAGGAGGCTGTGTGCAACAGGTACCCCAGAGTCTCTAGATCACTTGTGCCAGGTGGAAGTGGGAGACACTCCGGCAGAGGCTCTGCTGGACTCAGGGAGTCTGGTGACCCTAGTAAGGGCTACCTTGGTGCAGTCCACTGATTATACTGGCCAGAAAGTTGGGGTGATGTGCATCCACGGAGACTTAAAAGACTACCCCACCGTGCTGGTGTCTCTAACCACAGTGGCCGGTAGATGGACCCACGAGGTGGCTGTCTCCACAAATCTATATTATGAACCCATAATAGGGAGAGACTTCCCGGGCTTCCCGCCACTGTGGGCTGCTATGAGAGTGACTGATATCCATGAGACAGGGGTAACCCTAGCAGAGTGGTCCGGCTCAGGGGGGAGACCAGAACCCTGGGAACCTGATACCGAAGGGCCAGCGGTAGGGGTGATCGCTACTTCTGTAGAAGAGGGGGAGACACCCCCCCTAAATGTGATGGTGGGAGACGTGAAGGACTTGCAGCCGGGTCCTGAATTGGCAGATCTCAATGTCTCCGGGGATAATTTTGGTACCGCCCAACGTCGGGACCCAACCCTATGCCGCGCCGGAGAAAATGTGTTAATAGTAGATGGTGAACCACAGCAACCTGGGGCAGAGTCAGTGTTTTCCCGTTTTGTGGTTCATCAGGATATGTTGTATCGGGTAAACCAACTACGGGGTGAGCCTATTGAACAGTTGGTGGTCCCCAAGGCTTATCACAAGCTTGTCTTAGATCTAGCCCACCAACACGTTCTTGGGGGTCACCTAGGGCTGCAGAAAACTCAGGATCGTATTCTACAGTAGTTTTACTGGCCCAGCATATTCAAACAAGTGGAAGAGTTTTGTAAGTCTTGCCCGACCTGCCAGATAACTAGCCCCCAGCCACATTTCCGTAGTCCCCTAGTACCTCTCCCGATTATCGAAGTACCGTTTGACCGAATAGCTATGGACCTCATAGGCCCAGTACCTAAGTCCGCTAGAGGGCATCAACACGTCTTAGTCATTCTAGACTACGCCACTCGGTACCCGGAGGCAGTGCCACTGCAACATACCTTGACCAAACTCATAGCTAAGTAGTTAATGAAGATGTTTTCCTGAGTAGGACTACCTAAAGAGGTACTGATCGACATAAGGAACCCTTTTATGTCCAAGGTGATGAGGGAACTCTGTAAGTTGCTGCACATAAAACAACTACGGACGTCCGTTTACCATCCGCAAATGGACGGTCTGGTAGAACGGTTTAACCAAACATTAAAAAATATGTTGAAAAAGGTAGTGTCTAAAGATGTGAAGGACTAGAACCTCCTTCTGCCCTATCTCATGTTCGCAGTGCGAGAGGTACCCCAGGCCTCTACTGGGTTCTCGCCCTTCAAACTGCTATATGGCAGACACCCTCACGGTCTCTTGAATGTGGCCAAATAGGCGTGGGAACAACAACCCACTCCAGATAAAAGTGTCATTAAGTAAGTTACCCAGATTTAAGACCAGATAGAGACAGTGTTCCCTCTTGTTATGGAGCATAGGGAGGCAGCTCAGCGAGTCCAAAGTTGAGTCTATAATTGGCAGGCTCGGGTCTGGGTGATCGGGTTTTGGTTCTGGTGCTGACCGTGGACAGTAAGTTCCTGGCCCTACGAAGTACTCGAGAAAATTTGAGATGTAAACTACAAGGTACACCAGCCAGGGCGGCGAAAGCTGGAGCAGGTTTACCATGTGAATTTACTCAAACCGTGGAAAGATAGGGAAACCTGTACAGAAGACAGCCCTCGGCCGGGTTTTCTAGGAGAAGAGGTACCGGACCCTCTGTCTAATGCAAGAGAGCTAGCTGCCACAGTAAAAATTGCTGACAGCCTCTCCTCTAAACAGACTCAGGAGGCCAGAGAGTTCATTAGTTGGAACACGGATGTGTTCTCGGACCTCCCTGGACTTCCATAATCCAGCATGACATTTGTCACTGAGCCTCAGGCAAAAGTCTGATTAAAACCATACCAGGTACCCGAGGCTCGGTGACAAGCCATATCAGAGTAGTTGCAGCTAATGTTGCAGCTAGATGTCATTGAGGAGTCAAAAAGTGAGTGGGCCTGTCCTATAGTATTGATACACAAGCCAGACGGGACGTTGTGGTTTTGTAACGACTTTCGAAAACTTAATGAGGTTTCCAAGTTCGATGCGTATACCATGCCCCGGGTGGATGAGCTCATCGAGAGGTTAGGACCTCACGAAAAGGTACTGGCAGGTGCCCTTAATGGAGGCTGGCAAAGAGAAAACTGCCTTCATCACACCTGAGGGGCTGTATCAATATAAGGTCTTACCCTTTGGTCTGCATGGCGCCCCCGCCACTTTTCAGTGACTAATGGACATTGCGCTTCGTCCACATCGTCGGTACGCTTCGGCTTACCTGGACGATATTGTCATCCACAGTACCGACTGGGAAAGTCACCTACCAAAAGTGCAGGCTGTAGTGGACTCTCTTCGGAAAGATGGCCTATCCGCTAACCCAAAAAATGTCCGATGGGGTTAGATGAGACTAAGTACCTGGGGTATGTCACTTGCCGCGGAGTCATCAAACCCCAAGGGAACAAAATAGAGGCGATACGGAATTGGCCCTGACCTGTCACCACTAGGCAAATAAAGTAATTCCTGGGAATGGTGGGCTATTACATGAGTTTTGTTCCCCACTTTGCTACTCTAGCCGCGCCCTTGACAGGACTGTTGAAGAGACAAAAGTCAACGATGGTTCGCTGGGATGATCGGGCGGAAGAGGCCTTCTCCACTTTGAAGTCGGCCCTGTGCGGGTCCCCGGTTTTGGTGACGCTCGACTTCAAAAGGTAGTTTATAGTACAGACCGATGTCTCCGAAGTAGGCCTTGGTGCTGTACTGTCTGAGGAACATCCCGTTGTCTTCCTCAGCTGTAAGCTCACCCCAGCCGAGACCCGGTATAGTACAGTGGAGAGAGAGTGCCTGGCTATCAAGTTGGCACTAGAATCTCTCCGCTATTATTTATTGGGGAGAAAATTCCGCCTGGTGACTGACCACTACCCTCTCAAGTGGATGAGACAGGCCGGTGGAACACAGGGAAGGCCGGTTACAGGGAAACGCGGATGCCCTGTCCCGGGTACACTGTCTGGCGTGTGTTCACCCCCTCAAGGTTGAACAAAGGGGGGCGGGGTATGTGACACAGTGAGAGGTTTGGTCTTGAAAACAGGTATTTTCCTCCCAGCATGTGCTGTTGGGCTGATTTACAGCCAGGTGAGGTCAAATTCCGGACCGGATTTTAAGTACCGATCCGGGTTTTGGCAGCACCTGGCTGTTCTTAAATAGACAGCTGGGCTCAGAAGCGAGGTCTCTGTGTTGGGATCTGGGACCCTTGTGTCTGGATGAAGGCTTGCTACCTGTTTGGTGTGAAAATAGGCTGGTGCTGCTATGCTCAAGGACTCTTTGAGGCAGAATTGCCACATTGTGTGAATTGTGACCAACACCGCAAGGTGACTTTTTGCTTGTTTATGACTGCTTGTTTTGTCACTTGCCTAAAGTGTAAATAAAATACTGAATTGTTTGATCCAAAGAACTTGCTGCCTCTATATTGCGTCCGCTAACCCTGTCTACCAGAGCGACACCCCACAACAGATAGATAAATACACTGTAGATAAAATAAACAGGTATAAGAATTAGGTATAAGATAGATATAGATTGACAAATACACTATAGATAGATAGAAAGATAGACTGATCAATAGATATATAGATAGATAGATTGTAGATAGACATATGCAATGTAAATAGAAAGATAGATAGATAAATAGATAGATTGTAGATAGACAGAAAGATAGATTCGCGTCCCCACCTATCCCTTGTTTAAACTTGATGGACTTATGTCTTTTTTCAACCGTATGAAAGGGGTTGTCCAAGTTATATTTATTGATGACCTATCCTCAGGATAGGTCATCAATATCAGATCGGCTGGGGTCTGACACCCGGCACCGCCGCCGATCAGATGTTTGAAGAGAAGGCGCACGCCGTGCCAGCGATGCCTCCCCTTTATTGTTTACCTTCTCGCCGTTGCATCTGCAGCGGTGAGCAGGTGTAATTACACCCAAGCCGTCCCATTCATTTCAATGGTACGGATCGCTCCTATATACTTGTATAGGAGCGATCCGTACCATTGAAATTAATGGAACGGCTTGGGTGTAATTACACCTGCTCACCGCTGCAGATGCAACGGCGAGAAGGTAAACAATGAAAGGGAGGCAGCGCTGGAACGGCGCGCGCCTTCTCTTCAAACAGCTGATCGGCGGAGGTGCCAGGTGTCGGACCCCAGCCGATCTGATATTGATGACCTATCCTGAGGATAAGGCCTCATGCACATGGCTGTCTTCCGCGGCCGAGAGCTGTCTGTGGTAACAGGGCCTGGATTCCTGTTCATGTCGCCGCTGCACTACAGTAATACACTTTATGAGTATATTACTGTAGTGCAGCGGCGGCATGAAGCGCACGGCGTCATAGCAACCAATGACGCCGTGAGCTCCTGCTCTGAACAGGAATCCAGGCCGTGTTACCACGGACCGCTCTCGGCCGCGGAACACGGCCGTGTGCATGAGGCCTAAGTCATCAATAAATATAACTTGGACAACCCCTTTAACTATATAACTATGTAATAGACAAAAAGATAGATAGATACATACATACATACACACATTGCGGAGAGATAACTAGATATATTCATTGTAAATAGATAGATAAATACTGTAATTGATAGATAGATACGTAATAGATAGATAGATACTGTGATAGATAGATAGATAGATAGATAGATAGATAGATAGATAGATAGATAGATAGATAGATAGATAGATAGATAGATAGATAATCCAAAATGTTGTGAGCGGCACTGCAGTCAAATAGTTATGGTGTGCCAGCGGCTGTGAAGACAACAAAAAATCTGTCTCTTTTCTCACTTATTCTCTGTTGTTATCTATTCCAGATTTTTTTTTTTCTGGATAACTTATCCCAAAATCACGGAGAGCCAAAAAATGTTACGAACAAAATGGAAAACCATAATGAATGATGAAGATTATAAGTAATACAGCTCTACAGATCAATATACTGATAACACCTCATTACCAGGCATTTAATGTGAGCTGTAAAATAATGATAAATACCACCAAAATAATCTAGGAAAGTGCCACCAGCCTCAAATAAATCACAGACACATTTTTTTTTTTTCATGGACATGGTTGAGCGAACCCGAACTGTAAAGTTCGGGTTCATACCAAACTTTAGGATTTTTTTACACCAGACCCGAAACCGAACATTTCAGTAAAAGTTGGGGTTTGAGTTCGGTGTTCGGAGATTTAATGGCGCTTTTTGAAAGGCTGAAGGACAGCCAATCAACAAGCGTTTAACTCGTGTGCCCTTAGAAGCCATCACAGCCATGCCTACTAATGGCATGGCTGTGATTGGCCAGTTCAGCATGTGACCCAGCCTCTATATAAGCTGGAGTCACATAGTGCCGCACGTCACTCTGCTCTTACTAGTGTAGGGATAGGATGCTGCTGCTGTGAGGGAGAGAAAAGGGAAGAATCTATCTGATATCAGAACTTTTTCTTAACTCTGCGATCTACAGCAAAAACAAATTTGTGGGTGCAATGCAACATTTTTGTACCCTGCCCTGAGCCCAGTGACACAGAAAAATATGTTTTATCCATCTGTTAGTTAGGTGGGCGTCGGCGGCCATTTTGTGCAAGTTCAGTGCACCAGCACTGCATATGTGCCAGGGACAATAATTTAATCCTGTTCTTTTAGTTCAGTAGGCAACATATACCCATTTTTTAAGTGCACCTTCACTGCATATGTGCCAGGGGAAGGGAAAATAATATAGGCAATCCGTCTGTGAGTTCAGGGACCCAGGGGGTGACATATTCACATTTTTTTCTGTAAAGTAAAATCCAAGTAAATCCATCTGTTAGATTCTGGGGGGACAAATTATTATTTGTGTTGCTAAAAAGTACATTTGTGCCCTGCAGTGCATTTGTGATAGTGAAAAAAAATCTGTTTAATTGTGGGTGAAAAAAATCATATATTTTTTTTCCATAAAGTACCTTTGCAGCCTTTGCTACATTTCTGACAGTCCAAAACAAGCGTTAAATACTGCTGTTATATTGTGGTTTAAAAAAAACACCCATTTTGTGCTCGATACTACATTTGCGGCCTTTGCTGCATTTCTGACAGTCCAATACAAGCGTTAAATACTGCTGTTATATTGTGGTTTAAAAAAAACACCCATTTTGTGCTCGATACTACATTTGCGGCCTTTGCTGCATTTCTGACAGTCCAATACAGCCGTTAAATACTGCTGTTATATTGTGGTTTAAAAAAAACACCCATTTTTTGCTAGATACTACATTTGCGGCCTTTGCTGCATTTCTGACAGTCCAATACAAGCAGTAAATACTGCTGTTAGATTTTTGTTTGGAGTAAAGACCCATTTTATGCTAGATACTACATTTGTGGCCTTTGCTGCATTTCTGACAGTCCAATACAAGCGTTACCGTAAATACTGCTGTTAAATTTTTGTTTGGAATAAAGACCCATTTTTTGCTAGATACTACATTTGCAGCCTTGGCTGCATTTCTGACAGTCCAATACAGCCGTTAAATACAGCTGTTATATTGTGCTTTTAAAAAACACCCATTTTGTGCTAGGTACTACATTTGCGGCCTTTGCTGCATTTCTGACTGTCCAATACAAGCGTTAAATACTGCTGTTAAATTTTTGTTTGAGAAAAACACCCATCTTGTGCTAGATACTACATTTGCAGCCTTTGCTGCATTTCTGACAGTCCAATACAGCCGTTAAATACAGCTGTTATATTGTAGTTAAAAAAAAAACACCCATTTTGTGCTAGATACATTTGCGGCCTTTGCTGCATTTCTGACAGTCCAATACAACCAGTCAATACTGCTGTTACATTGTTGGTTAACAAATTTAAATTTTTGGTGACCGTGAAGTAATTGTAAAAAATTCACCTGTCACACTGTTGTGTGACCTCAAGAAAAAAAAATTCTTTATGACACCGGCACAGCCTTACTGTCAGTGAACTTAATTGTTGACTATTGGTGGTTACATTGTCGCCTGACATAAACCATCTGTTAGTTTGGTAGGTGAATGCAAAGAATGAGGAGAGCATCAAATAAGGGATGTGGCCCTGGTTGTGGTGCTGCTGGTGCTGGTGGAGCTCCTTTCGATCTGTGACAGCTAAACGCACAAGTGAAACACCTTCCTCAGGTGCGAGTAGGCAACAGAACCTTCAGCGTTATTTGGTAGGGCCGAATGCGGCTCTACGAATGGTGAGGCCAGAACAAGTAAAGGCGATAGTAGATTGGGTGGCTGACAGTGCCTCCAGTTCCTTCACAGTGTCTCCCACCCAGTCCCTTGCTGAAAGATCAGAGTTGGCACCTGCTGCCCATGGCCATCAGTCTTTCACCTCACCCCCTTGCAAATCAGGCAAGCAGTCTGAGCCCCAAGTCATGCCGCAGTCTCTTATGCTTTTTGATGACTCTGCTGGCAGGGTTTCCCAGGGCCATCCACATAGCCCTGCCCCAGAAGTGGAAGAGATTGAGTGCACCGATGCCCAACCACTTATGTTTCAGGATGAGTACATGGGAGGACCATCGCAGCACATCTCGGATGATGACGAAACACAGGTGCTAACTGCTGTGTCTTTCTGCAGTGTGCAGACCGACAAGGAGGGCAGGGGTGAAGACTGGGTGGAAGATAATGTGGAGGACGAAGAGGTCCTCAACCCCACATGGAATCAAGGTCATGCGAGTGACCTGTCTAGTTCAAAAGAAGAGGCGGTGGTCGCACAGAGCCACCATCACAGCAAAAGAGGGAGCAGGGTGCAAAAGCAGAGTGGCCGTCCCCTAGACAGTATGCCTGCTACCACACCAAGGGACCGAGCACACCAAAGCCAGCTACAAGGAGTTCCCTGGTGTGGCAGTTCTTCAGACAATGTGCTGACGACAAGACACATGGTTTGTACGCTGTGCAGTCAGAGCCTGAAGGGAGGCATAAACTTTCTCAACCTGAGGACAACCTGGATGACCAGGCATCTACAGTGGGATACGAAAGTTTGGGCAACCTTGTTAATCGTCATGATTTTTCTGTATAAATCGTTGGTTGTTACGATAAAAAATGTCAGTTAAATATATCATATAGGAGACACACACAGTGATATTTGAGAAGTGAAATGAAGTTTATTTTACAGACAGTTTGGATTTACAGAAAGTTTGCTATAATTGTTTAAACAAAATTAGGCAGGTGCATAAATTTGGGCACTGTTGTCATTTTATTGATTCCAAAACCTTTAGAACTAATTATTGGAACTCAAATTGGCTTGGTAAGCTCAGTGACCCCTGACCTACATACACAGGTGAATCCAATTATGAGAAAGAGTATTTAACCCTCCTCTTGTGTTAAGGTCAGAACCGACCCGTTTTCAGGTTTTGAATAAGTATCACATAAATTTGTTTATTGCATCAAGATTTTTTTACTTTGTCAGGAACCTCTATTTAAACAATGCAATAGAAAAATAATCCTTTTCACTAAATTATAAAATACTGTGGTGAAAATTAAGACGTTTATGGTCAATTCTGACCCAGTTATAATATAGGATTATAGGACACTAATAAGTGCCAAAACTGAAATCATAAACACTCTCTCTGCTTAGTAACACTGACAGCCAATCACCTCTCAACCCTGTGAGCTGTAGTTAGGGAGGGGCCTATCTCTTTGCCTGCTTGTCTGCTTCTCTAAATAAATTATTCTATTGAGGTTTATTTTACCATTTTTTAAATTTGAAAATGAGAGGTATGCTATCAAAAGAAAGGTCTAAGGGGGTCACACCAAAAATATTAAAACCAATCTTTTCAAGGATAAAGAAGCCTAACAAGGTAACCAAGAGGTAAGAAATAAATTGGATGATAAATAATTGTTCAGAGGGTATTTTATGGCTGATTTAAGACACGGGTCAAAACCGACCCGTTAACATCATGGATAGTAACAGAAAGCTAACATAAGAGGAGGGTTAAGGGGGTCAATTGTAAGTTTCCCTCCTCTTTTAATTTTCTCTGAAGAGTAGTAACATGGGGGTCTCAAAACAACTCTCAAATGACCTGAAGACAAAGATTGTTCACCATCATGGTTTAGGGGAAGGATACAGAAAGCTGTCTCAGAGATTTCAGCTGTCTGTTTCCACAGTTAGGAACATATTGAGGAAATGGAAGACCACAGGCTCAGTTCAAGTTAAGGCTCGAAGTGGCAGACCAAGAAAAATCTCGGATAGACAGAAGCGACGAATGGTGAGAACAGTCAGAGTCAACCCACAGACCGACACCAAAGACCTACAACATCATCTTGCTGCAGATGGAGTCACTGTGCATCGTTCAACCATTCGGCACACTTTACACAAGGAGATGCTGTATGCGAGAGTGATGCAGAGGAAGCCTTTTCTCCGCCCACAGCACAGAAAGTGCCGCTTGAGGTGGGCTAAAGCACATTTGGACAAGCTAGCTTCATTTTGGAATAAGGTGCTGTGGACTGATTAAAGTAAAATTTAGTTATTTGGCCATAACAAGGGGCGTTATGCATGGAGGAAAAAGAACACAGCATTCCAAGAAAAACACCTGCTATCTACAGTAAAATATGGTGGTGGTTCCATCATGCTGTGGGGCTGTGTGGCCAGTGCAGGGACTGGGAATCTTGTCAAAGTTGAGGGATGCATGGATTCCACTCAGTATCAGCAGATTCTGGAGACCAATGTCCAGGAATCAGTGACAAAGCTGAAGCTGCGCCGGGGCTGGATCTTTCAACAAGACAACGACCCTAAACACTGCTCAAAATCCACTAAGGCATTTATGCAGAGGAACAAGTACAACGTTCTGGAATGGCCATCTCAGTCCCCAGACCTGAATATAATTGAAAATCTGTGGTGTGACTTAAAGAGAGCTGTCCATGCTCGGAAGCCATCAAACCTGAATGAACTAAAGATGTTTTGTAAAGAGGAATGGTCCAAAATACCTTCAACCAGAATCCAGACTCTCATTGGAACCTACAGGAAGCGTTTAGATGCTGTAATTTCTCCAAAAGGAGGATCTACTAAATATTGATTTCATTTCTTTTTTGTGGTGCCCAAATTTATGCACCTGCCTAATTTTGTTTAAACAATTATAGCACCCTTTCTGTAAATCCAATAAACTTCATTTCACTTCTCAAATATCACTGTGTGTATCTCCTATATGAAATATTTAACTGACATTTTTTATCATAACAACCAACGATTTATACAGGAAAATCATGACGATTAACAAGGTTGCCCAAACTTTCGCATCCCACTGTAAGCACAAAGCACGAGCTGCAGTGGATAGACACCTCAAAAACAAAGAAAGGTCTCTGGCCCCTCCTGCTTCCTCTTCTGCTGCAGTCTCGCCATCTTCATCCCCCTCTGGAGTGACAGTGGCACCTGCCACCCCCCAAAAAGAGGATGTGCCAGCAACACCACCACCTGGGTCACCAAGCATCTCCACAATGTCCCATGGAAGCGTTCAGCTGTCTATCTCTCAAACACTGGAACGAAAGAGGAAGTCCCCCCCCAACCCACCCACGATCCCTGGCCCTGAATGCCAGCTTTTCAAAATTCCTGGCCTTTGAAATACTGTCATTCCGTCACGTCGCTCCCAGCCGCCACTACTTTTCTAGGCGAGCCATCCCTTTCCTGTACAACCAAATGGGGGACAAAATAAGGTGTGCACTGCACAATGCCATCTGTGGCAAGGTCCACCTGACTACGGATACGTGGACCAGTAAGCAAGGTCAGGGATGTTATATGTCCCTAACAGCACACTGGGTAAATGCAGTGGTGACTGGGCCTGAGGCGGATAGCAGTTTGGCGCATGTCCTTCCACCACCAAGGATTGCAGGGTGTTTCTCTTTGCCTCCTGTTGCTTCCTCCTCCTCCTCCTCCTCCTCCTCCTACTACTACACGGCCCCTCCGCTCCGCCAATAAGATGAATTTGGTTATTCCCAGAATCCACTTAAAATCATTTGGTGCACGGGCATTTTCCAATGCAGCCTCTACTCTGTGGAACTCATTCCCACAATCAGTGCGAGAGGCCCCTTCTGTGGAGAGCTTTAAGATAAGGCTAAAAACCCACCTCTTTTCCCGAGCCTTTGAGACTGCAGAATGCAGGGTCACAGCGCTTTGAGTCCCCAGGGAGAAAAGCGCTCTAAAAATATCATTATTATTATTATTATTATTATTACTCCGCTTCTTCATCCTCTACCACCTCCTCATCCGGTCAGCATAACACCTTTACCACCAACTTCAGCACAGCCAGGGATAAACGACAGCAGGCAGTTTTAAAACTTATCTGTTTGGGGGACAAACCCCACACCGCGCAGGAGCTGTGGACGGGCATGGAACAACAGACCGATGAGTGGTTGGTGCCAGTGAGTCTCAAGCCCGGCCTGGTGGTGAGCTATAATGGGCAAAATCTCTGGGCCTAGCCGGTTTGACGCACATCCCTTGCCTGGCGCATGTGCTGAATTTGGTGGTGCAGAAATTCCTGAAAAATTACCCCAATATGTCAGAGCTGCTGCGGAAAGTGAGAGCCATCTATGTGCACTTCCAGCATTCTCACCCTGCTGCTGCTCGCCTGTCAGTGCTGCAGTGTAACTTCGGCCTTCCTGCTCACCGCCTCATATGCGACGTGACCATAAGGTGGAACTCCACCTTGCACATGCTGGTCAGACTGTGCGAGCAGCAGTAAGCGATAGTGGAGTTTCAGCTGCAGCACGCACGGGTGAGTCGCTCTGCGGAACAGCACCACTTCACCACCAATGAGTGGGCCTCCATGCGAGGCCTGTGTGTCTTGTTGCGCTGTTTCGAGTACTCCACCAACATGGCCAGTGCCGATGACATTGTTCTCAGCATTACTATCCCACTTCTATGCCTAGTTAAAAAAACGCTTCGTGATATGATGGAAGAGGATGTGGCACAGGAGGAGGAGGAAGAGGGATCATTTACAAGGGTTTCAGGCCAGTCATTCACAAGTGGCTCCGAGGGTGGGTTCCTACATCAACATACGCCAGGTACACAATTGTCCAGCCAGGGCACAGTTCTGGAGGATGACGAGGTGGAGGATTAGGAGGAGGAGGAAGAATCGTGTTCACAGCAGGGTGGCACCCAAACCAGCTCAGGGCCATCACTGGTGCGTGGCTGGGGGGATACAGAGGAAACAGACGATTTACCTCCCACAGAGGACAGCTTGTCGTTGCCTCTGGGCAGCCTGCCACACATGAGCGATGTGTGCAGTGTCTCCGCAACGATTGCCAAGTTGGCCACATTCTAACTTGTACTGATTACTGGGTGGCCACGCTGCTGTTAGAAGGACAATGTACCATCCTTCATTTCGTCACTGGAGCGTGATCATAAGATGCGCGAGTACAAGCGCACGTTAGTAGATGCGCTGCTGATGGCATTCTCACTTGACAGCGGGGGCACAGTTGAAGCACAAGGCGAAGGCAGAAGAGGAGGAAGAGGTCGCCAACGTAGCTGGGGCACCGCCAGCACCTCAGAAGGCAGGGATAGCATGGCCGAAATGTGGAATAGCTTTGTCAGCACGCCACAACAACCAGCACCACCAGCTGATATGGAACGTCTTAGCAGGAGGCAGCATTTCAGCAACATGGTGGAGCAGTATGTGTGCACATGCCTACACGTACTGACTGATGGGTCTGCCCCCTTCAACTTCTGGGTCTCCAAATTGGGCACATGGCCTGAGCTTGCCCTTTATGCATTGGAGGTGCTGGCCTGCCCTGCATCCAGTGTATTGTCTGAACGTGTGTTTTGCTCGGCAGGGGGTGTTATCACAGTCAAGCACAGCCACCCGTCCACAGCCAATGTGGACAAGCTCACGTTCATTGAAATGAACCAGGCATGGATCCCACAGGACTTGTCCGTACCTTGTGCAGAATAGACATGTATACCGGCCTCACCCAGCCATTGTTATACTCCAGCGCACTTTCTCATTGTTTTCTTTTTTATATTTCCCAATGTTTTGGGGTGTACCCTAATTTAAACAACAACAACAAAAAGATACCAGTGTCGGCTACCTCCTTCTCCTCCACCGCCGCTTCCACCTACACTGCCTTGTCCACCGCCTCCTCAACCTCCTACTCCATATGGACCTCCACCTCCTAGATCAAGATTGTTATTTAGTATTTTTACGTATTTTATGTTATTTTAAGTCATTTCACTAATTCGTCTGATACATTGTTGGGTGACATACCCAATTTTTTGGATGTGATATACCCCTGCTCTACATAGCGGACAGGGAAATACATTTCACTAATTCGTCTGTTACATTGTTGTGTGACTTTCACCAATTTTTGGCTGTGGTATACCCCTGCTCTACATAGTGGACAGGAAAATACATTTCACTCATTCGTTGGTTATATTGTCGGGTAAAATTCACCAATGTTTGGCTGTGATATACCCCTGTTCTACATTGTGGACAGGAAAATACATTTCAGTAATTCGTCTGTTGCATTGTTGTGTGACATTCACCAATTTTTGGCTGTGATATACCCCTGCTCTACCTTGTGGACAGGAAAATACATTTCACTAATTCGTCTGTTACATTGTTGTGTGATATTCACCAATTTTTGGCTGTGATATACCCCTGCTCTACCTAGTGGACAGGGAAATACATTTCACTAATTTGTCTGTTACATTGTCAGGTGAAATTTGCCAATTTTTGGCTGTGATATACCCCTACTCTACAATGTGGACAGGAAAATACATTTCAGTAATTAGTCTGTTACATTGTTGTGTGACATTCACCAATTTTTGGTTGTGATATGCCCCTGCTCTGCATTGTGGACCGGAAAATAAATTTGAGTAATTCATCTGTTACATTGTTGTGTGACATTCACCAATTTTTGGCTGTGATATACCCCTGCTCTACCTAGTGGACAGGGAAATACATTTCACTAATTCGTCTGTTACATTGTTGGGTGATATTCACCAATTTTTGGCTGTGATATTCCCCTGATCTACGTTGTGGACAGGAAAATACATTTCACTAATTTGTCTGTTACATTGTTGGGTGACATTCACCAATTTTTGGCTGTGATATTCCCCTGCTCTGCCTAGTGGACAGGTAAATACATTTCACAAATTCGTCTGATACATTGTTGGGTGACAAATGCTCATCTTTTGCGCTAGAAAGTACATTTGCGGCCTACACTGCATTTAGGACAGTACGAATGGTGAGGCCAGAACAAGTACAGGCGATAGTAGATTGGGTGGCTGACAGTGCCTCCAGTTCCTTCACATTGTCTCCCACCCAGTCCCCTGCTGAAAGATCAGAGTTGGCACCTACAGCCCATGGCCATCTGTCTTTCAACTCACCCCCTTGCAAATCAGGCAAGCATTCTGAGCAAAAACACAGAAATATAGTGGCAATACTGGAGGAGCGGCTCAACCCCTAACACTGTAGCGTGTTTTACATTGGGGGAGCAGCCCCACCGCATGTGGACCGCAGCAACCGACTATCCCCAGCAAAAAATGCATACGGTGGAGGATGTCGGCGCGGTCCACATGCACCACAAGGGCATCCTACACAAAACGGAGCATTGTGCGGATGTAAATACAATCATATAAATCACAGAAAAAATGCACCAAACGGATATGCCACTGACTATACTGGCTAGTCATAAATGCAGATATTAAAAGCTGAGACTTTCGCCAATATATTCCTGTCAGGAAAATATCGGAGCCCATCATTGCACCACGTCACGGTCACTCAGCATGGCAAAGGGTCCTACCACTACGCTACCTATGGTGTGAACACGGTCTGAAGGCGATGTAATCCAGCTCGCAGCCAGGCTTCCACACAAACGCCTAGCAGGACAACTAGTGCAATGTGAACAAAGCCAAGACTGCAAGCCACGCCCATTTCAGACCCTGTGATGGAGGTCACCAGGTGCAAAAGAGTGTTTGAATGCCAGGTAACGGCACATACACTACATATAAAACAAGACAAAAACACAGAAATATATTGTTTTATATGTAGTGTATGTGCCGTTACCTGGCATTCAAACACTCTTTTGCACCTGGTGACCTCCATCACAGGGTCTGATATGGGCGTGGCTTGCAGTCTTGGCTTTGTTCACATTGCACTAGTTGTCCTGCTAGGCGTTTGTGTGGAAGCCTGGCTGCGAGCTGGATTACATCGCCTTCAGACCGTGTTCACACCATAGGTAGCGTAGTGGTAGGACCCTTTGCCATGCTGAGTGACCGTGACGTGGTGCAATGATGGGCTCCGATATTTTCCTGACAGGAATATATTGGCGAAAGTCTCAGCTTTTAATATCTGCATTTATGACTAGCCAGTATAGTCAGTGGCATATCCGTTTGGTCACATTTTTTCTGTGATTTATATGATTGTATTTACATCCGCACAATGCTCCGTTTTGTGTAGGATGCCCTTGTGGTGCATGTGGACCGCGCCGACATCCTCCACCGTATGCATTTTTTGCTGGGGATAGGCGGTTGCTGCGGTCCACATGCGGTGGGGCTGCTCCCCCAATGTAAAACACGCTACAGTGTTAGGGGTTGAGCCGCTCCTCCAGTATTGCCACTATATTTCTGTGTTTTTGTCTTGTTTTATATGTAGTGTATGTGCCGTTACCTGGCATTCAAACACTCTTTTGCACCTGGTGACCTCCATCACAGGGTCTGATATGGGCGTGGCTTGCAGTCTTGGCTTTGTTCACATTGCACTAGTTGTCCTGCTAGGCGTTTGTGTGGAAGCCTGGCTGTGAGCTGGATTACATCGCCTTCAGACCGTGTTCACACCATAGGTAGCGTAGTGGTAGGACCCTTTGCCATGCTGAGTGACCGTGACGTGGTGCAATGATGGGCTCCGATATTTTCCTGACAGGAATATATTGGCGAAAGTCTCAGCTTTTAATATCTGCATTTATGACTAGCCAGTATAGTCAGTGGCATATCCGTTTGGTGCATTTTTTCTGTGATTTATATGATTGTATTTACATCCGCACAATGCTCCGTTTTGTGTAGGATGCCCTTGTGGTGCATGTGGACCGCGCCGACATCCTCCACCGTATGCATTTTTTGCTGGGGATAGTCGGTTGCTGCGGTCCACATGCGGTGGGGCTGCTCCCCCAATGTAAAGCATTCTGAGCCCCAAGTAATGCAGCAGTCTGTTCTGCTATTTGATGACTCTGCTGGCAGGGTTTCCGTGGGCCATCCACATAGCCCTGCCCCAGAAGTGGAAGAGATTGAGTGCACTGATGCCCAACCACTTATGTTTCAGGATGAGGACATGGGAAGACCACCGCAGCACATCTCTGATGATGACGAAACACAGGTGCCAACTGCTGCAGCTTTCTGCAGTCTGCAGACCGACAAGGAGGGCACAGGTAAAGATTGGGTGGAAGATGATGTAGAGGATGATGAGGTACTAGACCCCACATGGAATCAAT
The DNA here is from genome assembly GCF_905171765.1 of Bufo bufo. NCBI lineage: Eukaryota > Metazoa > Chordata > Amphibia > Anura > Bufonidae > Bufo > Bufo bufo. The sequence goes on from NC_053389.1 coordinate 458,026,672, forward strand.
CATGCGAGTGACGTGTGCAGTTTGGAGGAAGAGGTGGTGGTCACACAGAGGCACCAGCACTGCAAAAGAGGGGAGCAGGGTGCAAAAGCGTCTGTTACATTCTTGGGTGACATTTTACCATTTTTGCCGTGAAAAAAACCCTGCTCTGCATAGGTGACAGGGACCTAAATTTCTAAAAATCGTCTGTTACATTCTCAGGTGACATTTTACCATTTTTGCCGTATACAAACCCCTGCTCTGCATAGGTGACAGGGACCAAATTTTTGTAAAATCGTCTGTTCAATTGGTGGGTGACATGAACCTAGTTTTGCCGTGAATAAACCTCTGCTCTGCATAGTTGACAAGGACTGAAATTTTTAAAAATCGTCTGTTCCATTGGTGGGTGACATTAACCCATTTTTTCCTGTTGAAAAAACCCTGCTCTGCATAGGTGACAGGCACTTAAATTTCTAAAAATTATCTTTAATTGACGCGCGCCCTCTCCTTTCATTCGATCCTTCCGCTTTAATAACTTGTCCCACATTTCCGCCCGATCACATTTCAGCCATTGACCTCCCTTGGATGTGGTATCCCTTTCTCATGCTCCCTCTCCGGTATGGAACCCTGATTCCTCATTACCCGTGATCACCATGGTACGCGCATAAAAGAACATCAAAAGTTGATAGAGAAGATATCCAATTGGATTGTGGACATCACGGGGACGTGCGATCAGGCAGAAGTTATCTAAAGTCAACAAAGCGGCAGCAGGGCCTCTCCTGTCTAACGTTTCCTAATCCAAAATACCGCAGTGACATTCCCTGTAATTTTTTATTAATCATTCCAATAACAGGGCATCTTAAGAGTCCTGTATTGTTATTTATCGTCACTACCTCCCCGAGTCGGGAGTGGGTAATTGCCGTGTGCCCCCTCCTTTACTTGGATGCTTCCGCTTTAACAACTTGTCCCACATTTCCGCTCGATCACATTTCAGCCATTAACCTCCCTTGGATGTGGTATCCCTTTCTCACGCTCCCTCTCCGGCATGGAACCCTAATTCCCCGTTACCCGTGATCACCATGGTAGGCACATAAAAGAACATAGAAAGTTGATAGGGAAGATATCTAATTGGATCGTGGACGTCACGGGGACGTGCGACATGGTGGAGCAGTATGTGTGCACACGCCTACATGTACTGACTGATGGGTCTGCCATCTTCAACTTCTGGGTCTCCAAATTGGGCACATGGCCTGAGCTTGCCCTTTACACCTTGGAGGTGCTGGCCTGCCCTGCAGCCAGTGTATTGTCTGAACGTTTGTTTAGCATGGCAGGTGGGGGTTATCAGAGACGAGCACAGCCGCCTGTCCACAGCCAATGTGGACAAGCTCACGTTCATTAAAATGAACCAGGCAGGGATCCCACAGGACTTGTCCGTACCTTGTGCAGAATAGACATGTATACTGGCCTCACCTGGCCATTGTTGTACTTCAGCCCACTTTCTCTTTGTTTTAGTTTTTTATATTTCCCAATGTTTTGGGGTCTACCCAAATTTAAACAAAAAAATAATAATAATAAAATAAAATAAAAAACAAAAACAAAAACCAGTGTTGGCTACCTACTCCTCCTCCACCGCCGCTTCCACCTACACCGCCACATCCACCACCTCCTCAACCTCCTACTCCATATGGACCTCCTCCTCCTAGATCAAGATTATTATTCTTTATTTTTACGTATTTTATGGTATTTTAAGTCATTTGCCTATCCACATTTGTTTGCAGAGCACTTGCTATGACTTTTTTAGAGCCATTTTAGTGCTCCAAAGTTCGGGTCCCCATTGACTTCAATGGGGTTCGGGTTCGAGGTCAAGTTCGGGTCCCAAATTCGAACTTTTTTGTGAAGTTCGGCCAAACTCGTCGAACCCGAACATCCAGGTGTCCACTCAACTCTAATTACACAGTTTCCATTGAATTCAGCAGGCTGTCTGTGTAATGTTTGGATGTACTATGTCCTATAGTGAGAGACACATGGTTCAATGTTCACATTCACATTACACAGTCTAAGTTATTTTTTTTTCATATTAACACCACAAGCAGAATATATTTCAACATAAATTCTAATGTGGGTTGCTGCCTCTAAGTTCATGACTTACTGAACACCATGAAAATAAAAGTGCGAGAGAACCTTAAGACATTAACAATGAGCTTGAAAAAGTCTTCTTTGTATTAGCAAAGGCTTCTCCTGTGAAGGGGCCTTAGAAGTAAAATAGGGATTCCTTTGCCACTCTTCTCCACAGCATGATTTCCAGAGATGATGGCAGTTCCTTGTGTTGCCATGCTGCCACATAGGACCATACAATACCGTTACTGCTTTCCACCAGAGGAAGTATTACAATGCGTAAGAATTGCTTAAAGCTTATGAAAGTGAACCTGCTTTGTTGAGGCTTTTGTAGACCTATGTTCTTCCAGACCACATTGCTTACACAATTGAAGACTGGGTGGTCCTCAAGTATCCATTGGCTATTTTTTCCCACATCTGCTCAATGTCACATGAATTTAAAAGTTTATTACCCACTGATGGATTAATTACCATTCAAAAATGTAACAAAAACCTGCATTAGTCACATTATCCTAGTACACAAAAATACACAGGTTTACAAGCAATATTAATATGACACTACAAGTCGCTGAATGTGGGTTCTTACGTAGTATGAGGTATGTGGCTTTGCTATTACCAGTGGCTGTGACTTAGGGCTCATTCAGACAATCGTATATTTGTGTCCACATCCGATCTGCAATTTAGCGGAACGGATGCGGACCCATTCATTTCAATGGGGCCACAAAAAAAGCAAAAAATCACAGAAAAAAGATAATGCACTAACAAAATAGATGCAAGCATTATATATGGACCAAGCCCTTACTCTGATGTAAAAAAATCTGAGACTCTTAGCCAATATATTTTGATCAAAAAACATCTGTGCCCACCTACCCAGCTCCAAGGTGGTCTCAGGCAGGGGTGGGCTGGGACGGGGGGCAGGGAGGCAATTGCCCCCCAGGCCGCCCTAAAGCATTTTAAAAACGCCCGCTGGGCTGTCTTTAACAAATAATTTATTTTTAATTTTTTATTCCTCAGGACCGCACTGCCGATCACCACAGGCGGCACGGCCCTTGTTCTAGTTGCCGGCGGCGAGGGGGGGGGGCAGTAGGAGATGAGCGCTTCCATTGTGGAAAGGCTCGTCATCTCCATATTCATCTGTATCGCCGTCCTCATGACAGTGATACAGATGCCTGTGCTGCGGCAGGCCAGGGGAGAGAGAGGCGTCTTTCTTCCCTGTTCTTCTGATAGGCTGCAGGCATTAGTGCTATTAGAGGCCGGCTCAGGCGGTGCGATGACGTCATTATCATCGCGCTGCCTGAGCCGGGCAGCACACAGTGGGGGACACAGGCTGGAAGAGGCCTGCATCACATCACTGCTGATGGAGGTATTAGTGTTTTTTTTTTTTTTTCTTTGCGGGGGGAACTGGCACTATGGGGTCATCTGGCATTTCTTACAGCCCCATTTTTTTTGGGGTGGCACTCTGGGGGCATTTATTTCTTGCCCATTTTGGGGGGGCGCTTAGGGGACATTTCTTACTGGCACATTATGGGGGGGCACCATGGGGGAGAGGAGCACTATGGGGGCATCTGGGGGCTCTAAAGGGGCTTTTTTTTATTGGCACATTATGGGGGGCACTATAGGGGAGAGCGGCACTATGGGGCATCTGTTGGCACTATAGGGGCATTATTTGGGGGCACTATGGGGAAGTGGGGGCTCTAAAGGGGCCTTTTTTATTGGCACATTATTGGGGGCACTATGGCATCTGGTGGCACTAAGGGGGCATTTTTTACTGGCACATTATGGGAGGCACTATAAGGGAGAGCGGCACTATGGGGCATTATTTGGGGGCACTATGGGAGAGTGGAGCACTATTGGGGCATCTGGTGGCACTAAGAAGGGGCATTTTTTACTGGCACATTATGGGGGAGAGGAGCACTATAGGAGCATCTGCTGGGGGCACTAAGAAGGGGAATTTTTTTACTGCCATATTATGAGGGACACAATGGGGAAGGGGGAGAGGAGCACTATGAGGGCATTTTGTAATGACCGGCGTCACGCACAGGGAAGGAAAAGGGAAAGCCCTGCCCAAGGGAGAGGGAAAGGTGGTGACCCCTGACTCACCTTGCGGCTCGCACCTGACTGCCCTGACGTCCGTAGACGGGTTCCTCACCCGTGCGGCGATCACATGCCTAAACCCTGGCTTTCCCTAAAATGAGCCCTAGATAGTGAACGGGCCGGTGGGATCACTAGTCCGCACCACTGACACTAAGAGGGAAACACCAGGGAGAGGACAGACAATACAGACAAACACATACACCCAGGTGGGCGACCACAGCAGACCACAAAGGTCCAACAGGGATCCGGAGGGTAGCGTTCTGGACCAACAACCAGAGAACGCAGCAACACAGCTCCAGAGGGTCAGAATAGATGTCCAGGCAGGAAGCTCTATATCTGGCAACCAGAGAAGTGTGAGAGGGGAATATAAGGAGGTTGGGAGTGCTGGACAAGGAACAGCTGAGGAGAAGGAGCTACGGATCCCTGAGTGAGCCAAAAGGGTTGCAAAGCAAACCCAGAAAGCTACCATAAGGAAACAGCCCTATCTTACATAGAGCGCGCAGCCAACCGCTGCGACTTCCTGACCCCGGGTATAACAGAGTCAGGCGTGGTTCTTGACACCCTCGTGACAGTACCCCCCCTCTCTACGAGGGGCCTCCGGACACTCAGGACCAGGTCTCTCAGGATGAGAGGCATGAAAAACCCGAACTAGCCTGTCGGCGTTTACCTCAGACGCAGGAACCCACATTCTTTCCTCGGGACCGTAACCTCTCCAATGCACCAGATATTGTAGAGAGCGGCGGACCCGACGAGAATTAACAATTTTGGATATCTGAAATTCTAGATTACCATCCACCACAACAGGAGGGGGTGGCAGCGGTGACGGTTCTAGAGGTGGAACATATTTTTTGAGTAACGACTTATGAAAGACATTATGGATTTTAAAAGTCTGAGGTAACTCCAGGCGAAAAGCCACGGGGTTGATGATGGCTACAATTTTGTAAGGACCAATAAACCTAGGACCCAGCTTCCAAGAGGGAACCTCCAATTTAATATTCCTAGTAGACAACCACACATAGTCATTCAGTCCTAGGTCCGGACCTGGTGACCGTCTCTTATCAGCCATGCATTTGTATTTACCTCCCATATTTTTCAAGTTAGCTTGCACCTTCTGCCATACCGATGAAAGAGATGACGAAAACCGTTCCTCTTCGGGAACCCCAGAAGACCCCCCCCTCTTTGAAAGTACAGAATTGGGGATGAAAACCATATGCACCAAGAAATGGTGACTTGCCAGTGGATTCCTGACGACGATTATTTATGGCAAACTCAGCTAACGGTAAATATGATGACCACAACTCTTGGTTTTCAGACACAAAACATCTTAGATATGTCTCCAGGTTTTGGTTGGTACGCTCAGTCTGTCCATTCGACTGAGGATGGAAAGCTGAGGAAAAGGACAAGTGTACCCCCAAACGGGAACAAAAAGCTTTCCAAAATTTAGAAATAAACTGGGTACCCCGATCCGAAACAACATCGGAGGGGACCCCGTGAAGCTTCACGATTTCACTGACGAATACCTGAGCAAGAGTCTTAGCATTAGGTAGTGCGGGTAACACAATGAAGTGTACCATTTTGCTAAACCTGTCCACTACTACAAAAATAACTGTTTTACCCGCAGACAAAGGTAAGTCAGTGATAAAATCCATTGACAGATGTGTCCATGGTCTATTGGGAATGACAAGTGGTAATAGAGACCCTGCAGGACGTGTATGTGAAACTTTTGCGCGCGCACAGGTAGAACAAGAAGACACAAAATCCAATACATCCTGACGCAACCTTGGCCACCAAAAACGACGAGACAATAGCTCCAAGGTTGCTTTACTACCCGGGTGCCCAGCAAGTGCCGAATTATGATGTTCCTTTAATAATTCGAAACGCAGGTTCAACGGTACAAACAATTTCTCTGAGGGGCAAGAGACCGGGGCGTCCCCCTGGGCCTCTAACACCTTCCCCTCCGGAACAGAGTGTACCGCAGAAACAACCACTCCTCTTTGAAGAATGGGCACCGGATCACTCACATTACCCCCTCCAGGGAAACAACGAGAGTATTCTTTGCCCCAGGACGATAGGTAATCACAAAGTTAAACCTGGTAAAAAATAGCGACCACCTAGCTTGTCTAGGGGTGAGACGCTTAGCTGATTCGAGGTACAGAAGATTTTTGTGGTCCGTAATCACAGGGACGGGGTGGACTGCCGACTCTAAAAAGTGATGCCATTCTTCAAACGCTAGTTTAACCACCTCAGCCCCCAGTGCTTAAACACCCTGAAAGACCAGGCCACTTTTTACACTTCTGACCTACACTACTTTCACCGTTTATTGCTCGGTCATGCAACTTACCACCCAAATGAATTTTACCTCCTTTTCTTCTCACTAATAGAGCTTTCATTTGGTGGTATTTCATTGCTGCTGACATTTTTACTTTTTTTGTTATTAATCGAAATTTAACGATTTTTTTGCAAAAAAATGACTTTTCACTTTCAGTAGTAAAATTTTGCAAAAAAAACGACATCCATATAGAAATTTTGCTCTAAATTTATAGTTCTACATGTCTTTGATAAAAAAAAAATGTTTGGGTAAAAAAAAAATGGTTTGGGTAAAAGTTATAGCGTTTACAAACTATGGTACAAAAATGTGAATTTCCGCTTTTTGAAGCAGCTCTGACTTTCTGAGCACCTGTCATGTTTCCTGAGGTTCTACAATGCCCAGACAGTACAAACACCCCACAAATGACCCCATTTCTGAAAGTACACACCCTAAGGTATTCGCTGATGGGCATAGTGAGTTCATAGAACTTTTTATTTTTTGTCACAAGTTAGCGGAAAATTATGATTTTTTTTTTTTTTTCTTACAAAGTCTCATATTCCACTAACTTGTGACAAAAAATAAAAAGTTCTATGAACTCACTATGCCCATCAGCGAATACCTTGGGGTCTCTTCTTTCCAAAATGGGGTCACTTGTGGGGTAGTTATACTGCCCTGGCATTCTAGGGGCCCAAATGTGTGGTAAGGAGTTTGAAATCAAATTCTGTAAAAAATGACCTGTGAAATCCGAAAGGTGCTCTTTGGAATATGGGCCCCTTTGCCCACCTAGGCTGCAAAAAAGTGTCACACATCTGGTATCTCCGTACTCAGGAGAAGGTGGGGAATGTGTTTTGGGGTGTCATTTTATATATACCCATGCTGGGTGAGAGAAATATCTTGGCAAAAGACAACTTTTCCCATTTTTTTATACAAAGTTGTCATTTGACCAAGATATTTATCTCACCCAGCATGGGTATATGTAAAAAGACACCCCAAAACACATTCCTCAACTTCTCCTGAGTACGGGGATACCAGATGTGTGACACTTTTTTGCAGCCTAGGTGGGCAAAGGGGCCCATATTCCAAAGAGCACCTTTCGGATTTCACTCCTCATTTTTTCCTGAATTTGATTTCAAACTCCTTACCACACATTTGGGCCCCTAGAATACCAGGGCAGTATAACTACCCCACAAGTGACCCCATTTTGGAAAGAAGACACCCCAAGGTATTCCGTGAGGGGCATGGCGAGTTCCTAGAATTTTTTATTTTTTGTCACAAGTTAGTGGAAAATGATGATTTTTTTTTTTATTTTTTTTTTCATACAAAGTCTCATATTCCACAAACTTGTGACAAAAAATAAAAACTTCCATGAACTCACTATGCCCATCAGCGAATACCTTGGGGTCTCTTCTTTCCAAAATGGGGTCACTTGTGGGGTAGTTATACTGCCCTGGCATTCTAGGGGCCCAAATGTGTGGTAAGTAGGTAAATGACCTGTGAAATCCGAAAGGTGCTCTTTGGAATGTGGGCCCCTTTGCCCACCTAGGCTGCAAAAAAGTGTCACACATCTGGTATCTCTGTATTCAGGAGAAGTTGAGGAATGTGTTTTGGGGTGTCTTTTTACATATACCCATGCTGGGTGAGATAAATATCTTGGTCAAATGCCAACTTTGTATAAAAAAATGGGAAAAGTTGTCTTTTGCCAAGATATTTCTCTCACCCAGCATGGGTATATGTAAAATGACACCCCAAAACACATTCCCCAACTTCTCCCGATTACGGAGATACCAGATGTGTGACACTTTTTTGCAGCCTAGGTGGGCAAAGGGGCCCATATTCAAAAGAGCACCTTTCGGATTTCACAGGTCATTTTTTACAGAATTTGATTTCAAACTCCTTACCACACATTTGGGCCCCTAGAATGCCAGGGCAGTATAACTACCCCACAAGTGACCCCATTTTGGAAAGAAGAGACCCCAAGGTATTCGCTGATGGGCATAGTGAGTTCATGGAACTTTTTATTTTTTGTCACAAGTTAGTGGAATATGAGACTTTGTATGAAAAAAAAAATAAAAAAAAAAATAAGCATTTTCCACTAACTTGTGACAAAAAATAAAAAATTCTAGGAACTCGCCATGCCCCTCACGGAATACCTTCGGGTGTCTTCTTTCCAAAATGGGGTCACTTGTGGGGTAGTTATACTGCCCTGGCATTTTCCAGGGGCCCTAATGTGTGGTAAGTAGGTAAATGACCTGTGAAATCCTAAAGGTGCTCTTTGGAATATGGGCCCCTTTGCCCACCTAGGCTGCAAAAAAGTGTCACACATGTGGTATCGCCGTATTCAGGAGAAGTTGGGGAATGTGTTTTGGGGTGTCATTTTACATATACCCATGCTGGGTGAGAGAAATATCTTGGCAAAAGACAACTTTTCCCATTTTTTTATACAAAGTTGGCATTTGACCAAGATATTTCTCTCACCCAGCATGGGTATATGTAAAATGACACCCCAAAACACATTCCCCAACTTCTCCTGAGTACGGCGATACCAGATGTGTGACACTTTTTTGCAGCCTAGATGCGCAAAGGTGCCCAAATTCCTTTTAGGAGGGCATTTTTAGACATTTGGATACCAGACTTCTTCTCACGCTTTGGGGCCCCTAGAATGCCAGAGCAGTATAAATACCCCACATGTGACCCCATTTTGGAAAGAAGACACCCCAAGGTATTCAATGAGGGGCATGGCGAGTTCATAGAAATTTTTTTTTTTTGGCACAAGTTAGCGGAAATTGATATTTTTAATTTTTTTCTCACAAAGTCTCCCGTTCCGCTAACTTGGGACAAAAAATTCAATCTTTCATGGACTCAATATGCCCCTCACGGAATACCTGGGGGTGTCTTCTTTCCGAAATGGGGTCACATGTGGGGTATTTATACTGCCCTGGCATTCTAGGGGCCCTAAAGCGTGAGAAGAAGTCTGGAATATAAATGTCTAAAAAATTTTACGCATTTGGATTCCGTGAGGGGTATGGTGAGTTCATGTGAGATTTTATTTTTTGACACAAGTTAGTGGAATATGAGACTTTGTAAGAAAAAAAAAAAAAAAATTCTGCTAACTTGGGCCAAAAAAATATCTGAATGGAGCCTTACAGAGGGGGGGGGGGGGGATCAATGACAGGGGGGGTGATCAATGACAGGGGGGTTGATCAATGACAGGGGGGTTGATCAATGACAGGGGGGTGATCAGGGAGTCTATATGGGGTGATCACCACAGTCATTGATCACGCCCCTGTAAGGCTTCATTCAGACGTCCGGATGCGTTTTGCGGATCCGATCCATCTATCAGTGCATCCGTAAAAATCATGCGGACATCTGAATGGAGCTTTACAGGGGGGTAATCAATGACAGGGGGGTGATCAGGGAGTCTATATGGGGTGATCACCACAGTCATTGATCATGCCCCTGTAAGGCTTCATTCAGACGTCCGGATGCGTTTTGCGGATCGGATCCATCTATCAGTGCATCCGTAAAAATCATGCGGACATCTGAATGGAGCTTTACAGGGGGGTGATCAGGGAGTCTATATGGGGTGATCACCACAGTCATTGATCATGCCCCTGTAAGGCTTCATTCAGACGTCCGGATGCGTTTTGAGGATCGGATCCATCTATCAGTGCATCCGTAAAAATCATGCGGACATCTGAATGGAGCTTTACAGGGGGGTGATCAGGGAGTCTATATGGGGTGATCACCACAGTCATTGATCATGCCCCTGTAAGGCTTCATTCAGACGTCCGGATGCGTTTTGCGGATCGGATCCATCTATCAGTGCATCCGTAAAAATCATGAGGACATCTGAATGGAGCTTTACAGGGGGGTGATCAGGGAGTCTATATGGGGTGATCACCACAGTCATTGATCATGCCCCTGTAAGGCTTCATTCAGACGTCCGGATGCGTTTTGAGGATCGGATCCATCTATCAGTGCATCCGTAAAAATCATGAGGACATCTGAATGGAGCTTTACAGGGGGGTGATCAGGGAGTCTATATGGGGTGATCACCACAGTCATTGATCATGCCCCTGTAAGGCTTCATTCAGACGTCCGGATGCGTTTTGAGGATCGGATCCATCTATCAGTGCATCCGTAAAAATCATGCGGACGTCTGAATGGAGCTTTACAGGGGGTTGATCAATGACAGGGGTGTAATCAATGACAGGGGGGGTGATCAGGGAGTCTATATGGGGTGATAACCACAGTCATTGATCACGCCCCTGTAAGGCTTCATTCAGACGTCCGGATGCGTTTTGCGGATCTGATCCATCTATCAGTGGATCCGTAAAAATCATGCGGACATCTGAATGGAGCTTTACAGGGGGGTAATCAATGACAGGGGGGTGATCAATGACAGGGGGGTGATCAGGGAGTCTATATGGGGTGATCAGGGGTGATCAGGGGCTAATAAGGGGTTAATAAGTGACGGGGGGGGGGGTGTAGTGTAGTGTAGTGGTGCTTGGTGGGACTTTACTGAGCTACCTGTGTCCTCTGGTGGTCGATCCAAACAAATGGGACCACCAGAGGACCAGGTAGCAGGTATATTAGACGCTGTTATCAAAACAGCGTCTAATATACCTGTTAGGGGTTAAAAAAAACACATCTCCAGCCTGCCAGCGAACGATCGCCGCTGGCAGGCTGGAGATCAACTCTCTTACCTTCCGTTCCTGTGAGCGCGCGCGCCTGTGTGCGCGCGTTCACAGGAAATCTCGCCCATCGCGAGATGACGCATATATGCGTGACTCTGCGCAGGGCTGCCACCTCCGGAACGCGATCCTGCGTTAGGCGGTCCGGAGGTGGTTAAAGGGCTTCTGTCACCCCATTAAATCGTTTTTTTTTTTTTCTTTACTAATAATCCCTACACTGCGATCTCAGCATACATAAGCTAATTAATGATTTTCGTTCAGTAGAATTTGCTAAAAATCGATTTTTATAATATGTAAATTACCTTGCTACCAGCAAGTAGGGCGGCTACTTGCTGGTAGCAGCCGCATCCTCCGATCGTAATGACGCCCCCTCCGCTTGTTGATTGACAGGGCCAGCGGACGGGATCTTTCTCTGCTGGCCCTGCCTGTTACCATTCAATATCTGGCGCCTGCGCCGCGGCCGTACCTATCTTCAATCTGCGCAGGCGCACTGAGAGGCGGCCGCTCCATCCTCAATGCGCCTGCACCGATGACGTCACATCTACACCCAGCGCAGGCGCATTGAGGAGCGAGCGGCCGAGTGAGTGGCCGCCTCTCAGTGCGCCTGCGCAGATTAAAGATACGTACGGCCGCGGCGCAGGCGCCAGATTTTGAATGGTAACAGGCAGGGCCAGCAGAGAAAAATACCCGTCCGCTGGCCCTGTCAATCAACAAGCGGAGGGGGCGTCATTACGATCGGAGGATGCGGCTGCTACCAGCAAGTAGCCGCCCTACTTGCTGGTAGCAAGGTAATTTACATATTATAAAAATCGATTTTTAGCTAATTCTACTGAACGAAAATCATTAATTAGCTTATGTATGCTGAGATCGCAGTGTAGGGATTATTAGTAAAGAAAAAAAAAAAAAAACGGTTTAATGGGGTGACAGAAGCCCTTTAATAGCTAATAGTTCCCTATTGCCAATATCGTAGTTCTTTTCTGCTGCAGATAGTTTTTTAGAAAAGAAAGCACAAGGACGCCATTTGCCAGGAGACGGACCCTGAGACAGCACCGCCCCCACTCCCACCTCTGACGCATCGACTTCAACAATAAAAGGCTGAGAGACATCAGGTTGGACTAGTACAGGTGCTGAGGTAAACCTCTCTTTTAGAGAGGAAAAAGCAACTTTAGCGGCGTCAGACCATTTAGAAAAATCAGTCCCCTTCCTAGTCATGTCAGTAAGGGGTTTTACAATAAGTGAATAATTTTTATGAATTTCCTATAGAAATTTGCGAAGCCCAAGAACCGTGCAGTGCTTTGAGGTTCTCAGGAAGATCCCAATCTAAAATTGCCTGGACCTTCCTAGGATCCATACGGAAACCTGAAGCAGATAAAAAATAACCTAGGAATTGTATCTCCTGAACGGCGGAGACACATTTTTCAATTTTAGCATATAATTTATTCATCCGTAGGACCTGCAGTACTTGTCTGACATGCACCTCATGTGTTCTCAGATCAGACGAATAAATAAAAAAATCATCTAGGTATATTACCACAAACCTGCCGATTAGATGACTAAAAATGTCATTAACAAAATGTTGAAAGACGGCAGGAGCATTGGTCAGACCGAAAGGCATAACTAGATTTTCATAATGCCCCTCAGGGGTGTTAAAAGCTGTCTTCCACTCATCCCCCTCCTTAATACAAATCAGATTGTAGGCCCCCCTAAGATTAAGTTTGGAGAACCACCTAGTACCTGCAATCTGGTTAAACAGGTCAGGAATGAGAGGAAGAGGGTATGGGTCTCGGATGGTTATCTGATTTAATTCGCGAAAATCTAGGCAAGGACGCAGGCCCCCATCTTTCTTTTTAACGAAGAAAAACCCTGCAGCCACGGGTGAAGAAGAGGGTCTGATGTGTCCCTTAGCCAAGCTCTCGGAGATATAATCTTTCATGGCTTGTCTCTCTGGACCTAAAAGATTATATAACCTGGTCTTGGGTAATTTTGCGCCGGGAATAAGGTTAACCGGGCAATCATAAGGACGATGAGGTGGTAACTTCTGACAACCCTTTTCAGAAAAAACGTCCTCAAAATCCGAAATAAATGTAGGTAGGGTAGTTATGGAGGCGACTAAGCAATTGCTATTTAAGCAATTTTTTCTGCACTGCTTACTCCACTCCAATATCTCCCTGGCCTGCCAATCCACCACTGGATTGTGCGCTACCAACCAGGGAAGACCCAGCACTACCGGAGTGGGAAGCCCCTCCAGAACATAACATGAAAGCATCTCGTTATGGTGGTCCCCTACCCGAAGGTGTAAATTATGAACAATGTGGGTGAGGTTTCTCTGAGACAGAGGAGCAGAATCAATAGCGAATATGGGAATAGGTCTCTGTAGCGTACAGAGAGACAAACCCATAGTGCGGGCAAAATGGGCATCTATCAAATTTACCCCTGCTCAACTGTCTAGAAAGAAAGAAATAGTCTCCGTCTTATCACCAACAACAATAACCGCTGGCAACACAAATTGCGATGTACGTATGGAGGAAACGTATACTCCCCGGCTGACATCCTCCACACAGCCTGGGGTTAGTAGTTTTCCGACGGTCTTTTGTTTCTAAGGAAAGAAGGACAGACATTAATGAAATGACCCCTCTCCCCACAAAAAAAAACAAACCCCACGCCTACGGCGAGCCTCAGGAGGACGGACCTGACGAGTAGTTCCTCCTAGCTGCATAGGCTCGTCTAAGTCCGTACAGACTAACTGCTGCGGATTGCTCTGGATTTTTCAATCTGTCCCTAAGACGTCTATCTATCCTGATAGAAAGGGACATAACCGCATCAAGGGAAAAGGGAGTCTCATACAGCGCAAGCGCATGCTTAATCCTTTCGGATAACCCCGAGCAGAACTGACTCCTGAGAGCCGGGTCGTTCCACTGAGTATCCGTAGCCCACCTACGGAACTCTGAGCAATACTCCTCTACTGGCTGCTCTCCCTGTAGGAGTCTCCGTAACTTTGATTCAGCCAGTGCGACTCGGTCAGGGTCATCATATATGAGACCCAAGGCCCCAAAAAATTCATCCACTGACCGGAGAGCCTGGGAATCAGTGGGTAAAGAGAACGCCCAGGATTGCGGGTCCCCCTGAAGCAGGGAAATAACCACCCCCACCCGCTGTTCTTCAATACCAGAGGAGTAAGGGCGCAGTTTAAAATATAATTTACAGGCCTCACGGAACGTCACAAATTTGTCCCTTCCCCCAGAAAATCTGTCAGGAAGAGCAACCTTGGGTTCCGCAACAACCTGGTTACCTGTAGCAACCGCTGGGCTTGCGGTCTGTAGCAATTGCTGCTGTTGCTGGAGGACCGACGCCTTCAATCCTGCCACCTCCAAAGACAGGCCTTGAAGTTGCTTTGACAAAGCAGCAATTGGATCCATACTGGATTCTAAGTAGGTAGAAAGAAAAAGATTTTTTATTTTTTTTTTACCTACACAAAATAAGGGCCAGATATAATGTAATGACTGGCGTCACGCAAAGGGAGGGAAATGGGAAGGCCCTGTCCAAGGGAGAGGGAAAGATGGTGACCCCTGACTCACCTTGCGGCTGGCACCTGACTGCCCTGACGTCCCTAGACGGGTTCCTTACCCGTACGCAGATCCTAAATCCTGGCTTTCCCTAAGCTGAGCCCTATGTAGTGAACGGGACGGTGGGATCACTAGTCCACACCACTGACACTAAGAGGAAAACACCAATGAGAGGACAGACAATACAGACAAACATATAATCCCAGGTGGGCGACAACAGCAGACCACCAAGGCCCAACAGGGATCCGGAGGGTAACGTTCTGGAACAACAACCAGGGAACACAGCTACACAGCTCCAGTGGGTCAGTATAGAAGTCCAGGCAGGAAGCTCTATATCTGGCAACCAGAGAAGTGAGAGATGGGAATATAAGGAGGTTGGGATTGCTGGACAAGAAACAGCTGAGGAGGAGAAGCTACGGATCCCTGAGTGAGCCAAAAAGGATTGCAAGGCAAACCCAGAAAGCTACCATTAATAAACAGCACTGTCTTTAGACATAGAGAGCGCAGCCACCCTCTGCGACTTCCTGACCCCGGGTATAACGGAGTCAGGCGTGACTCTTGACACCCTCGTGACATTAGTGCAATTTCATCTGAAGAGAGAGGTCTATGACACGTGTGCCAACCACAAAAATCAGTGTTAGTGTTCTCAGTACGATAGCCTGTACAATGTGTGCTAACGAAGTAATGGCACGTACAAGCTGTAGCTATCTGAAGAAGTGTTCGAAGTGATGACAGCCCAAGCCAAACTTCTCTTTGGATCTACGTCAGGATGAATCTCTAGATCATTGTCAGGGTCTTGGAGACTGAAAATGCCTTCAATAGAAGTTTCTTTGGTCTGGCTCAGCAGGAACTCTGGATCTGACAACCAAGAAGTGTTTGCAAAGGAACTAAAGGACACTGGTTTGGTGGCACAATCTACAGGGTTAAAATAGGATGGAACGTAATGCCATTGTTCCAGTTTAGAGAACTTCCTAATCCTTTTAATGCAATTGGATTCATTTTTGGAGAATCCACTTTCCATTATTTTAATGAACCCTTTGTCTTCTATGGACAAGGTTATTTACAAACCGGATTCCAAAAAAGTTGGGACACTAAACAAATTGTGAATAAAAACTGAATGCAATGATGTGGAGATTGCAAATGTCAATATTTTATTTGTAATAGAACGTAGATGACAGATCAAACATTTAATCTGAGTAAATGTATCATTTTAAAGGAAAAATACGTTGATTCCAATTTTCACGGTGTCAACAATTCCCAAAAAAGTTGGGACAAGTAGCAATAAGAGGCTGGAAAAAGTAAATTTGAGCATAACGAAGAGCTGGAAGACCAATTAACACTAATTAGGTCAATTGGCAACATGATTGGGTATAAAAAGAGCTTCTCAGAGTGGCAGTGTCTCTCAGAAGCCAAGATGGGTAGAGGATCACCAATTCCCACAATGTTGCGCAGAAAGTTAGTGGAGCAATATCAGAAAGGTGTTACCCAGCGAAAAATTGCAAAGACTTTGCATCTATCATCATCAACTATGCATAACATCATCCAAAGATTCAGAGAATCTGGAACAATCTCTGTGCGTAAGGGTCAAGGCCGTAAAACCATACTGGATGCCCGTGATCTCCGGGCCCTTAAACGACACTGCACCACAAACAGGAATGCTACTGTAAAGGAAATCACAGAATGGGCTCAGGAATACTTCCAGAAACCATTGTCAGTGAACACAATCCACCGTGCCATCCGCCGTTGCCAGCTGAAACTCTACAGTGCAAAGAAGAAGCCATTTCTAAGCAAGATCCACAAGCTCAGGTGTTTTCACTGGGCCAGGGATCATTTAAAATGGAGTGTGGCAAAATGGAAGACTGTTCTGTGGTCAGACGAGTCACGATTCGAAGTTCTTTTTGGAAATCTGGGACGCCATGTCATCCGGACCAAAGAGGACAAGGACAACCCAAGTTGTTATCAACGCTCAGTTCAGAAGCCTGCATCTCTGATGGTATGGGGTTGCATGAGTGTGTGTGGCATGGGCAGCTTGCATGCCTGGAAAGGCATCATCAATGCAGAAAAATATATTCAGGTTCTAGAACAACATATGCTCCCATCCAGACGTCATCTCTTTCAGGGAAGACCCTGCATTTTTCAACAAGATAATGCCAGACCACATTCTGCATCAATCACAACATCATGGCTGCGTAGGAGAAAGATCCGGGTACTGAAATGGCCAGTCTGCAGTCCAGATCTTTCACCTATAGAGAACATTTGGCGCATCATAAAGAGGAAGGTGCAACAAAGAAGGCCCAAGACGATTGAACAGTTAGAGGCCTGTATTAGACAAGAATGGGAGAGCATTCCTATTTCTAAACTTGAGAAACTGGTCTCCTCGGTCCCCAGATGTCTGTTGAGTGTTGTAAGAAGAAGGGGAGATGCCACACAGTGGTGAAAATGGCCTTGTCCCAACTTTTTTGGGATTTGTTGACACCATGAAATTCTGATTCAACATATTTTTCCCTTAAAATGGTACATTTTCTCAGTTTAAACATTTGTTCCGCGATTTATGTTCTATTCTGAATAAAATATTAGAAGTTGCCACCTCCACATCATTGCATTCAGTTTTTATTCACGATTTGTATAGTGTCCCAACTTTTTTGGAATCCGGTTTGTAGTTGTCATCTTGTGTTGTGCAAAAGTTATTATCATAAGGACTCCCTAAGGTATTATCATAAGGACTAGGAACAAAATCTGGTTTCTGAATGAGCTTTTTTTTCACCAGGTAATGATGAGAGCATGGCATAAAATGCATTGTGTGATCATTTTTGAGCACATCAGTTTTAAAGGAATTAACTTCAGATGGTTTGTGGCTCTCATCTAAGCATAAATCTCCCACAGATACTTAGCCTAAATCAAGTCTTTGTGAATATGAGGCATCATCTGTCTGAACCACTGCATTGTTGGCAGACCTTATAGACTCTCAGAATATTTCTCCCAAGTAAGATTCGAAAATAATCATTTCCTGTATGTCCACAGGGAGAATTTCATTAGCTAGGTGTCTTAGATGGGGATGGGGATGTGCAGCTTCTGGAGCAGGAATTCATTCTCTTTCACCCAGTATCTGGTCACATTCAATTAATTTTGGTAAGGATATATGAATATTCCTTTTGGTTAAAGGGACAACACATCCAGTGCCCCTGCCAAAAGTCTCAACATGACCAGAGCGGGAGTTGATGGCATATGGTATCACTTGCCACTTTATATTGAAGATTTTGAATAATTTAGATTCTGCTGGAGACCTATTGCTTTGTTCATCTATGATAGCATACATTCTGGTGGTTTTCTCAGGTTGCCCTTCTTGGTAGACATTGACCAGGGACTGACGGTACTGATCTAATCCACTTGATAACTTCTATTGCTCATGTGTTTGAGCTATACGGTGGATAGTCAGTGCAGTTGAAGCAGCTATACTCGGTCTTGGTACACCCTAATAGCGCTACCCTGATAAGTGAGCGGTATGTGACGCTTCAATACGCTCGGAGTGAGGCAGCCAGTGTGAATGGATTGTCACTTATTAGAGCTGCCACATTTATTAAGCGATAAAAGACACAACAAATCGCTCGCGTTTTGATGTCTTCCTCTTGAAATATGATAAGACAAGATGAGACACAGTCCCCACCACCTCCCAGCCAGGAAACAGCAGAGCGCTCCGGCGCTCGCTGTTTCAATATCTCCCATTGTGGTGCATGAGAGCTATAGAAACAGTGTAGCACAGCAAACTACTGGAGGCTGTTTCCCAGCCGGGAGGTCATCGGAACTGTGTCTTATCTCACCTTGGCAATCATTATACCTTGATTATGATGATGCTAGCAGAGTGGGTTCAGCAAAGTTAAAACCTAGTATCATTCTGCTTCCAAGCTTGGTTACTGAGAAATCTAGCAAAATAAGAAAATGTTTTCTTTTTTACCTGGAGTCCTGGTCTACTAATATTTCCTACATGCTATGTGGTAGTTTGGATACTACTGGATTTACACCATGAGCAGTATCAAGGTGACTTAGTCCTGGCAGATGAGGGTCTGATTTAGCTAGCTACTTTAGCAGGTCACTCAGGTCCTGTAGCTTGTTGTTGTCCCTGTTAGTTATCTTTGGGAAGATTTGAAGTGTTTTAAATAAGGCACTTTCTATGGATTTTGAACTGCCGCAGGTTTGTTCAAGTCTCATCCATGCTGCAGCAAGACCTTCTGCTGACTGGCCCACATGAACTGCTCTTAATGACCTCTTGCGCTCTGCAGATTCTGGGCCTCACCAGTTGACGAGCAAGTCAAATGCTTCCTTGGCGGTGAGCTTAAGATCGTGGATTACAGCTTCATAGATCAATTTCCAGTCCCTGTAGTTATCAGCACGGTCATCAAACTTTCAGAGACTGTTGTTTATTAGTTCCTTGTGCAGTATGCCAGACTGACAGGGGAATTATATGTGAGGTCACGGTGTGAACATTAGGTGGGCCGAGGGAAATACAGTTCTGGTTACTCACGGTTACGTTGTCCTTGGGCAGGCCTGCACAAGTGATAAGGAGAACAGCACAAGAATTCTCTGGGGCACACTCTGGTGTAAGGGACACAGGCCAGATGGTGGTTTGAGGTGCCCTTGATGGTCCGTATTAATGTGCCTATGGCAAGGTCCCTTGTAGTAGTGACGCCAGTACCTTTTGTGGTGGTACAACCATTTACTGTAGTGTTAACTGAGGAACTGGAGAATGAGACAAGGATGGTGCAATCCAAATTATAACTTACTGAAAGTTGCTCCTGGTAACGATTACATCCAAATATAAAACAGTCTCTAGTACAACCAGATATGAAATACAGTCTCTGGTACATCCAGGTAAGAAATACAGTCTCTCATGCATACGAGGATAGGATATCGTAAGTCCTCAGATAAAACAGGCTCTTTGTCTTTAATATAAATATGAAAGCTACTGCTTCAGACTAGGCTTTTGAAGTATAAAAATCTTAGGCTGGTATAAACTCTCGCCTTATTCTAACCTGAATTAAAAGTGGTTTTCAGAATCCTTGAACCTCTATTTCCAGTGGTTTTCTGACAGTTGGCCTAACTGCCCTCAGGGTTTAAACTGGAGGTGTGGATGCCGGAAGCTGTGTCCTACACCTAATTGCAAAGGTGCCTGGGAAGCCTTTGAGTATGGCCGTTTGCTATCCTTTGACTTGAATAAAATATATTAATCCCCTTGAATACTTGCTGTTTGCAGCTTGTCACTGGTCACCCCGGAGGAGTGAGTTAGAGAAGTAGATTTCTCACCTCTAGGCTGAATCTTGTAGGCTTTAACCCTGGACTCTGGAGCCAACAGGGAGAGAGCAGAGAGACAGGAGGCCTCCCTCCAGCTGGCAGCTACATTATGGCTGCTTACTGACTAAACTTCAGGAGAAGACTTCCTAACTAGGCCTATGCTAAGCTATATATATACTGTAACAATGCCCCATCTAGTGGAGAAACTATTGTAGTGCACCCTAACTAGGCCTGTGTAAAGGATCTTACATGTAAAATCACATTGTGACATGGGAGAATATGACATGAGATGAAGTACAGCATACAGGCATAATATATGACAATAAAACACAATAAAACTAGTTTGCGGTGCCCACGATCATATATCTGGCAAAGTCAGACATGTGTAATCTCCCATTCCTTGTTGCCGGATCAACTTGTGTTGTCCATGAGGTGTGTATGTTTTCTGGCATACATGTATAAGGGTGAGATGTATCAGGACAAAATAAAGTGCATAAAGGTTAAGCTTTGGTGTAGTCTCTGGAGAATCTGCTGGCTTGATTACCTTGTCACTGGTAGGCAGTAGCATCTATTGCTGTGCTGATACATCTATGAGGTAGATTGGAAGTGGCGCTGGTATGTGCAACTTGTAAGTTTCTGTTTTTAGAGTTAGACCAATGTAGCTAGCAGGATGTATAGGTGATGACTGCTTTAGCACGTAATCAGTAGTGAGTCAGGCCGGACAGGAGCGCAGCAGTGGGGGAGGACGAGCATGAAGGGGCTTGGCGGTGAAGGACAGGTGAGGAAAGGGTCAAGTGTGAGGGGGGCGGGATTGCTAGGGCAGCGGGGGGTGCGGCCAGAGCGGTGACAGAGGAAGGAGGCGGAAGCAGGAGCAGTGTGGCCAGGGGAGCGAAACGGACAGGCTGTAGGATGTCGGCGTCCGTTATGTCTGTGGAGGAGATGCTGGAGAGGCTGCGGCGTGAAGCGGAGGTGCGGGGGCCTGGCTGGCTGCAAGAGCAGGTTGGTGCGTGTATAGTTTCACCTGCTCCTGTGGCTACCCCCATTGTTCGGTCTGCCCGGCCGCGGCGGAGTATTCCACCGGCGCGCCTTAGCCCTGAAAACACCCCCCGGGCCCGGCACCGAGTAGGGAGCCCCCCTGCGGCGGAGAGCGTCCGCTCAGCCTTCTGCGAGTCGCTCTCGCTGCGGGAGGAATCCTAATACACGGCGGGGCCTTGAGAGGAGCGGGACGCCCCCTCCCCCGCTCCCTGCGGCAGTACAACTGGATTCCGTACCAGGATCGGTGGACCGGCCCAGTCCTTCCCTTAGCGGGCGGTCCACTCGGCTTCTAGATGATATCCGGGTTCCTCGGGCTGCACTGGGTGGAGAGGAATACCAGCGCAGGTCCAGAGAAGACCAAAGCAGAGTTGAAGAAGGTCCCCTTGCCGTGGGTGGTGCTGCGGTCTCGTCCCGGTGTCCGTCCAGCGTGGTGCAGAGGGTCGTGCAGGTGGTCCAGGAGGAACAGCCGTCGACGTCCAGGAGCTATGACGGTGAAGTGTCCGTGCTGCGGGAGTCAGGATCTACGGCAGCGGGAGTCACAGCGCCCGTGGTGCCTGGTGAGATTGCTTGGGGCTCCATGTTAGCGCAGGGTTTCCCGGTTGGTGGGGGGGGCAAGGGTGATTTTGGTAAGGGTTTGGGGCAGTTTTTGGGGGGATTGGCGGGATGGTTGTCTGGTATGGGGTCCGGCGGTGGGTCTCTGTTGCCAGGGTGGGGAGTGGTGCTGGTGTCTGGGGGTGGGGCGCAAGGGGTTACGGCAGGGTCGGTGGAGACTCAGGCGGGGGGAGATGAGGAGGTGCAGAGGTTGGATGATAGGGCTCGCGGTGAGGTGTATGTGTGCTTTGAGGGGCCGCTGGGGGCTCATTTGAAGCAGGAAGTGAGGGAAAAGATCTGGATGGGAGAGTATGTGGAGATATTCTCGCTGCTCCCATTGGAACGGTTTAACCTGGATAGGGGGAAGAAAGATGAGGGGAAAAAGGAGGAGGAGGATAAGCGTCGGCATCGATTGATCCCACGTACGTTTGCTAATTGGCTACAGGCATTTGCCATATTAGCAAGTGTCATTGGGGAAAGGTCTCCGGATTGTTGTTCGGCGCTGTTTTGCTACCAGGATGCTATTGGGGAAGCTTATAGGGTTTATGGTGGTGTGGGTTGGCTCCGTTACGACGAGCAGTTCCGGCAGCGTAAGGCGGTGAGACCTGATATCCGGTGGGATCATAAGGATATTGGGTTGTGGTTGAGGGTGACGGCGCCTCCTAGGGCTGGGCAGTCCTTTCGGGGGGAGTCCGGGGGGTCATCCCCGGGTGCTTTGGCAGCGACAGTGGCAAAAGGGTTGTGTTTCCTTTTTAATGAAGGAAACTGCAGATTTGGGGCCAAGTGCAAATTTAAGCACGAGTGCACGGGGTGTGGTGGAGCCCATGGAGCTAACCGTTGCTTCAAAGGGGGAAGGAATAGAGGGGGTGATGGTGCTGGAAAAGGGACGGACGCCGGTGCGGGTGGAAGAGATGCAGGAGTTTCTAGATAGATATCCGGATCGGGTTGCGGCTGGTTTGTTGGGGGATGGTTTTAGGTTCGGTTTTCGTATTCCATCGGTTGTCACGGCGGAGCCTATTGTTCCTAAGAATCTTAGGTCTGCGCTTGTTCATGCGGGAGTGGTGGCGGAGAAGTTGAGGAAGGAAGTGGAGTTGGGGCGGATGGCGGGTCCATTCAAGGAACCGCCGATTCCTGGTTTGAGGGTGTCTCCGCTAGGAGTGGTACCGAAGAAGGAGCCGAACAAGTTTCGGCTCATTCATCACTTGTCTTACCCGAAAGGGGCGTCGGTCAATGATGGTATAGATCCTGAGCTTTGTTCTGTGGTCTATACTTCCTTTGATGCGGCTGTGAAATGGGTGAGGCGGTGGGGGCAGGGGACATTGATGGCTAAGGTTGATGTGGAGGCGGCGTTTCGTTTGCTTCCGAATCACGTGGAGAGCATGGGTTTGTTGGGCTGTTTTTGGGATGGGGAGTATTTTGTGGATAGGTGCTTGCCGATGGGGTGCTCTCTTTCGTGTGCGTATTTTGAGACCTTTAGCTCGTTTTTAGAGTGGGTAGTGGTGGAAGTTTCAGGTTGTTCATCTGTTATTAGGGATGAGCGAACCAGAACTGTATAGTTCGGGTTCGTACCGAATTTTGGGGTGTCCGTGACACGGACCCGAACACGAACATTTTCGTAAAAGTCCGGGTTCGAGTTCGGTGTTCGGCGCATTCTTGGCGCTTTTTGAAAGGCTGCAAAGCAGCCAATCAACAAGCATCATACTACTTGGCCCAAGAGGCCATCACAGCCATGCCTACTATTGGCATGGCTGTGATTGGCCAGTGCACCATGTGACCCAGCCTCTATTTAAGCTGGAGTCACGTAGCGCCGCACGTCACTCTGCTATGATCAGTATAGGGAGAGGTTGCAGCTGCGACGTTAGGGCGAGATTAGGCAGATTAACTCATCCAAAAGACTTCATTCTGTGATCGATCTGCAGCTGTGGATCATTGAAGTGCTATTATTGACTTGCTCACTTTTTTGAGGCTGCCCAGAGCGTTTTTTGATCACTTTTTTTCTGGGGTGATCGGCGGCCATTTTGTGACTTGTGGTGTGCCAGCACGAGCTATCACCAAGTGTATTTAACCATCGATAGTGTGGTTATTTTGTGCTATATCCTACATCAGCTACAGGCTGAGCCTGTGTCACCGAAGTGCATTTAACCATCAACAGTCTGGTTATTTTTTGGCCATATACTACATCAGCTGCAGGCTGAGCCTGTTTCACCCAAGTGCATTTAACCATCAACAGTCTGATTATTTTTTGGCCATATACTACATCAGCTGCAGGCTGAGCCTGTGTCACCGAAGTGCATTTAACCATCAACAGTCTGATTCTTTTTTGGCCATATATTACATCAGGGGCAAGTTGAGCCTGTCACCCAGCGCCTAAAAAATAGACCTGACATTTCTATTCAACCAAATCTGCACAGTTTTAGCTGGTCAAGTTATTTGTAGTGACCGTCAAAGCAGACTTTTTGTTCTGGGTTGAAAAAGCATTCCCAAATTTGCCATTCTGAAAATAACTAGTTTGTGGTATTTCAGGCCTACTTGAAATCTATCCCAAAAAGAAAATCTTACATTGAAGTTATTGATAGTATCATTCAGAAAAACCTAAGACACACGCTAGCGTGCTGATAGAAGTGTCATTCTGTGATTAAACCTATAACTGTCACACAGCGCAAAAAAAAACAGGTCTCAAATCTCTATTCAACCAAATCTGCACAGTTTTAGCTGGTCAAGTTATTTGTAGTGACCGTCAAAGCAGACTTTTTGTTCTGGGTTGAAAAAGCATTCCCAAATTTACCATTCTGAAAATAACTAGTTTGTGGTATTTCAGGCCTACTTGAAATCTATCCCAAAAAGAAAATCTTACATTGAAGTTATTGATAGTATCATTCAGAAAAACCTAAGACACACGCTAGCGTGCTGATAGAAGTGTCATTCTGTGATTAAACCTATAACTGTCACACAGCGCAAAAAAAAACAGGTCTCACATCTCTATTCAACCAAATCTGCACAGTTTTAGCTGGTCAAGTTATTTGTAGTGACCGTCAAAGCAGACTTTTTGTTCTGGGTTGAAAAAGCATTCCCAAATTTGCCATTCTGAAAATAACTAGTTTGTGGTATTTCAGGCCTACTTGAAATCTATCCCAAAAAGAAAATCTTACATTGAAGTTATTGATAGTATCATTCAGAAAAACCTAAGACACACGCTAGCGTGCTGATAGAAGTGTCATTCTGTGATTAAACCTATAACTGTCACACAGCGCAAAAAAAAACAGGTCTCACATCTCTATTCAACCAAATCTGCACAGTTTTAGCTGGTCAAGTTATTTGTAGTGACCGTCAAAGCAGACTTTTTGTTCTGGGTTGAAAAAGCATTCCCAAATTTGCCATTCTGAAAATAACTAGTTTGTGGTATTTCAGGCCTACTTGAAATCTATCCCAAAAAGAAAATCTTACATTGAAGTTATTGATAGTATCATTCAGAAAAACCTAAGACACACGCTAGCGTGCTGATAGAAGTGTCATTCTCTGATTAAACCTATAACTGTCACACAGCGCAAAAAAAAAACAGGTCTCACATCTCTATTCAACCAAATCTGCACAGTTTTAGCTGGTCAAGTTATTTGTAGTGACCGTAAAAGCAGACTTTTTGTTCTGGGTTGAAAAAGCATTCCCAAATTTGCCATTCTCAAAATTGTGGTGAACGGGAACAATGAGGAAAACATCTAATAAGGGACGCGGACGTGGACATGGTCGTGGTGGTGTTAGTGGACCCTCTGGTGCTGGGAGAGGACGTGGCCGTTCTGCCACAGCCACACGTCCTAGTGAACCAACTACCTCAGGTCCCAGTAGCCAGCAGAATTTACAGCGATATTTGGTGGGGCCCAATGCCGTTCTAAGGATGGTAAGGCCTGAGCAGGTACAGGCATTAGTCAATTGGGTGGCCGACAGTGGATCCAGCACGTTCACATTATCTCCCACCCAGTCTTCTGCAGAAAGCGCACAGATGGCGCATGAAAACCAAGCCCATCGGTCTGTCACATCACCCCCATGCATATCAGGGAAACTGTCTGAGCCTCAAGTTATGCAGCAGTCTCTTATGCTGTTTGAAGACTCTGCTGCCAGGGTTTCCCAAGGGCATCCACCTAGCCCTTCCCCAGGGGTGGAAGAGATAGAATGCACTAACGCACAACCACTTATTTTTCCTGATGATGAGGACATGGGAATACCACCTCAGCACGTCTCTGATGATGACGAAACACAGGTGCCAACTGCTGCGTCTTTCTGCAGTGTGCAGACTGAACAGGAGGTCAGGGATCAAGACTGGGTGGAAGACGATGCAGGGGGCGATGAGGTCCTAGACCTCACATGGAATGAAGGTCGTGCCACTGACTTTCACAGTTCGGAGGAAGAGGCAGTGGTGAGACCGAGCCAACAGCGTAGCAAAAGAGGGAGCAGTGGGAAAAATCAGAACACCCGCCGCCAAGAGACTCCGCCTGCTACTGACCGCCGCCATCTGGGACCGAGCACCCCAAAGGCAGCTTCAAGGAGTTCCCTGGCATGGCACTTCTTCAAACAATGTGCTGACGACAAGACCCGAGTGGTTTGCACGCTGTGCCATCAGAGCCTGAAGCGAGGCATTAACGTTCTGAACCTTAGCACAACCTGCATGACCAGGCACCTGCATGCAAAGCATGAACTGCAGTGGAGTAAACACCTTAAAAACAAGGAAGTCACTCAGGCTCCCCCTGCTACATCTTCTGCTGCTGCCGCCTCGGCCTCTTCTGCTGCTGCTGCTGCCGCCGCCTCGGCCTCTTCCTCCGCCTCTGGAGGAACGTTGGCACCTGCCGCCCAGCAAACATGGGATGTACCACCAACACCACCACCTGCGTCACCAAGCATCTCAACCGTGTCACACGGCAGCGTTCAGCTCTCCATCTCACAAACATTTGAGAGAAAGCGTAAATTCTCACCTAGCCACCCTCAATCCCTGGCCCTGAATGCCAGCATTTCTAAACTACTGGCCTATGAAATGCTGTCATTTAGGCTGGTGGACACACACAGCTTCAAACAGCTCATGTCACTTGCTGTCCCACAGTATGTTGTTCCCAGCCACCACTACTTCTCTAAGAGAGCCGTGCCTTCCCTGCACAAACAAGTGTCCGATAAAATCAAGTGTGCACTGCGCAACGCCATCTGTGGCAAGGTCCACCTAACCACAGATACGTGGACCAGTAAGCACGGCCAGGGACGCTATATCTCCCTAACTGCACACTGGGTAAATGTAGTGGCGGCTGGGCCCCAGGCGGAGAGCTATTTGGCGCACGTCCTTCCGCCGCCAAGGATCGCAGGGCAACATTCTTTGCCTCCTGTCTCCTCCTCCTCCTACTCAGCTTCCTCCTCCCCTTCTTCCACCTGCTCATCCAGTCAGCCACACACCTTCACCACCAACTTCAGCACAGCACGGGGTAAACGTCAGCAGGCCATTCTGAAACTCATATGTTTGGGGGACAGGCCCCACACCGCACAGGAGTTGTGGCGGGGTATAGAACAACAGACCGACGAGTGGTTGCTGCCGGTGAGCCTCAAGCCCGGCCTGGTGGTGTGCGATAATGGGCGAAATCTCGTTGCAGCTCTGGGACTAGCCGGTTTGACGCACATCCCTTGCCTGGCGCATGTGCTGAATTTGGTGGTGCAGAAGTTCATTCGCAACTACCCCGACATGTCAGAGCTGCTGCATAAAGTGCGGGCCGTCTGTTCGCGCTTCCGGCGTTCACACCCTGCCGCTGCTCGCCTGTCTGCGCTACAGCGTAACTTCGGCCTTCCCGCTCACCGCCTCATATGCGACGTGCCCACCAGGTGGAACTCCACCTTGCACATGCTGGACAGACTGTGCGAGCAGCAGCAGGCCATAGTGGAGTTTCAGCTGCAGCACGCACGGGTCAGTCGCACTGCGGATCAGACCCACTTCACCACCAATGACTGGGCCTCCATGCGAGACCTGTGTGCCCTGTTGCGCTGTTTCGAGTACTCCACCAACATGGCCAGTGGCGATGACGCCATTATCAGCGTTACAATACCACTTCTATGTCTCCTTGAGAAAACACTTAGGGCGATGATGGAAGAGGAGGTGGCCCAGGAGGAAGAGGAGGAAAAGGGGTCATTTTTAGCACTTTCAGGCCAGTCTCTTCAAAGTGACTCAGAGGGAGGTTTTTTGCAACACCAGAGGCCAGGTACAAATGTGGCCAGACAGGGCCCACTACTGGAGGACGAGGAGGACGAGGATGAGGAGGAGGTGGAGGAGGATGAGGATGAAGCATGTTCACAGCGGGGTGGCACCCAAAGCAGCTCGGGCCCATCACTGGTGCGTGGCTGGGGGGAAACACAGGATGATGACGATACGCCTCCCACAGAGGACAGCTTGTCCTTACCTCTGGGCAGCCTGGCACACATGAGCGACTACATGCTGCAGTGCCTGCGCAATGACAGCAGAGTTGCCCACATTTTAACGTGTGCAGACTACTGGGTTGCCACCCTGCTGGATCCCCGGTACAAAGACAATGTGCCCACCTTACTTCCTACACTGGAGCGTGATAGGAAGATGCGTGAGTACAAGCGCACGTTGGTAGACGCGCTACTGAGAGCATTCCCTAATGTCACAGGGGAACCAGTGGAAGCCCAAGGCGAAGGCAGAGGAGGAGCAAGAGGTCGCCAACGCAGCTGTGTCCCGGCCAGCTCCTCTGAGGGCAGGGTTAGCATGGCAGAGATGTGGAAAAGTTTTGTCACCACGCCACAGCTAACTGCACCACCTCCTGATACGAAACGTGTTAGCAGTAGGCAACATTTCACTAACATGGTGGAACAGTACCTGTGCACACCCCTCCACGTACTGACTGATGGTTCGGCCCCATTCAACTTCTGGGTCTCCAAATTGTCCACGTGGCCAGAGCTAGCCTTTTATGCCTTGGAGGTGCTGGCCTGCCCGGCGGCCAGCGTTTTGTCTGAACGTGTATTCAGCACGGCAGGGGGCGTCATTACAGACAAACGCAGCCGCCTGTCTACAGCCAATGTGGACAAGCTGACGTTCATAAAAATTAACCAGGCATGGATCCCACAGGACCTGTCCATCCCTTGTTCAGATTAGATATTAACTACCTCCCCTTAACAATATATTATTCTACTCCAGGACACTTCCTCATTCAATACTATTTTTAATTTCATTTTACCATTATATTGTGGGGCAACCCAAAGTTGAATGAACCTCTCCTCTGTCTGGGTGCCGGGGCCTAAATGTGTGACAGTGGCCTGTTCCAGTGGTGGGTGACGTGAAGCCTGATTCTCTGCTATGACATTAAGACAGATTCTGTGCTGACATAAGGCCAGATTCTCTGTTACGGGACCTCTCTCCTCTGCCTGGGTGCCTGGGCCTAAATGTGTGACAGTGGCCTGTTCCAGTGGTGGGTGACGTGATGCCTGATTCTCTGCTATGACATGAAGACAGATTCTGTGCTGACATAAGGCCAGATTCTCTGTTACAGGACCTCTCTCCTCTGTCTGGGTGCCGGGGCCTAAATGTGTGACAGTGGCCTGTTCCAGTGGTGGGTGACGTGAAGCTTGATTCTCTGCTATGACATGAAGACAGATTCTGTGCTGACATAAGGCCAGATTCTCTGTTACAGGACAGCTCTCCTCTGTCTGGGTGCCGGGGCCTAAATGTGTGACAGTGGCCTGTTCCAGTGGTGGGTGACGTGAAGCCTGATTCTCTGCTATGACATGAATACAGATTCTGCGCTGACATAAGGCCAGATTCTCTGTTACGGGACCTCTCTCCTCTGCCTGGGTGCCTGGGCCTAAATGTGTGACAGTGGCCTGTTTCAGTGGTGGGTGACGTGATGCCTGATTCTCTGCTATGACATGAAGACAGATTCTGCGCTGACATAAGGCCAGATTCTCTGTTACGGGACCTCTCTCCTCTGCCTGGGTGCCTGGGCCTAAATGTGTGACAGTGGCCTGTTCCAGTGGTGGGTGACGTGAAGCCTGATTCTCTGCTATGACATTAAGACAGATTCTGTGCTGAGATAAGGCCAGATTCTCTGTTACGGGACCTCTCTCCTCTGCCTGGGTGCCTGGGCCTAAATGTGTGACAGTGGCCTGTTCCAGTGGTGGGTGACGTGATGCCTGATTCTCTGCTATGACATGAAGACAGATTCTGTGCTGACATAAGGCCAGATTCTCTGTTACAGGACCTCTCTCCTCTGTCTGGGTGCCGGGGCCTAAATGTGTGACAGTGGCCTGTTCCAGTGGTGGGTGACGTGAAGCTTGATTCTCTGCTATGACATGAAGACAGATTCTGCGCTGACATAAGGCCAGATTCTCTGTTACGGGACCGCTCTCCTCTGTCTGGGTGCCGGGGCCTAAATGTGTGACAGTGGCCTGTTCCAGTGGTGGGTGACGTGAAGCCTGATTCTCTGCTATGACATGAAGACTGATTCTGCGCTGACATGAAGCCAGATTCTCTGCTATGGCATGAAGAGACTGATTCTCTGCTGACATGAAGCCAGATTCTTTGCTATTGCATGAAGAGACTGATTCTCTGCTGACGTGAAGCCAGATTCTCTGCTATGGGACCTCTGTCCAATTGATATTGGTTCATTTTTTTTTTTTTTTTTTTAATTTTAATTCATTTCCCTATCCACATTTGTTTGCAGGGGATTTACCTACATGTTGCTGCCTTTTGCAGCCCTCTAGCTCTTTCCTGGGCTGTTTTACAGCCTTTTTAGTGCCCAAAAGTTCGGGTCCCCATTGACTTCAATGGGGTTCGGGTTCGGGTTCGGGACGAAGTTCGGGTCTGGTTCGGATCCCGAACCCGAACATTTCCGGGAAGTTCGGCCGAACTTCTCGAACCCAAACATCCAGGTGTTCGCTCAACTCTATCTGTTATCCATTATTTAGACGATTTTTTGTGTTTAGGTCCGGCGAATTCACGGGTTTGTTCTTTATTGCTGCACACGGTGCAGTCGGTTTTTGCGCGTTTTGGGGTACCGTTGGCGCGGGAAAAGACGTTGGGTCCGGTGACGGAGTTGTGTTTTTGGGGATTGTTATAGATACGGAGCGGATGGAGTGTAGGCTTCCCCAGGATAAGTTGGTGGATTTGCGTCAGGAGATTGATAGGGCCATAGGGAGAGAGAAGATTAGGTTGCGGGATTTGCAGTCATTGTTAGGTAAATTGAACTTTGCGTGTCAAATTATGCCAATGGGTAGAATTTTTTGTAGAAGGTTGGCTGCGGCTACGGCAGGGGTGTCAGCGCCTTATCATTTTATTAGGTTACGTAAGGAGTTAAAAGGGGATTTGAGGGTGTGGGCGGAGTTTTTGGGTCAGTACAATGGCAGGTCTTTGGTGATGGCGGAGTTGTGTGATAGTGTGGAGTTTGAGTTATATACTGACGCGTCGGGGGGAGTGGGTTTTGGGGCCTAATGCCAGGGACAATGGTGTGCGGGCGTGTGGCCGGATTCGTGGGTAAGTCGCGGGTGGGTGAGGAACATGGCTTTGTTAGAACTTTTTCCCATTGTGATGGCGGTGCTGTTGTGGGGTGAGAAATTTGAAAACAGGAAGGTGCGTTTTCATTGCGACAATTTGGGGGTGGTTCAGGCTATCAACAGTTTGTCCGCATCTTCTCCGCCGGTGGTTAGGCTGTTCCAGTTTCTGGTATTGCGATGTTTGTCGATTAATATGTGGTTGGTGGCAGAACATGTTGCTGGAGTGTCTAATTCTGTGGCGGATTCTCTTTCTCATTTACAGTGGGAGCGGTTCCGGCTTCTAGCGCCAGAAGCGGAGGTGGAGGGTCTGGAGGGTCTGGAGTGTCCGCCGTGGCTGTGGGGGATCCTGGAGGAGAAGTGATGGGGATGTTGAGGGATTCGTTGAGTCCGGGTACTTGGAGGGAGTATGGTAAGGCGTGGACGACCTGGGAAACTTGGAATGGAACTTGGGGGGCTGGTGTGGGGGATGGTGATGTGAGGTTGTTGATGTTGCTGGGGCAGTTGAAGAGCGAGGGGTGGTCAGTGTCAAAGGTGAATCATTTTATTGCAGGGGTAGCGTTTGGTTTGAAGTTGCGGGGGCTACCGGATTTGACTAAGAGTTTTTTGGTGCGGCAGGTTTTGAAGGGATGGCGTAGGGGAGCAGGCAGGGTGCTGGATTGTCGGAGGCCGGTGTCTTTTGAGTTGTTGTTGCAAATGGGTGATAAGTTGAGTTGTATTTGTAGCTCCGATTGGGAGCTGGGGCTGTTTAAGGCTGCGTTTGCTTTGGCGTTTTTTGGTGCCTTCCGCTTGGGGGAGTTGGTGTGTGGCAGTGTTCACAGAGCGGGGGGACTTAGGAGTGAGGATGTCGAGTTGGCGGGGGACAGGGTGGCTGTCCGGATTCGCAGGTCAAAAACGGATCAGGAGGGTAGGGGGCAGCGTTTTACTTTGTTTTCAGTACCAGGGTGTAGTATGTGCCCGGTGCGGTGTGCAGGGTCTTATGGTTCAGGTCTGCAGAGGGATGAGGTCCCGTTTCTTAGGCATGAGGATGGTTCCTTTTTGTCTAGATTTCAGTTTCTGGCAGTCTTTAAAAAATGCTTAAAAGTTTTGGGTGTGCCGGTCAAGGATTATTCTGGTCATTCGTTCAGAATTGGGGCGGCGACTGAGGCAGCCAGGTTAGGCGCCAGTGAGGAGGTGATTAGGAGGATAGGGCGTTGGGAGTCGGTGCGTTTTAAATCGTATGTGCGGCCTGCATTGTTGTAGTGGTACTGTGGGTGGTAGGTTGGTGTTAATTTTGTTCTTTTGTGTTCACAGGTCGGACGACGGCGGCTTTGGTGTGGATCTTAGGTCACTCCTATGTGTTTTGGGGGGCGATCAGAGCGGACATGAGGCCGAGCGGTCGTCAGTTGGGTATTAGTCCGGAGTTGGCTACGGTCAGGTGGTTAGGTGTGAGAGGTATGTTGTGGGGCGGAGTGTTGCGGGAGGTGCATCATTTTGTGCGGTTGGATCGTCCTCCGGATGTGTTGGTTTTGCATGTGGGGGGTAACGACTTGGGCAAGCGTCCTTTTAGGGAATTGGTTCGTGATTTTAAGTTTGACCTGCTTAGGATCTGGGCGTTGTTTCCGGGGGTGATCACAGTTTGGTCTGACATTGTTCCGCGGAAGGCTTGGAGGGGTGCGAGGTCAGTGGAGAGTCTTAATAAGGCACGGATCAAGGTAAATAGGGCAGTGGGCCGGTTTATGGCGAGGAATGGCGGTGTGGTGGTGTGGCATAAGGTATTGGAGAAGGGTGTTGGTGCATTTTGGAGAGCAGATGGAGTGCACCTGAATGCAGTGGGGACGGATTTGTGGGCTCTGGGGCTCCAGAGTGGTGTTGAAATAGCTTTACGTATGTGGAGGGACGCGCAGGTTTGAGGTGGTCAAGCTGCGCATTCTTGGAGGCGGGGGAGGTCCTTGAAGTGGAAGAATATGGTGGTACCTGAGGATGGGAGGGCCCCGCGGGAGGGGCTGGACTCTCATTGAGGAGCTGGTAGTAACTAATTATGCGTCCATCAGTTGCTGCCTCCGAACTGGGTTCAACGGCTGGGGGCAAGATGGAGACGCAGGTGTTCCAGTGTTTATGAAGTTATTGGGGCTTCTAGGACCTCCCTCGTCATTGGTTAACTTATGTTATATTATGTATTTATTCAATAAACGGCTGCTGTGGCCGATTAAATCCAAGCAGTGGTGTGGTGCGTTTATTTCTATGGGTTAGGTGGGGGGTTGGGGGTAAGGGGATGGTTAATCTGGTGGGACTGAACAAATAGCCAATGCCCTCTTCATGATCATCTGGGTCTTTCACTTCTCCTGGGATGAAGCAGTCCAGATCACTAACCTGGTGTAATGCTTGTTGGAGGACTTTCAGTTTAGCTAAGACAGCTACTTCTTCCTTTTCCGTTTGTAGAATTTCTAACAGGGCTTTTATTTGGGCTTCTATTGTCTTTACCTCTTCTTCCTTCTGTGCCATTTTTGCCCCTACTTCTGCAAATTTCTAACAATAGTTTCTTCTGCATTAGCATGGAATTCTAATAACTTGTCACATAATGATGAAATTCTGGAACAAAATGATCTGGAAGATGGAGATGTAAGTTTGGTTAAAGTTGACCGATGTGATCTAACCTCTTGCAAGCATGCAATGTGGAGTTCTACCTTGGCATCTAATACTAAAACATTCTTTCTTTGATGCAGAATCTTTCTCTCAGAAAGCTCTGCTGAGGCATCATCGATATCAGAGTTGCTCTTAGTTATTCTTGGATGTTTTTAGCTGTGTGTTCTGGGTCATTATCCTGTTGAAGATCCGTGACCTGCGACTGAGAGTAGGTTTTCAGACACAGGCCAGGACATTTTGCTCCAGAATGACTTGATAGTCTTGAGATTTCATTTTATCCTGCATAGATTCAAGATACCCTGTGTCAGTTGCAGCAAAGAAGCCCCAAAACATAACCACGCCTCCCCATGATTTACAGTAGGTACAATGGGGGTCATTTATGAACACCAGCGATTTAGATGCCAGTCTTAATAATCCCTGTGCTGGCGGTGGATCTGCCAAAGTTATGAAGAGGCGTCGGCCTCTACATAACTTTGCCACATCGACCGCTAGGTCTAAATGTAAGCCAGCTTCCTTGCTGGCTTAAATTTGGACCATTTTTTACACATAAAACAGGCATAGAAAATGATAAATCAGACGGACCTACCGGCCATCCCCTTCCCTGTCCATGCCAGGCCCCCTTTTTTAAACCTGGTGTGAGCAGGGAAAAGTTGCAGATTTTCAGCACAAATAACCTTTGTGCCGCAATCTGTGACGGATATGTGCAAGAAAACTGGCGTATATCTGATAGTAAATAACCCCAATGTTCTTTTTTGCATGCTTTATTTTTGCATCTATAATAATGGGGCTGATGTGTCAGAAAGCTCCAGTTTTGTCTCATCTGTCCAAAGAACATTCTCCCAGGAGCTTTGTGGCTCGTCAGTATGCATATTGGCAAATTCCAGTCTCGCTTTTTTATGATTTGCTTCCAACAGTGGTTTCCTCCTCGGTCATTTTCCATTAAGTTCACTTTGGCTAAGACAGCGATAGATGGTGTGATTTGACACTGTTGTACCTTGACCTTGGAGTTAACTTCTAATTTTGGAAGTTGTTTTGAGCTCTTTGGTTACAATTTGTATCATCCGTCTCTTCTATTTGTCATAAATTTTCCTCTTGTGGCCACATCTAGGGAGGTTGACTACAGTCCAGTAGACCTTAAACTTCTGAATAATAACATCACAGTGACTACTGCCTGGGTAAAAATGGAGGTGAAAACCCCTTTAATATTTATGCCACACTATCACTACAATAAGGACAATAAGGGATGGAACGTGGAAACACCTAATCACGTTATCAGGGACAGGTGTGCACTTGCTTGTTCAGTCAGGTATAAGTGTATATATAAGTGTATATATACACTACTACCACACAATAACCAATATAACCAATACTACTGCCATACAGTGACCATATCAGATCTACATAGGCTAAGTGTTGTTAATGTATTATCACACTGCAGACTATACAGCACTGATCATACATGTCTCAGGCAGAATATGTAACAATTAGAGAACCTGTTAGCTCTTCTGACTCGTCTGCATTGCTAAATACTTGTATTCCCTATAAAATAACAACTCTGGAGTATACTGGAACTCTGGATTGTGGCTGTGTACTCCCAACTGTAACCCCACTGTTAAAATCAGCTCCCAAAAATGTTTGGGTGTAGCCAGGTCAGAGTTTTCCAGTAGGAATAACGAAGGAATGTTACAACTTAGTAACAATGCTCCAGGATTGTTTTCTCATAGTGTAGTACTGTATATGGACACACGTTACCAATCCCAGACTTCGGGATGTTTGTGCTTTATTTCAGCTAAACTAATACACCGATTGATCCACTGCCAGAACACTGGCTCATAAGACATACTGTAATATACTGTAGTAACAATGTGCAGCCGGCAGCTTAACACATGGTTGCCCAG
Source organism: Bufo bufo (assembly GCF_905171765.1). Classification (NCBI taxonomy): domain Eukaryota; kingdom Metazoa; phylum Chordata; class Amphibia; order Anura; family Bufonidae; genus Bufo; species Bufo bufo. The sequence continues at coordinate 458,062,379 of NC_053389.1, forward strand.
AATATTCTACACAAGTATTTATTATAACAGACATGTCAGTAGAGGAGTTATCTATAAATTCAGTGAATTACAAGTGATTCAGTCTCTGCACAGCTTGCTCCCAATGTCTTTGGATCCTCGCTTTATAGCACATACTTACCTTCTGTCTGTACTAAGACAAAATCCTTGCAGGGCCAATAGTATTACATTTCCCCTGCACCCATTTGCCATTGTCTCCCATATAAAAAGAGTTGTCTGTGGTGAGAAAACACTTTGTATGTCATAATGGAGTGTATGGAGCAAGCTCAGGATATGTACAGTACACGACTGTTTCTGTCTATATACCACTGGGGACAGTTATTGGCTTCAGTGATCATGTGCTCTATACTTGCACGTCACCACTACAGCCTTTTCTACACACAGCGGGAGAACATGTGGCACAGAGAACAGCGCTGGAGAAACGGGTGAGTATAGAATAGGACTTTTTGTTTTTCTGTTTTTTTTTTGTGGGGGTTTTTTACGGCATTTAGTAGTTTGGGGAGGATTTTAGGGTAGCTTGGACAGCCCTTTAAGTGTCAAGTTAAAATATTGCTACTGTGGATTGCAATTTAAAGAAAAAGATTTATTGATGTAGACAAAGTTACGGATACAAGGTGTTATTTATTTTGGATATTAGATGTTCTTCAAGATGAGAGGGCCTTGAAGTAGCTCACATGAATTGTAAGCACATAGGGGAGATTTATCTACCTCATATGCCAGTTCACTGGCAAAAAAAATATTTCAAAAATGTTGTTGCAGTTGGCATTTTTACGCTGCCCTTCCACTTTTTGATAATTGACAGGGTTGGGTGTGAGCAGCATATTTATCTCCATTTATGCCAGTTTTTGGTGTAAATGATACACTAGCTTCGAGCCTGCATAGATTTCACTTAGGCTCATGCACTGCTGGAGGATGCATTTAATTTATGACAAGGGCATGTGTTCTGTGTACAGGTGACGCCATTGCCCACCAAATGAGTAAAACACATGTTAGTCATGTGATCAGACCTAAAATCCTTGTTGGTCAGCAGCACATTGGCCTATGTAAACAAGATGCAAAGTAAATGGGGGATGAGCAATCATAATGACGATCATTCATCATCCTTTCAGTTTGCATCAGGCCATGTGAAAGGCACTTTAAACAAGTGGCAATCAACTCGTATATCAATGATTGGTATTTATTATTGGCCCATGTAATAGGATCCTAACTCAGGTACTCTTATGATTCTAGTTTAGATTACTCCTCCCATTCTCCCATGACCTTTGACCCTGTCTTTTGCTGCCAATGTTTCTTTAACCTCATCCTGCAACAGCCAATTATCATTTTTGTTTAATTTTCTGTTCACATAACTGTATTGTGACTTGTTTTTTATAGGACAAGTTGTTCTTTTTAATGACACCATTTAATATTCCATACAAAGTATTGGGAAGCTGGAAAAACAAATTAATGGGGTTGAATTTGAATTTAGAAAAATTTGTTTTTATAGGTTTCAATTTTACAGCCTTTATTCTGAGGTCTAGTACAATTAAAGAGAAAAAAAATACTTTGCATTACCATATTCTGACACAAATAATGTTTCTTATATTTCCAATGGATCTGTGTGTGGGGGGGGCTCTTTTTGTGAGGAAAGCTGTAGTTTTTATTGATACAATTTTGATGTATATATGACTTTTTGATCACTTTTTATTATTTTTTGGGGGGAATTAAAGCAACAACAAAAAAAGTCAATTTGGATATTTTGATTTATGGTGTTCACTGTATGAGATAAATGCTTTTATGTTTTAATAGTTTGGACATTTGTGGATGCAGCAATACCAATGAAGACAAGAATGTAGGGGAGTGATTTATCAAACTGGAATAAAGAAAAAACTGTCTTAGTTGCTGATAGCAACCAATCAGATTCCATCTTTCATTTTTTGAAAGAGCTCTGAAAAATGAAAGGTGAATTTGATTGGTTGCTATGGGCAACTTAGTCTGTTTTCCTTTACACCAGTTTGATAAATCTTCTCCATAGTTCTACCACTTTACAAATTAAACCTACAAAAAATGCCAGGCTGCCTATAATGAATTAATACTTTATTGCAAAATCACATAAATTTACAAACATGATTAAAAGAAAGTATGGTGCAGGAGATAAAAAGAAAGACGACATCACTGGAGGAAACATACAGCGGATACATGCCCGTGCATCAGTCCATCAATGCAATACATAGGAAGATAAAGTGCAAATGCAAACAAATCATCTGTAATCAAAAGGACATCGGACAGTTACCCATACTGCGTCTCCTCCAGGATGGCGCCAACCCCAACACGCGTTTCGGCGTACCTTCGAATGGAACAAGACATGATGTCCCAGATGTGCTAGATTGGATTCAGGTCTAGGGAATGGCCACTCCATAACATCAATGCCTTCATCATTCAGGAACTGCTGACACACTTCAGCCACATGAGGCCTAGCATTGTCATGCATCAGAAGGAACCCTGAGCATCTTATCCCGGTACCTAAAGGCTGTCAGGGTATCTCTGGCTAGCACATGGAGAGCTGTGCTGCCCTACAAGGAAATGCCTCCCCACACCATTACTGACCAACTGTCAAACCGGTCATGCTGGAGGATGTTGCAGGCAGTAGAATATTCTCCACGGCGTCTCCAGACTCTTATCTGTGAAGAGCACAGGGTGTCAATGTAGAATCTGCTAATCTTGGTGTTATAACTAAGCACTATGGTTCCTACAGCCCCCTCCACGTCTCCTGGTGTACTGGCCTGTCTCCTGGTATCTGCTCCATGTTCTGGACACTACGCTGACAGACACAGCTAACCTTTTGGCCACAGCTTGCATTAATGTGCCATCCTGGATGAGCTGCACTACCTGAGCAACTTCTGTGGGTTGTAGACACTGACTCATGCTACCTCTAGGGGTGAGAGCAATGACAAAATGCAAAAGTTACCAAAACAACAGCCAAAAAGGATGAGAACAGATAAATGGTCTGACAACCTTTATAGGGGGTGTCTTGCTAATTGCCTACCATTTCTACCTGTTGTCTGTTCAATTTGCACAACAGCAGGAGAAATTAATTCACAACCAGTGTTGCTTCATAACTGGACAGGTTGATTTCACAGAAGTGGGATTAGCAAGGAGTTACATTGTGTTGTTTAAGTGTTCCCTTTATTTTTTTGAGCAGTTGCATATAAAAGGTCAACACAGAGATCTCTCCCATCATTTATTCATGTCTAGGACTGTGGCGGTGATGAGGGGAAATCCTCTGCGACTAGAGGAAAGAAGGTTTCTCTATCAACATAGAAGAGGATTCCTTACAGTAAGAGCAGTGAGACTGTGGAACTCTCTGCCTGAGGAGGTGGTGATGGTGAATTCACTAAAAGAGTTCATGAGGGGCCTGGATGTATTTCTAGAGTGTAATAATATTATATGTTATAGTTAGTAGAATTCTGGAGAAGGGTTGTTGATCCAAGGAGTTATTCTGATTGCCAGACTGGAGTAGGGAAGGATTTTTTCCCCTAAGACGAGGAAAACTGATTTCTATCTAAGGTTTTTTTTTCAGCTTTCCTCTGGATCAACGTTGCAGAATAATAGGCTGAACTGGATGGACAAATGTCTTTTTCAACCTTACAAACTATGTTACTATGTAAAGAAAAACTATTTACAAAAACAAAAACTAAAAATTGAATCCCACATGGTAACACCATGATGTTTTTTCACCAATGATTGCATCAAGGCCAAAGTTGTCCTGTTACTGAAGGGATTAAAAACTGCCCAGCAACATCAGAGTGAACAGAAAACAATGGGGGAGAATTAGCAATTAATCTACGGCAAATAAAAGAGTGCAAAATGCGAAAAATTACATGTAAATTAGATTGGTTCAAATTAATCATATACCAATGTTAATATTCACTCCAAAAAATGATTCAAGGCAAAATAGAAATCTGCAGAGAAAAGTGGGCATGGTTAATAATGTGGCATTAGGACCATTGCAATGTTGCAAGCATACCCCAGACAAGCGTAAACTCACAAAGGGTCATAACTCTGCACTATGGCTCTGTTATGCTCTGTACCACATTTGATAAATCTGGTCTCAACTTTCAACACATTCATCTCCAGCTCTAAAACTTAGTTGATGAAATTGATGAATCCTCTTCCCATTTTTTGCAGTTCTTTTGTATCATTTTAAATTGGCAATTAATTACAGTTACTGAAAAGACGGTGACATTATTTGATCAGCTTGTGAAAAATCTGTCATCATTGAATATTAATTATATATTCTGCCAAACGCATGTGAATTTTTCATATCTTATAAAAAGTTATTTGTCATTAAAATGTATTTATTTTACATCTTATTATATATCATAATTTACTGTAGAATTAAATTAATTCACAAAATCTCAAGCTATGTAAAAGGAGGTGCCAAATGAACTACTTGTTACCTCCAACCTAATGTATACAGAACAAATGTCAATTATGAAACAAATCACACACAGATATAAGAACTATAAGGCAGAGGCAGGTACAGAGTGTTGAGTCATACCCCATTAGATTATCCTATGGGTAAAAGGGTTGGAATTGCTCCAATATTCCGGAGTTTAGGTGTGAAAACAGCTTAGGATATGCTATCACTTTGTCCGACCTGTTGGACTCTTAGTAATCCTGAAAATGAAGAGGTTGTTCACCCCTGGAGACCTTTTTCTATAGATCCCCCTAGCATGGCCGGAATCATACTTACCTGATACCTGCAGCTGGGTTCCGGCTTCATTGCTCACCCTTGGGCACCGCAGGTCTCCCAGATTATTGGGTTGTGTGAACCAAGGGTGACACATCACCGCTGTGACCAGCGATTCACTGCAGTGACCATGTGACCTGCGTCAAACTAGATGTTGATGCATGTACCTGTGTTTTTGCAATGTTTCTTTTTTGTTGTAAAAAACTTCTGCTTCAAATTTTAGCTGAAGGTCTATGGGAAATATAAAACACAGGACACACAAGCATTTTTTTTTCTAATGGCATTTTTGTTTATTAGATGTGTAAAGAACACAGCATGCTGTCACTCTTGGCATTTTTTCAGCCATTTTTACAATAGCTTCTCTATAGGGAAAAAATCCCATGAAGAAAATGCTATTGGTAAGATTGTGGGCAAAAAATAACATTTGAAAAAACACCACAAAAAGGATGCAAAAACTAAGGAGGGTCAACAACAAAAAAAACACATGCGCTAATGATGGCAGTTTTACAGCTCGAAAAAAAAACACCAGTGCAGATTCATGTGTGCAAGGACCCTGAAGATTTTGGTGCAGTTTACACCCAAATCATCTACTTTTATATTGTCTAAATTTAGGACAGTATTAATAAATAACCCTGTATATGTATTTGCTAGTGGAAAATTCTGCTTAAAATCAGTGGGCAGGCTAGTTAGATAGATGATATACACCAGGAAACTTCTCTTGTAATACCCACTAAAGATATGCCACTGTAGGGCTATAGAATTGAAAAGGTCACCTATTTACTTCCTTTGAAAAAAAAATAATGTATACTGAGCTATGTGTGTGTGTGTATACATTTTTACACTTTACACCTACAAACAATGTATTTTACTAGGATTTTATGGGATAGACCAACACAAAGTAGCAACTATGTGTGAAGGGAAAAGAAAATGAGACCTGGTTTTAAACATTTTTGATGAATAAAAATCTAAAAAGTTTGGTGTGCATTTTGTATTCAGCTCCCTGTACTCTAATACCCCTAAATAAAATCTAGTGTGACTAATCGACTTCAGAAGTCACCTAATTAGTAAATAGTCTCCACTTGTGTGTAATTTATTCTCAATACAACTACAGCTGTAAAGGCCTCAGAGGTTTGTTAGAGAACATTTGTAATCAAACAGCATCATGAAAACCAAGGACCACACCAGACAGGTCAGGGATAAAGTTGTGGAAATGTGTAAAGCAATGTTATCTTATAAAAGAAAATATCCCAAGCAAGGGTGCACCAAGCCTTTATGCTGCTGAGGTGAAAACTGAAATGGCACAACCCCCCCAAGCCAATTTCTTAACCTAACCCCTTCCCCCCTCCCTACTGTTAACCCCTTCCCAACCGCCATATGGCTATATACTGTACGTCGGCGGTCGGGACTTTAAAGATGACGCCCGCTCCTGTAATGAGCAGCATAGCCGCGGGGTGCCTGCTGTTTCATACAGCAGACACCTGCGTCTAATGTCTGTGACCGGCGGTAATGCTGATCATGTACATTTAATCCCTCAGATGCTGTGCTCAATCCTGACCACGGCATCTGAATGTTGAAAACTCGGAAGCGCTCACTTCTGGGATTGCTCTGGCTTTCCTCAGTGGGGATTGGGGGAGCTGGACTGTGTTAGCAGCAGCCCCTGTCATCCTGTTAGACAGAGATAAAATGAAGAAAAAGATAGTGCTGGAGACTTGCCCCCAAAAAAGGGGGGGCCCAGGTGGTGTTGGGGAGGGTGGGCAATAGCACAGGGGTGCCAAGGTGAAGGAAGACGGATGGGGGGGGGGGTGTAGTAGGTCTATGGGAGGTTACTACTGTACTAGTTTGATGGGTGGTTTTACTTTACAGTTTCTATATATTGCAGAGCATAGATCACTGTGTCTATATTGTTATGGTTGGTGGTTCTGTTTCACAGTCTGTAACATATATCACTGTGTCTATGTTTGTTCTTTTTTATTGGTTCTATTTCACAGTATCGATATATGGCGACGCATGTATCACTGTGAGAGTAGTTTAAAATAATTAAAAATAATAGATGGTGTTAAAAGAATGGTTTGAGAAAAATTGTTAGACAGGAGGTTGCTGCTTAGTAATTTCTATGGAGCCTTTGTCTGTAGCAGCGCTCCATGGAAATACAGTAAAATGCTCATAAACTCCAATGCTAATGCATTGGAGTCTATGAGAAAAGCAATCTAATATTTGCTTGTTATAGTTCCCTATATGAACTATAAAATGTGTAAAAAAAAAGTTTTTTTTAAATTAAAAAATATATGAAAATAAAAAAATTAAAATCACCCCCCTTTTCCCAAATTGAAAAAAAATAAAAAATAAAAATAAAAAAGCATCCTGAAATGCTTATACTATTAAAATATAAGATAAATTTAATCCCATAAGGAAAATGGTGAAATGGAAGAAAAGGTCAATTTCACCCCATTTATAATTTTTTTTCTGCTTCCCACCACATTGTATGCAACCATTAATATTGCCATTAGAAAGGGAATCTTGTCCCACAAAAAAAAAAGTTCTCAAACAGTTCTGTGAACAGAAAAATAAAAAAATTATGGCTTTGGGTGGGCTGAGAGTAAAAAAAGGAAAACTAAAAAACGGAAATCGCCTGGTCATGAAAGGGTTGAAGAAATACTTGGAAAGCATTACATACAGAGATACAAAACATACAGAGTAATACAGCGCCACATACCTCTTACATCCAGTGACATGTCCTCTGATGTAGACGTTCTCTGTCTTTATCTTCTGCATTCAGACCACACCGCCATGATGATTTCTTTTAGCCATCTCTTGTCTCTGCAGAGTTTGAAAAAAAGACATCTTAGTTTTCTACTTTTCCATCATCCTCCCCACCTTCTGAACACCCCATCCTGACACCTCTAATACTGTGTCCACCGTGCTTGCCAATACTATACTGCAGAAACAGATAATGCCCCTGAAAATACTATTACCACACAGATAGCCCTCCTTCAATAATTATTGGCACACAGCGCCCTAAAAAATAACTGTGCCCTGCAAATAGTGTCCCTGAAACTTATAGTGCCGTAAACATAGTGTCCTCCAAAAATAATGGTGCTAAGTTGATACTGTGCCAGGGTGCCTCCCAATGTAACAGTCCTCCCAAAAGTCCCACCAATAGTAATAATTCTCTGCCAGAGTGCACTATGTGGTAACAGTGTACCTAATAGCAATAATGTCCCTCATTATGCCCCTAGAAGTAATAATGCCCCCATAGTGCCCTCAGTAGTGATCCCCCCTATAATGTTCACTTGTACTAAAAAATACCCCATTATAATGTATGCCAGTACAAATTAATCACCCCTTATAATATTTGCCAGTAAAATAATTCTTCCTTGCAATGTGTGCCAGTACAAAAATGCTCCCTTATAATGTGTGGCAGTACAAAAATATCTCCTCTTGTGTGCCAATACAAAAAATGCTCCCTCATAACGTGTCAGTACAAAAAAATAAATAAATTGTAGTGCCCCCTGTAGAAAAAATGTCCCCATAGTGGCCACCTTAAAATGTGTGCCAGTACAAAAATGTTCCCTTATAATGTGACACAGTACAAAAAACGACCCCCTTTTAGTGTCCCCAGTAGAATGGATGGCCCCCTAGTGGTCCCCTTATAATGTGTGCCAGTACAAAAATGCTCCTTTTTACAGCCACAACGTCCCCATAGTGCTTTCTCCAGTTACAAAATAATTTCCCCCCCCCATGGTGGCCCAACAGCATCCTGCCAAATAAAAATAATAAACTCAAATACTTACCTCCATTCTGCTGTCAGCGATGCAGACCTCTTCTAGTCTGTGCCCTGAGCTCCCTGCAGCCGAGCTCAGGCAGCACGATAATGATGACACCAGCCTCTGATAGGATACAGGAACTAGGACTAAAGCCTATAAGAGGAAACAGTGTTCCAGGGAGACATCGCTCCTATGCCCAATAGCAGCATTCAACTGTATTGCTGTCCTGAGAACAGTGATGCAGTTGAATATGTAGAGATGAGTGTTTCCACATTGGAAGCGCTTATTACACATGGCCCTTCCGCTGCCCCCCTCTTGCCCCTACCTGTTGCTGCCCCCCTCACCTCATTGGAGGTGCACCCCTGATCCCAAGCTCTGAGCATTTCATGGAGCACTGTTTCATCCATCATCCAAAAATGGGCACTGTATAAACCGTATCTTTATAGCGCATTTGGAATGTATTCCGATCCTTTCACCTTTTTAACAGCCTTGTGCTAAAATAATAAAAAATACAAGTTTTACCCCATCAATCTGCACTCAATATCCCATAATGCACACAAACCCACACATATTCCACAAAGCAACATAACAAACGTGAAAAAGTGATAGGGTCTGAAGACTTTCTGAATGTGTGTGTGTGTGTGTGTATATTATATATATATATATATATATATATACAGTACAGACCAAAAGTTTGGACACACCTTCTCATTCAGAGTTTTCTTTATTTTCATGACTATGAAAATTGTAGATTCACACTGAAGGCATCAAAACTATGAATTAACACATGTGGAATTATATACATAACAAACAAGTGTGAAACAACTGAAAATATGTCATATTCTAGGTTCTTCAAAGTAGCCACCTTTTGCTTTGATTACTGCTTTGCACACTCTTGGCATTCTCTTGATGAGCTTCAAGAGGTAGTCCCCTGAAATGGTTTTCACATCACATGTGTGCCCTGTCAGGTTTAATAAGTGGGATTTCTTGCCTTATAAATGGGGTTTGGACCATCAGTTGCGTTGAGGAGAAGTCAGGTGGATACACAGCTGATAGTCCTACTGAATAGACTGTTAGAATTTGTATTATGGCAAGAAAAAAGCAGCTAAGTAAATAAAAACGAGTGGCCATCATTACTTTAAGAAATTAAGGTCAGTCAGTCAGCCGAAAAATTGGGAAAACTTTGAAAGTAAGGGCTATTTGACCATGAAGGAGAGTGATGGGGTGCTGCGCCAGATGACCTGGCCTCCACAGTCACCGGACCTGAACCCAATCGAGATGGTTTGGGGTGAGCTGGACCGCAGAGTGAAGGCAAAAGGGCCAACAAGTGCTAAGCATCTCTGGGAACTCCTTCAAGACTGTTGGAAGACCATTTCAGGGGACTACCTCTTGAAGCTCATCAAGAGAATGCCAAGAGTGTGCAAAGCAGTAATCAAAGCAAAAGGTGGCTACTTTGAAGAACCTAGAATATGACATATTTTCAGTTGTTTCACACTTGTTTGTTATGTATATAATTCCACATGTGTTAATTCATAGTTTTGATGCCTTCATAGTCATGAAAATAAAGAAAACTCTTTGAATGAGAAGGTGTGTCCAAATGTTTGGTCTGTACTGTATATATATATATATAATTTTTTTTCTTTCATACTGGAGTGGCCAGATGTATGCTAAATGCACTCATTTGGCATATGTGAGGTCACTTAAAGTCTATTGATAGGTTATTAGCATATGTGAAAAATGCATTAGCATCATGAAATGATGAAAACATTAGCATATGACAGAAGCTCTCCTAGTGCTGATATTTAGCAAAATGCAAAAACATAATTTGAACTACAGTAATCTTACAATGCAGCACAGCAGGTGGCCACATGTAATTGTAATGTAGTACCACCTCATAATGGCACCAGGCTGGTATATCTGTAAAAAAAAAAGTATGTATTATAGTGCATACTATACTGCAACTTGTGGCTCTCCAGGTATAGAACCATAGTTTGGAAATCACTGCCATAGAAACAGACTGTTCGATGCAGAGGAGGTCCAATTTAGGTTGACCTATTCCCCAAGTCTAGTAGGACTGACAGTGCATATGGTTTCTCACTGTTCACACAATTAGTAAATATGGAACAGTGGGTATATGGAACAGTGAACTTGCTTCAGGGGTTAGATCAACCTTTTATTAACCCATTCACACCCAGCGCCGTAATGGTACGGCGCTGACCAGGTCTTTAACCACCTCAGCCCCCAGTGCTTAAACACCCTGAAAGACCAGGCCACTTTTTACACTTCTGACCTACACTACTTTCACCGTTTATTGCTCGGTCATGCAACTTACCACCCAAATGAATTTTACCTCCTTTTCTTCTCACTAATAGAGCTTTCATTTGGTGGTATTTCATTGCTGCTGACATTTTTACTTTTTTTGTTATTAATCGAAATTTAACGATTTTTTTGCAAAAAAATGACATTTTTCACTTTCAGTTGTAAAATTTTGCAAAAAAAAACGACATCCATATAGAAATTTTGCTCTAAATTTATAGTTCTACATGTCTTTGATAAAAAAAAAATGTTTGGGTAAAAAAAAAAATGGTTTGGGTAAAAGTTATAGCGTTTACAAACTATGGTACAAAAATGTGAATTTCCGCTTTTTGAAGCAGCTCTGACTTTCTGAGCACCTGTCATGTTTCCTGAGGTTCTACAATGCCCAGACAGTACAAACACCCCACAAATGACCCCATTTCTGAAAGTACACACCCTAAGGTATTCGCTGATGGGCATAGTGAGTTCATAGAACTTTTTATTTTTTGTCACAAGTTAGCGGAAAATGATGATTTTTTTTTATTTTATTTTTTTTCTTACAAAGTCTCATATTCCACTAACTTGTGACAAAAAATAAAAAGTTCTATGAACTCACTATGCCCATCAGCGAATACCTTGGGGTCTCTTCTTTCCAAAATGGGGTCACTTGTGGGGTAGTTATACTGCCCTGGCATTCTAGGGGCCCAAATGTGTGGTAAGGAGTTTGAAATCAAATTCAGTAAAAAATGACCTGTGAAATCCGAAAGGTGCTCTTTGGAATATGGGCCCCTTTGCCCACCTAGGCTGCAAAAAAGTGTCACACATCTGGTATCCCCGTACTCAGGAGAAGTTGAGGAATGTGTTTTGGGGTGTCTTTTTACATATACCCATGCTGGGTGAGATAAATATCTTGGTCAAATGACAACTTTGTATAAAAAAATGGGAAAAGTTGTCTTTTGCCAAGATATTTCTCTCACCCAGCATGGGTATATATAAAATGACACCCCAAAACACATTCCCCACCTTCTCCTGAGTACGGAGATACCAGATGTGTGACACTTTTTTGCAGCCTAGGTGGGCAAAGGGGCCCATATTCCAAAGAGCACCTTTCGGATTTCACAGGTCATTTTTTACTGAATTTGATTTCAAACTCCTTACCACACATTTGGGCCCCTAGAATGCCAGGGCAGTATAACTACCCCACAAGTGACCCCATTTTGGAAAGAAGACACCCCAAGCTATTCCGTGAGGGGCATGGCGAGTTCCTAGAATTTTTTATTTTTTGTCACAAGTTAGTGGAAAATGATGATTTATTTTTTTTTTTTTTTTCATACAAAGTCTCATATTCCACTAACTTGTGACAAAAAATAAAAACTTCCATGAACTCACTATGCCCATCAGCGAATACCTTGGGGTCTCTTCTTTCCAAAATGGGGTCACTTGTGGGGTAGTTATACTGCCCTGGCATTCTAGGGGCCCAAATGTGTGGTAAGGAGTTTGAAATCAAATTCTGTAAAAAATGACGAGTGAAATCCGAAAGGTGCTCTTTGGAATATGGGCCCCTTTGCCCACCTAGGCTGCAAAAAAGTGTCACACATCTGGTATCCCCGTACTCAGGAGAAGTTGAGGAATGTGTTTTGGGGTGTCTTTTTACATATACCCATGCTGGGTGAGATAAATATCTTGGTCAAATGACAACTTTGTATAAAAAAATGGGAAAAGTTGTCTTTTGCCAAGATATTTCTCTCACCCAGCATGGGTATATATAAAATGACACCCCAAAACACATTCCCCACCTTCTCCTGAGTACGGAGATACCAGATGTGTGACACTTTTTTGCAGCCTAGGTGGGCAAAGGGGCCCATATTCCAAAGAGCACCTTTCGGATTTCACTCGTCATTTTTTACAGAATTTGATTTCAAACTCCTTACCACACATTTGGGCCCCTAGAATGCCAGGGCAGTATAACTACCCCACAAGTGACCCCATTTTGGAAAGAAGACACCCCAAGCTATTCCGTGAGGGGCATGGCGAGTTCCTAGAATTTTTTATTTTTTGTCACAAGTTAGTGGAAAATGATGATTTTTTTTTTTTTTTTTTTTTCATACAAAGTCTCATATTCCACTAACTTGTGACAAAAAATAAAAACTTCCATGAACTCACTATGCCCATCAGCGAATACCTTGGGGTCTCTTCTTTCCAAAATGGGGTCACTTGTGGGGTAGTTATACTGCCCTGGCATTCTAGGGGCCCAAATGTGTGGTAAGGAGTTTGAAATCAAATTCTGTAAAAAATGACGAGTGAAATCCGAAAGGTGCTCTTTGGAATATGGGCCCCTTTGCCCACCTAGGCTGCAAAAAAGTGTCACACATGTGGTATTGCCGTACTCAGGAGAAGTTGAGGAATGTGTTTTGGGGTGTCTTTTTACATATACCCATGCTGGGTGAGATAAATATCTTGGTCAAATGACAACTTTGTATAAAAAAATGGGAAAAGTTGTCTTTTGCCAAGATATTTCTCTCACCCAGCATGGGTATATATAAAATGACACCCCAAAACACATTCCCCACCTTCTCCTGAGTACGGAGATACCAGATGTGTGACACTTTTTTGCAGCCTAGGTGGGCAAAGGGGCCCATATTCCAAAGAGCACCTTTCGGATTTCACAGGTCATTTTTTACTGAATTTGATTTCAAACTCCTTACCACACATTTGGGCCCCTAGAATGCCAGGGCAGTATAACTACCCCACAAGTGACCCCATTTTGGAAAGAAGAGACCCCAAGGTATTCGCTGATGGGCATAGTGAGTTCATGGAAAATTTTTTTTTTTGTCACAAGTTAGTGGAATAGGAGACTTTGTATGAAAAAAAAAAAAAAAAAAAAAATCATCATTTTCCACTAACTTGTGACAAAAAATAAAAAATTCTAGGAACTTGCCATGCCCCTCACGGAATACCTTGGGGTGTCTTCTTTCCAAAATGGGGTCACTTGTGGGGCAGTTATACTGCCCTGGCATTTTCCAGGGGCCCTAATGTCTGGTAAGTAGGTAAATGACCTGTGAAATCTGAAAGGTGCTCTTTGGAATGTGGGCCCCTTTGCCCAGCTAGGCTGCAAAAAAGTGTCACACATCTGGTATCTCCGTACTCAGGAGAAGGTAAGGAATGTGTTTTGGGGTGTCATTTTACATATACCCATGCTGGGTGAGAGAAATATCTTGGCAAAAGACAACTTTTCCCATTTTTTTTATACAAAGTTGGCATTTGACCAAGATATTTATCTCACCCAGCATGGGTATATGTAAAATGACACCCCAAAACATATTCCCCAACTTCTGCTGAATACGGAGATACCACATGTGTGACACTTTTTTGCAGCCTAGGTGGGCAAAGGGGCCCAAATTCCTTTTAGGAGGGCATTTTTAGACATTTGGATACCAGACTTCTTCTCACGCTTTGGGGCCCCTAGAATGCCAGGGCAGTATAAATACCCCACATGTGACCCCATTTTGGAAAGAAGACACCCCAAGGTATTCAATGAGGGGCATGGCGAGTTCATTGAAAAAAAATAATTTTGGCACAAGTTAGCGGAAATTGATTTTTTGGATTTTGTTCTCACAAAGTCTCCCTTTCCGCTAACTTGGGACAAAAATTTCAATCTTTCATGGACTCAATATGCCCCTCAGCGAATACCTTGGGGTGTCTTCTTTCCAAAATGGTGTTATTTGTGGGGTGTTTGTACTGCCCTGGCATTTGAGGGTCTCCGCAATCATTACATGTATGCCCAGCATTAGGAGTTTCTGCTATTCTCCTTATATTGAGCATACGGGTAATGAGATTTTTTTTTTCCGTTCAGCCTCTGGGCTGAAAGAAAAAAATGAACGGCACAGATTTCTTCATTCGCATCGATCAATGTGGATGAAAAAATCTCTGCCAAAAAAAGAAAAAGGAGGGGAAAGGCGTCTGCCAGGACATAGGAGCTCCGCCCAACATCCATACCCACTTCAGCTCGTATGCCCTGGCAAACCAGATTTCTCCATTCACATCAATCGATGTGGATGAATAAATCATTGCCGGGATTTTTTTTTTTATATATACAAAGTGTTTGCCAAAGTATATGAACACCGCCACCTCCTCAGCTCATATGCCTCGGCAAACATATCTTTTACTGCAGAGGAGAAATCTCGTCTTGCAGCGCCGCATACACCGACTTGCGTGTAATCTGACAGCAGCACAATGCTTCTGTCCGAATGCACATCAGTGCTGCAGCTGGTCGATCGGTTGGTCCACCTGGAAGGTAAAAAAAACAAAACAAAAAAGAAAAAACCAGGCCGCAAAGCAATAACTTTATTAACTTTAGAACAGAACATATTAACTTTTTTAAACTTTTTTAACTTTTTTACTTACCGGTAATTTTTTTTTTGTTTAGTTTTTTTTACCTTTATAGAACAAACCTCTCCTTCCCCATGGGACAATGTGCAAAGCGCAAATCGCCCAAAGATGTGGCAAAGTACGTTATGCACTTTATCCCAGGTGAAAGGAGAGGTTTGCAGCAGCTGAGAGTAAAAGGGCCCTAATAGCCCTGTGTGCCTGTCCTGTGAGATGCAATCCCTATGCTAGGTGTACCTGTGTGTGGTACTTCCGGAAACACTCTCCATAGCATAGGGCAGGGTGGTCAGCACAGTCAGGACAGAAATAGCGGGTGTCACGCCTTATTCCACTCCTGCTACAGACACGACATCTTTTTCGGGGTGACGGTTGGGTTGAGGTACCAGGAACGACACTGGGGAAATGTCGCTCGTGTAGACGGCTAACTACACTGGGGGATGGGGCCACGGAACCTCCTGGGTAAAGGAGGTTCTCGATGATCTCTTCCTGGAATTTGAGGAAAGATCGTGTTCTCCCAGCCTTACTGTAGAGAACAAAACTATTGTACAGCGCCAATTGAATTAAATATACAGACACCTTCTTATACCAGCGTCTGGTTCTGCGGGAAACTAAATACGGAGACAACATCTGGTCATTGAAGTCCACCCCTCCCATGAGCGCATTATAGTCGTGGACACAGAGGGGCTTTTCAATGACACGGGTTGCTCGCTCAATTTGGATTGTCGTGTCTGCGTGAATGGAGGAGAGCATGTAAACGTCACGCTTGTCTCTCCATTTCACCGCGAGCAGTTCTTCGTTACACAAGGCAGCCCTCTCCCCCCTTGCAAGACGGGTGGTTACAAGCCGTTGGGGGAAGCCCACGCGACTAGTTCGCGCGGTGCCACAGGCGCAAATCCGTTCTAGAAACAAATGCCTAAAGAGGGCCACACTTGTGTAAAAATTGTCCACATAAAGATGGTACCCCTTGCCGAATAAGGGTGACACCAAGTCCCAGACTGTCTTCCCACTGCTCCCCAGGTAGTCAGGGCAACCGACCGGCTCCAGGGTCTGATCTTTTCCCTCATAGACACGAAATTTGTGGGTATAGCCTGTGGCCCTTTCACAGAGCTTATACAATTTGACCCCATACCGGGCACGCTTGCTTGGGATGTACTGTTTGAAGCCAAGGCGCCCGGTAAAATGTATTAGGGACTCGTCTACGCAGATGTTTTGCTCGGGGGTATACAAATCTGCAAATTTCTGGTTGAAATGGTCTATGAGGGGCCGAATTTTGTGGAGCCGGTCAAAAGCTGGGTGGCCTCTGGGACGGGAGGTGGTGTTGTCGCTAAAATGCAGGAAACGGAGGATGGCCTCAAATCGTGCCCTGGACATAGCAGCAGAGAACATGGGCATGTGATGAATCGGGTGCGTTGACCAATATGACCGCAATTCATGCTTTTTTGTCAGGCCCATGTTGAGGAGAAGGCCCAAAAAAATTTTAATTTCGGAAACTTGGACTGGTTTCCACCGGAAAGGCTGGGCATAAAAGCTTCCCGGGTTGGCGGATATAAATTGTGTGGCATACTGGTTGGTCTCTGCCACGACTAAGTCCAAGAGCTCCGCAGTCAAGAACAGCTCAAAAAATCCCAGGGCCGAACCGATTTGAGCCGTCTCAACCCGAACTCCAGACTGGGCGGTGAAAGGGGGAACTACAGGTGCGGCTGAAGTTGGTGACTGCCAATCAGGGTTTGCCAGCACCTCAGGGATTCTAGGGGCTCTACGGGCCTGTCTTTGCGGTGGCTGCGACGGGGTAACTAGTGCACGTGCCACCGTACCAGCTTCAACTGCCCTTCTGGTGCTCGCCACGTCACCATGTTGTACGGCAGTGCTGGTACTAGGTCCAGGGAGGGCTGCGCTGCTGGTGTATGCCTCACCACGTGATCCGGCAGCGACAGCCCCACTCTGCTGCTCTTGAAGCGGATCCTGCATAACCTGTGGTCTAGCGACATGGGGCCGGGTACGCCTGGTGCTGCCAGGGACCTCCACCTCCTCGTCCGAACTTTGGGTCAGAGAGCCACTGCTTTCTACAGGTTCATATTCTGACCCGCTAGATTCGTCAGATGAGGGTTCCCACTCCTCATCCGACTGGGTCAGAATCCTGTAGGCCTCTTCAGAAGAATACCCCCTGTTTGACATTTTGGACTACTAAATTTAGGGGTATTCCCTGAGACTACCCAAGAAAAAAAGCAAGCCTGTCTTACAAAGGGGAGGCTAGCGAAGTACCGGAGGCCGCTGCGGTTGATAAAAAATATCAAAACAGATTTTTTTATCGCCGCAGTGCGTGTAAAATGAATGTGCAGTGATCAAAAAATATATATTTTTTGTCACTGCGGTGGGGCGGGCGTGGGTGAACGCACGTGTGGGCGACCGATCAGGCCTGATCGGGCAAACACTGCGTTTTGGGTGGAGGGCGAACTAAAGTGACACTAATACTATTATAGATCTGACCGTGATCAGTTTTGATCACTTACAGATACTATAAAAGTACAAATGCTGATTAGCGATACGCTATTCAGCGAATAAAAGTGACTGCGGTGCGGTGGGGTGGGCGCTAACTGACGCTAACTACCTAACCAAGGGGCCTAAACTATCCCTAAAACCTAACAGCCAATACTAGTGAAAAAAAAAAAGTGACAGTTTACACTGATCACTTTTTTTCCTTTCACTGGTGATTGACAGGGGCGATCAAAGGGGTGATCAAAGGGTTAATTGGGGTGCAGGGGGGTGATCTGGGGCTAAGGTGTAGTGTTGGTGCTACTCACAGTTCAGTCTGCTCCTGTGCTGGATCCAACCGACGAAAAGGACCAGCACAGGAGCAGAGAAGCCATATAACAGATCATATTTACTAATATGATCTGTTATATGGCTTGTGATTGGATTTTTTAAAAATCGCCAGCCTGCCAGCCAATGATCGTTGCTGGCAGGCTGGTGACGAACTTGTTCTTTAACTTTTGCCGGCCCGCGATGCGCATGCGCGGGCCGGCTTGGAGCGAAATCTCGCGTCTCGCGAGATGACGCGTATATGCGTGACTGTGCGCAGCGCTGCCACCTCCGGAACGCGAATCTGCGTTAGGCGGTCCGGAGGTGGTTAAAGATGGTGCCGGCTCCTGAGCGCTGCGGGCGACATTGCCACGGGTGACATAGCCACGGTTGGCCGCCTGCTTCTTATAGCAGACAGCCGCAGCTCATGTCCGCAACCGGCACTTGTGGCGATCGGAGGAGCCGGAGTTTGTGTGCAGCAGCAGCTTGTTATAGTTCCCTATAAACTATAAAAATAGTGTAAAAATAAATAATAAATAAATAAAAAAGCATAAAAATTTAAATCACCGTCCTTTTTCCCAAAAAATAAATACACATCATGGGTGTCGCAATGTGCAAAAACGCCCATAGTATACAAATAATAAAATACTGCATTTACATGCGTATAAGACGACTGGGCACATAAGACGACCCCCAACTTTTCTATTTAAAATATAGGGCTTGGACTATACTCGCCGTATAAGACTACCCCTGCCTGCCCAGCCCTCCCTGTCTCCAAGACGATCTTCTCCAGTCCAGGGAACTGACCATGGCAGCCAGGGCTTCAGTAGCATCCTGGCTGCCATGGTAACCTATCTTTTTCTTTTCACATTGCCAGTTTCCCACATAGGAACTACTAGGGGCTAGGAAAAGATGGTGGGTCCATTGCTATGGGGGATCTGTGGATGGCATTGTTATGGAGGGGATCTGTGGATGGCACTGTTATTGGGGGGGATCTGTGGATAGCAGTGTTATGGGGGATCTGTGGATGGCACTGTTATGGGGGGGATCTGTGGATGGCACTGTGATGGGGGAGATCTGTGGATGGCACTGCTATGGGGAGGGGGATCTGTGGATGACACTGCTATGAGGAGGGGGATCTGTGGATGACACTGCTATGGGGAGGGGGATCTGTGGATGACACTGCTATGGGGGGGATCTGTGGATGACACTGCTATGGGGGGATCTATGGATGACACTATATAGCATCTTATGCTATATGTGTCATCCACAGATCTCCCCCATAACAGTGTCCCCCAATACACCGGCCCTGCCGCTCACAGCAGTATAATATCTAAAGACTTAGGGGGGAGGGAGGGACTGCTTCTCCTTATACCCGGCGTATAAGACGACCCCCGACTTTTGAAAATAATTTCTAATGTTAGAAAGTCGTCTTATACGATGGAAAATATGGTATATTCCCCATACGGCAAACAGCAAAATGGAAAAAAGCGTCCAAATGGCCGATTCGCCGTTTTTGGTCGCTTCATTTTCTACAAAAAATTAAATAAAAAGTGATAAAAAAGTCATACACACCCCAGAATGGGATCAATGAAAAGTTCAGATCGCCCCACAAAAAATGAGCCCCCATAAAGCTCCGTACACATAATTACAAAAAAGTTATAGGGGTCAAAATCGGGCGACAAAACAGATTTTTTCCCACATTTTTATTTTGTTATCACTATCAAAACGCAAGAAAAACTATACATATAAGGTATTGTCGGATTCGTACTAACCTGTAGAATAAAAGTAAATGGTCAGTTTTATCGCACATCGAACGTCGTAAATTAAAAAACTGTAAAACTGTGGTGGAATTGCTTTTTTTTTCAGCAATTTCACCCCATTTGGAATTTTTTTCCCGCTTCCCACTAGATCATATGCAATATTAAATCGGGGTGTTGGAAATTACAACTTGTCCCGCAAAAAACAAGCCCTCATATGGCTATGTGAACAGACAAATAAAAAAGTTATGGCTCTGGGAAGGCAGGGAGTGCAAAATGAAAATGCAAAAAAAAAAAAAAAAACTCCGGGGGTGAAAGGGTTAAAACTGAGGGGCATGCGTATAGTCATCCAGCCTGTCTTTTGAAAGGTGTGAGGTGACAAGACTCTTAGACTAATAATACTTTTATCACATCAAAGCTCACTGTTTTAAGTAGCCTGATGATTTTTTTTTTGCACATGGTGCAAATCAACAGAGATTTTACTGCCATTTTACTTCCAGTGCCAAGCAGCCAAGCAGATATGGAACTTGGCCAAACAAATTTATGATGATAAGTCAGTTATATGACAAGTGCCCTTCCTACTCCATAGTCAAGGACTGGGCTGCTAAGTTAGAATAGTTTAGAGTAGTACATTTGAGTACTGCAGACAAAGAATACTCTGGAAGCGATAATTCTAGAATAAAGAATGCCATTCATTCTATGATCCTAGAATATCAAAGAATATCTGCTAAAAATGTACTAGAGACCCTGACAATATCCTGAGAATGAGTATGTTATCCTATTCACAATGCTGAAAAAAGGCTCTCAGCCAAACGGGTTTCCAAATGTCCCAATACTGACCAGAAGAATGCTTGAGAGGCCATCGGGATCCTGTAGGATTTATGAACCATGAATCTGGGATTAATATATAGAATCCAGAGGCCAAAGAACAATGCAAAGAATGGAGACAGAGTAGTTCCCCATGTTCAAAAAAGTTCAAGACAAAAAAAATCAACAAGCAAGGCCTTCTGAGGCACAGATGTAATTTTGCTTGTAGAAACTGGAAAAAGAGTGCAAAAATCATAGCCCATTACTATGGTGCACTTCTCAACAAACTGAAGCAACTGGTCTCCAAACATCAAGGTTTTCAAAAGAATCTTACTTCTTCAAGACAATGGCACTCTTTATAAGGCGGGCATTATACACTAGAAATTGGTACATCTTCACTTTTAAGATCTAAAACAATCAATCTGTTTCTGGAATGTTGGTCCTTTTGGAATGTTACCTCTTTCCTAACCTCAAGAAATACATCAGGTGAAGAATCGTTTCGAGCATTAAGGAGGCCACATTAGCTGTTGATGTAAAAAAGTCACAAACCTTTTTCAAAGCCACGTGTGACAAATTTATCACAAGTGGCGTTTCTATGCCAACCTCGCCAATTCCCAAAAAAGGGGCGTGATGAGGGTTGGGAGGGGGCAGGGCCATCAGGCCCGACACATTTATCTTCATTGTTCATTATTTTCATAAAGACAAAAATCTACGGTAACTCAGAGCTGCCGTAGATTTTTGTGTGGGCACATGGACTGCCAGTCATGTACCTAATTTATGATGAGTCCTGCGCCTAGTCATAAAATAGGCGTATCTTGTGGCATCATAGAGGATATCATAGACCACCATAAAATACTGGTCTATAATAAATCTACCCCAATGTATGCAGAGCTCAGGGACTAATATAGTATGTAGAGTGAGGGTTTCGGACCGATGATCAGTCAAATGAGGGTTTGTATAAATGATCATTCCCGATAACTGGTCAGTGGAAAACTGGTCAGCCGGCCATCACCCTATGAATGAGCAAATGTTCGTTCAATAGGTGATCGTGTCATTTTGCTCGCATCAAAAATCATTGTTCCTGGGGAGAGCCTCTTGAGCACCAGGAACAGGAACAGCCCCTATCTGCTCAAGAATTCTCTATGATGAACAAATCAATTTATAAAAATCATTTTACACTTCAAATTGGGAACAAATGTCTTCGATAACTGGCCCTTGTAAATGTGCCGATGATCAGCAGACAAACAAGAAAACACACTTTTGTTGGCTGATCGGAGGGTTTATGAGAGCATGAAAATGCTCACTTGTCGGCAACACATCTCCCCTATGTAAACAGTGCATGTGATGCCAACCAACTGTAAAAACTATGGGGAATGAACAATCATAGGAATGATCGTTCAATCTCCATTACACTTTCTATTAACCCGTATAAAGACCTTTTAACGAGTGTTAATTGAATGGTTTCATCATCAATCAGTGCACTCATGGACAGAATCGGGCTATGTAAAAGAACCCTGTAGCAGATGCATGCTCTTGTGTTAAGTGTCAAGTTAAAAATTGCTACATCCGTATCTGTAGTTCTACAAAACGACCTCCACTCAATTAAAGAAACTCGTCTTACGCAATACTACAAGGCAAAGCAAGCCCGTACAATAAAGATTGGTAATATTTGCACCCAAGGTTTCCAACACAGGTTTACTAAATTAATATAATGCATTTATGTTACGCTGAAGAAGCTTTAATACGTCAGTACTGAGAACTTGTATTTAAAGCAGATTATTCATGTTCTAACACTACAAAATAAGATATAAATCATCTTTTAAGTATTTAAATGTACTCAGTTATTAACCTTTTTTCTTCAAAAGGCCCTGAAACATGTACAGTAGGCCCCTTTGGCATTGTCTTCTAATGCATTGAATGCATGTGAGTTCACATATTTAATACTCTTATCTAAATCCCTAAGCAGCGTCAGTCTGGTTTAATTGGTGCCTGGCTTAAAATTCCTGTGGGATTTTCATATTGCTAGACTCTACATATCTGTCTATATAGCATAGAAAGGCATTAGTCAACTTCGTACTTACTCTTAGGTTTGCGGATGTTATAGGCTCTGTGTCCTTTACATACTAGGAACTGTATTGTGAGCAGCCCGTGTCACATTATCTGACCTCCAACCAATGGTTTCCATTTGCTGATAAGTTGCTAAATGCTGTCAACTCTTTCCAGCCATGTGAAAGGGATCTATTTCATTGATTCTTCGAAATAGAATGATCGATAGAAAGCTATTCTCAATGTAGGGAGAAACCTATTGTGGGAACTAAAATGCTGAAGACTTTTTGTAAAGGAAATGTGTCATCAGAAAATGACCTAATGTTTAAATCAAGTTTTTATGTTAAAAATATCAAGAATTGTTGGTGATGTTAATCTGTCAGCAGATTTGTACCTATGAAACTGGCTGACCTGTTGCATGTGCACTTGGCAGCTGAAGGCATCTGTGTTGGTCCCATGTTCATATCTGTCCAGATTGTTTTAATACAGTTGCAAGAAAAAGTATGTGAACCCTTTGGAATGATATGGATTTCTGCACAAAATGGTCATAAAATGTTATCTGATCTTCATCTAAGTCACAACAATAGACAATCACAGTCTGCTTGAACTAATAACACACAAATAATTAAATGTTACCATGTTTTTATTGAACAAACCATGTACACATTCACAGTGCAGGTGGAAAAAGTATGTGAACCCCTAGATTAATGACATCTCCAAGAGCTAATTGGAGTGAGGTGTCAGCCAACTGGAGTCCAATCAATGAGATGAGATTGGAGGTGTTGGTTACAGCTGCCCTGCCCTATAAAAAAACACACACCAGTTCTGGGTTTGCTTTTCACAAGAAGCATTGCCTGATGTGAATGATGCCTCGCACAAAAGAGCTCTCAGAAGACCTACGATTAAGAATTGTTGACTTGTATAAATCTGGAAAGGGCTATAAAAGTATCTCCAAAAGCCTTGCTGTTAAATCAGTCCACGGTAAGACAAATTGTCTATAAATGGAGAAAGTTCAGCACTGCTGCTACTCTCCCTAGGAGTGGCCGTCCTGTAAAGATGACTGCAAGAGCACAGCGCAGACTGCTCAATGGGGTGAAGAAGAATCCTAGAGTGTCAGCTAAAGACTTACAAAAGTCTCTGGCATATGCTAACATCCCTGTAAGTGAATCTACAATACGTAAAACACTAAACAAGAATGGATTTCATGGGAGGATACCACAGAGGAAGCCACTGCTGTCCAAAAAAACCCCCATTGCTGCACGTTTACAGTTTGCACAAGAGCACCTGGATGTGCCACAGCAGTACTGTCAAAATATTCTGTAGACAGATGAAACCAAAGTTGAGTTGTTGGAAGAAACACACAACACTATGTGTGGAGAAAAAAAGGCAAGCACACCAACATGAAAACCTCATCCCAACTGTGAAGTATGGTGGTGGGGGCATCATGGTTTGGGGCTGCTTTGCTGCGTCAGGGCCTGGACGGATTGCTATCATCGAAGGAAAAATGAATTCCCAAGTTTATCAAGACATTTTACAGGAGAACTTAAGGCCATCTGTCCACCAGCTGAAGCTCAACAGAAGATGGGTGTTGCAACAGGACAACGACCCAAAGCATAGAAGTAAATCAACAACAGAATGGCTTAAACAGAACAAAAAATATGCCTTCTGGAGTGGCCCAGTCAGAGTCCTGACCTCAACCCAAGTGAGATGCTGTGGCATGACCTCAAGAAAACAATTCACACCAGACATCCGAAGAATATTGCTGAACTGAAACAGTTCTGTAAAGAGGAATGGTCAAGAATTACTCCTGACCGTTGTGCACGTCTGATCTGCAAGTACAGGAAATGTTGGTTGAAGTTATTGCTGCCAAAGGAGGTTCAACCAGTTATTAAATCCAAGGGTTCACATACTTTTTCCACCTGCACTGTGAATGTTTACATGCTGAGTTCAATAAAAACATGGTAACAATTAATTCTTTGTGTGTTATTAGTTTAAGCAGACTGTGATTGTCTATTGTTGTGACTTAGATGAAGATCAGATATCATTTTATGACCAATTTGTGCAGAAATCCATATCATTCCAAAGGGTTCACATACTTTTTCTTGCAACTGTATATGCAAATGAGCCTATAGGAGCAATGGGATCAGCTCTCTTTGCAATGGCAACACCCCCATTGCTCCTGGAGGCTCATTTGCATATACTAAAACATTATTTTTCTCAGCAATGCGGGCACATATGAATATGGGACCAACACAGATGTCTTCAGCTGCCAAGTGAACATGTAACAGGTCAGCCAGTTTTTGCACCGACCACAAAGCCTAATAGGCGCCACTTGGTCTTGGTCTGTTCAGATCACTTTTCAGCAGTCATCTCATTATTATCACAGGGAGGATTACCATCAAAGCTATCACCTACATATATATATGTAACACAGGATCCAACATTCACAATAGGCGATTGTCAAAGCTTATCTATTCTTTCCGTGTACAATGTCCTCTGCACAGGTCACAGGGCATGTCTAGAAAGCTCTCACATAGAAGTCAATGAGGTCCCCTGCTGTCCATTGTGTCTATGGTCCATGGTGGCTGCTGTAAAGCGTATCTCTCATTTCTCTAATGTCAACAACAGCTCATCTAAGATGGCTGTCACTAGCAGCAGAAATTATAGGTGATATATTCCTTTTAAAGGGGTTATGCATTCATTTCCAGACCTCTCCTGCCTTGGTGATCATACTTAACTGATCCCCGGAGCTAGGTCCAAGCTTGTTCACTCCTCCGCTTCTTGTCTCGGGTCCCTCCATGTAAATTTCCAGTTTGACACTACCACAGCCAATCACTGGTCGCAGAGGTGATCTGCTCCCCTTGCATCAAATGACCCTTATTGTGTTAAAAGAGTTGTGACAGCAAGCAATATGTGATGCATGACCCTGGGCCTCCTGTACAGCAGTGAGTGTTTAATTCAGACTAGAGTGGAGAAGGATGAGATGAGTGGAGAAGGATGACCAGTTTTAGAAAAAAAATAAACTTTGGCATTTTTTTCAAAGCTGGTCACCCAGGGTCATTCATCTCGAGCCAAGCGGAAAGGTTAGGAGGAGAACACATCTTTATTTATTACTTTTTTATTTATTCAGTTAGACTGAAGGGAGCCCTCATCAGTCTGAACAGTTTGACCTCTTTCACACGAGTGAGTTTTATGCGCGGGTGCAATTCGTGACATGAACGCATAACACCCGCACTGAATCCTGACCCATTCATTTCAATGGGTCTGTGTACATGAGCGTTATTTTTTCACGCATCAGTTCTGCATTGCGTGAAAAAAGCAGCATGTTCTATATTCTGCATTTTTTATGCAACACTGGCTCCATAGAAGTGAAGGGGCGTCAGTGAAAAAAGCATTGCATCTGCAAGCTAGTGCGCATACAATGCGTTTTTCACGGATATTTACTAAGAGATGTTGTTTGTAAACCTTCAGTTTTTTAAAACACATCAAAACGCATTGCATCCGCACGGAAAAAACTGAACAACTGAACGCAATCGCAGACAAACTGACTGAACTTTTTTGCAAAATGGTGCGAGTTACACAAAACGCACCCTGAACGCATCCGAAGCCAATCCGTCACGCTTGTGTGAATGAGGCCTTTCAGTTTCTTGTCAATTCACCCATATGTGATGAGTGGTGACCCTAGAATCAGGGCCGGTGCAAGGATTTTTGTCACTCACTCACCGACAGACACACACACACACACTGACAGACAGACACGCACTCAGACACTCACTGAATGACGTACACATACACTCACTGACAGACACACATACACTCACTGACAGACACACATACACTCACTGACAGACAGACACACACTCAGACACTCACTGAATGACGTACACATACACTCACTGACAGACACACATACACTCACTGACAGACACACATACACTCACTGACAGACAGACACACACTCAGACACTCACTGAATGACATACACAGAAACTCACTGACAGACATACTCACTGACAGACACACATAGACTCACTGACAGACAGACACACACTCACTCACTGACAGACAAACACCTACGCACTGAAACACACACACACACGGAAACTCACTGGCAGACACTCACTGGCAGACAAACACACACATACAGTATACTTACTGACAAACATACACATACTCACTGACAAACACACAGACACTTACTGACCGACAGACATCCACACTCACTGACATACATACACATACTCACTGACATAAATACACAGGCAGACACTCACTCAGTCAAACACTTAAACACTCACCTCCCCGGGGTCCAGTGTGGTGCAGCTCCTCAGTCCTCCAGCGCGCCGTTTAGTATGCCGGGGCCGGAATGACATCATATTCCGGCATCACAGAGGGCGCGCGAGGGAGGAGTGGGGAGCTGCTAGAACAGCCTCCCTCGCCACCCGCCTCCTCTCCTCCGGTAATTTACTGGCAGAGCAGGCACCTTCCATCAGGGTAAGCAGATGTCTGCTCTCCATATTTAAGAAGGACCTCCACCCCTAGCCCCCCTGTAACGGCGCTGGGGGCGGCTCAAGAGCCGCTCACCCAGGGCTGCAGCCCCAGTCAGGGGGAGCCCACCAGGGTGCCCCCAGCAGGCCGGCGCACTAGGCGAACGCCTAGTTCGCCTATATGGTTGTGCTGGCCCTGCCTAGAATTCTTGTGGTAAACTAGTAGGGTGACCCTAGAATTCTAGTCATGACCTAAGAATTCTCCTATTGCAGTAAATTTTTCCAAATCCTCCTGCTGTTCTGCAACATGTGAATATGCAGAATGGACAGGTACAGCATTAGTCACCATTTCACTCTGCATAAACCTACATGCAATTATTTTTTGGCTAAATTACAAAAGTGTATGAGCTAAATGCAGGGTCTCTCCGGTAATAGGCTGTTGGTCCTCTATCACTCTTTTAAAGGGGCTGTCCGGGTTCAGAGCTAAACCTGGACAAACCTCTATTTTCACCCAGGAAGCCCCCCTGACTTGAGCATTGGAGTAGTTCATGCTCGGATGCTCTCCTTTGCGCTGTGACAAATCGAGCAGGACAAAGGCTCTTTTGTTTACAATAACACACTGCCAGGCAGAGGCTTCCGCTGGGCAGTGTGTTCGGTGACGTCACCAGCTCTGATGGGCGGGCTTTAGCGCTGCCCTAGCCG
The DNA here is from genome assembly GCF_905171765.1 of Bufo bufo. NCBI lineage: Eukaryota > Metazoa > Chordata > Amphibia > Anura > Bufonidae > Bufo > Bufo bufo. The sequence continues at coordinate 458,090,175 of NC_053389.1, forward strand.
TTTAACTGGCTAGAGCAGCGCTAAAGCCCGCCCAGCAGTGCCGGTGACGTCACCGGGCTCCTTGAGCAGCCGGAAGAAGAGGCTTCAGCGCTCCTGCAAGAGACCCGGTACGTCACTGAGTCTAAGAAAAGTTCACTTCCGGCGAAGAATTTCCTATAAGAAAACAGGGCTTCAGAAGCATGTGGAAAAGGTAGGACATGGATGTATGTTATATGTATGTCTGTCTTGTACTAATGTAACAAAGTCCTCAATCCCAGACAACTCCTTTAAGTACTGTACTCCATGGTCTTGGGTGTGTATAATGTACTGCAATCGCTAATTTGTAAATTAAATAATCTAAATTCAATAGAAACAATCTGTTGTTCCTCAGTAAATGCATAAGAATTACATGTTGGCGTAATGACACAAGTGCAATACAGTGTGGATTGCAGAGCTTTTTGTGCTTGGTATTACTATGACAAAAATAGAGAGATAAGCAGCACTACAGCAATTTGGAAAAAATATATACCTTTGATAGGTGAGGTGGTGCTCGCAGATAGAGATCCTGGCTAAGGGTCCCAACATGTAACAGCTATACGCAGAAATCCGCAGCACTCTTCCATTTGTGCAAAAATACAGGTAGGTTTATTTCAAATCAGCAGCATAATGACAGCGACGTTTCGACCATCTCTGGTCTTTATCAAGCAAAATTTTGCTTGATAAAGACCAGAGAGGGTCGAAACGTCGTTGTCATTATGCTGCTGATTTGGTATTACTATGATATCACATCAATCTCTTTAGAAGTGCAGCATTTATCACAGATGCATACAGTATAATGAGCATCTCTATGACCAGTGACACTTAGAAGAGACACGTAGAACTTTTCCAGTCACATAGAGGACACTGAATTAGGTTTCAACTTATTGGGATCAATATAGGTATTTTTATTATTTGGGTTCTGTCCTATTGATTAAGCTAAATCTATTGAACATATGCCTTCAAGTGGACATGCCTTCAGATCTTTTATTCTTTTTCTGTTTATTATGGTCGTGGCTACGGATACTGGAGCTGGCTTGACGGTGCCAAGAAATAAACCTATCCGTGCTACTGACTAACTGACAGGCCTGGATTGTGCCCCTAGACGTGAACGTGGTAGCCTATAAGAGGGCATACCCTGAGGAAGCCCTTGAATAAAGGGGAAGGGAGGGTGGGGCACTGAGTGATGAGTGCCTGTGGAAGAGGAGCTTATAAAGCCTACGCCGCTCCTACAATAACAGGCTGAAAAACAGCCTTGACAATTATGGTCGTGGCTACGGATACTGGAGCTGGCATGACGGTGCCAAGAAATAAATCTAGACATGCTACTGACTAACTGACAGGCCTGGATTGTGCCCGTAGCCGTGAACGTGGGTAGCCTATAAGGGGCCAAAAAGTCAAGCAGGGAAGATTTTAGGATTTTATTGAAAGGTACATGGTTTACAACGCTAGTTTGCGAAAAACCTCTGAGATTTCCTGGTGTGGATTAGGAATGTACCTTGTGAAGCAAGATGATTCTCAACGACCCATTTTACGGATGATATGACTGGGTACATTATGCTTGGCTGCTGCGGAGGCAGCCACGATCCGGAAGCAGTGCCCTGATATGGTTTTGGGATCAATACCTAGGCCTGAAACTAGTAGACAGATGTGGGAAACGAACTGTGCTGTCATGAGGGGCTTGGATTTGAAGGGCAATAGCGGGCTATCTGGGGAGGAATGACCCAGGGAGCTCATTAATTTGTTTCAAACCTGGACTGGGCACCACTTATTGAAGGATTTGAAATATTTGACTTGGACTGGAGGCCCTGATTGTGATGTTTTGGGGGAAGGCAGTTGCAAGAGGAAATGATCGTGATTCCAGGCTAGTTGGCTCTTAGTTAGGCCCTTGGATTTTGGAGAGAAACCTGTGAATTCTCCTGGTCGCAGAAAACCGTAAAAGCCTAAGTACATGGCTGCCTGGATAACCGTGCTAGGTTGGAGCCCGAAAGGGTTGCTGTCTAGGGAATTGGAGAGCTTCCTAAACAGTTCCCCTGAAACTGGTTGTCTGCTTGGAGTGCAGGGTTGGCTACTTTTTTGAATTCCCCTAAGGATTGCCTTGATTGCGGGGGAAGCGAAGATTGCCCTACTATCAGGATGTTTTAAGGTAGAGTAGTATTGCACCCCTGCCATTAAGTAAGTGATCTTATCTGTGCTGCTCCTTGGGTGGAGAAGTGAATTTTTTTTAAAGCTGTTCCAACCGGTCTTGTAATTCCTAGCTGTGTTGGCAGACAGTGATCTTTGTACTAGGGATTTGGCGGATGAAATGAATTGTGCTAGTCCAAGCGTAGGGTGTTGAACTCTGGAGGGGATAATCCTGCTGGCTCCGCCTCCGGCATGACCTAGAAAAAGAATCGGAAATGGAAGCGAGAGAGCGTCAGCGGCTAAATTCTGGATGCCCTGGATGTGTCTACATGATATCTGGAAATTGTATTGTAAAGAGATCAAAACTAATTTGCGGACAAAGGGCATGATGTGATGTGATTTTGACTTGCCCTTGGTTATGATGTCCACTACTGCCTGGATTGTCCGTGATGAATGTCACTGGGGAATTTGCCCACTGCCTGCCCCAAACTTGGGCGGCCGCTACAATAGAGTAGATTTCTAGTAGAGGGGAGGATCTGAGGTACTCGCTGAGAGACGAGATTTCAGGTGGCCACTGGCCTGCAAACCACTGGTTGTTGTAGATGGCAGCAAAACCTTTGGAGGCGGCTGCGTCTGAAAATATGGTAGGAAAAGAGGGACTCCATTGGGGAATAAATAAGGAGATTCCATTCCAGTTGGTCAGAAAGGAATCTCACATGGTCAAGTCGGCCATTGCTTGGGCATCCAGAAATATTGGGGAGTCCTGCTCTGAGGCTGCTGGGAGCAAATTCAATAATCTAGATAAAAAGGCCTTTGGCATGATTCTGGCGTCGAAGTTCAGCATACCCAGCAGGGATTGTAATTCCTGCTTCAAGAGAACCCTGCAACCCACAAATTTGGAAATAAGCTCCTTGATTTTTGACAGTTTCTCCTCTGGCAGTCTTGCTTCCATTTTTTGAGTGTCTAAGACTATGCCAAGGAAGGTTATGGTGGGTGAGGGCCCTTCTATTTTAGTTGGGGCGACGGGGATGTTGAGGCTTGCAAAGACCTGGAGGAGACTATCCAGTTTGCAGGGTGTGGTGTCGGGTTGCTCTATCAACAGAAAGTCATCAAGGTAATGGATGACCATTGGACAATTGCAGTGATTTACCAGGACCCAGTGCAGGGCCTGGGCGAACTGATCGAATAGCCATGGACTGCTTTTTGAGCCGAAGGTGAGGCGGTTGGCGAAGTAGTACAGGCCGTCCCACTTTAAACCGTAGAATTTACAAAGTTGTAGGTTCATGGGTAACAACTTAAAAGCGTCCGCAAGGTCTGCTTTGGACAGCCATGCCCCTGGGCCTGCCAGAAGAATGAGTGAGATCGCCTCGCTGAGTGAGGAGTATTTCATCGAGAACTCCTCTGAAGGAACTAGAGAGTTGAGGCTAGGGATGCCTGAGCCATGAGGCGCTGAGAATTCATCGATTAATCGCTTTTTATTTGAACATTTTTTGGTGCCGATGCCGATGGGGTTCATCCTCCAATAATCAAAGGGAATACTAGAGAAAGGCCCTATGAGGAAACCCTTCTCCAGTTCCGCCCGAATCAGAGGACCCACCGAAGTGGCATCGGTAACTGCGGACCTGAGGTTAGGGCCTCACCAGGAAGACTGAGGAAAGGCAAGTAGACCGGTATGAAAACCCTCTGTGAAACCCTTGATTAGGAATTGTACCTGGTGGGGGTTGTGATGGTCACAGAGGAGTGTTGCTAACAGGTCCACATTGACCACGCCTAGTCACTTGTTTCTGACGGTTCTATTTGGGCAAACCGACAGGGGGTGGTTTCTGAAGCATGTGGAGCAGATGTGGAGCGCTCTGCACTGATTATAATTGCAGATTGCGAAGTTGTAATTATTACAAATCTGGCTGCTGCCTAGGAAGACTATGGGACAACCCAGTTTGTCAGTACCCGTGTTGTGTCTTGGCTGGGACCCCAAAGTGCCTTCCGCAGTCCTAGGTTGGGACACTGGAAGGCTGGAATTTGGGCACCAATCGGAGGAATGCAGGATTGACTGGCATGAGGTGCAAGCGGGGGCTTTGAGCCCGGCGAAATGCCGGGAGAAGAGCTCCATGTACAGGGATGCCCAATTGGTGACCCGTTGGAACTGGGTGAGGGACGCTGCAGCTTTGGCAGAGAAGGAGCGGTGGTAGTCGTAAAACGCGTACCCTCCATACTTGTGTCCCAGGTCCGTGACCCTGTACAGGTATAAATCTAGCTCCTCGCGCCTCTCTGGATAGGCGGAAAAGGACGAACTCTGGGATTGACAGTTTTTTGTTCAATCGGGCATCCCTGGACCTGAGAACTATCGACACGTCCTCGCATGCGATGGTACGATTCTCTACTGTGTCGCGGGTGGCTATGAGAATGGCGGCCAGATTTACGCCTTTCCCCTCCAAGATGTCCCGTTTGATGTTATCAGTTACGAAATGGGACGGGGCTACTTCAGGCAAGGTGAGGACCCTACCTGGGGGTGCAGACTGGGACGTGGAAGCGACTGGGAGAGGAGGAGTGGAAAGGCTGGGTGGCAGATCTCTTGACTCCACTACCAACAGCCTGTCCTGGATGTCCAAAATTGATGTACATAAGTTGTTAATGGTGGCGTGGAGCTGTGTCAACGACAACTGGATTGTCGACATCGACACCTGCTCGCTGGAGGAAGAGGAATCGGATACCAAGAGTCGGTATAACTCCGCCTTCCGGGCTGAAGCTGGGTAACGGATCCCTCTTTTGTTCAGCTCCGCTATGATTTTGGGGACCGTCCAACTCGTGAGTGACCCCACACTAGCATGCCGGATGCCAGGGATTCCGGAATGGAAGTGGACTCGTCAATTTCTGAGCGACGTGACATGCTGGAAGCTGAAAATAGAAAACTTATTAGTGATTGGAGAAACTGAAGACCTCACCTCCTGAAACGTTTAGGACCTTAAACCTGAGTGAGTGCCTGGTGTTTGCTACCCACTTTGAAAATCGCTTGGAGAGAAACTGAACCCGAGAGGTGAGAAACCGTGACAGTGGCTCCGCGGGTGGTTGAACCTGGTAGAGAGGACCAATACCTGATATCCCCGCCTGGTGAGCCAGGCTGAACGAAGGCACCCTGGTCCTGTTAACTCGTGGCGGTGCTACTGGAATCGTATCTTAACTGAGACAAAAGAAACATTTAGTAGGGAGCCTAACTGAAATAGCACTGCTGGCGGGAGTGACCAACGAGCAAAATGTGCAAATGAATGAAACACGATGCCCGAAAAATGTAACCAGGCGGTGAACCAGGACAAACGAACATGGGTGAACGGGACTGGGTAACGCAAATAGGTGAGAGACGTGGCGAGGCCCGGAGCCTGCCATAAAATAGGCTGTGGGCGTTGGGAGAAACACTGCCTGAAGACGCAGCCAGACAGTGGACCAGGACATGGCAATTTGTGAGGATAGGACAAGGACGTAGCCTGAGTAACGAAAACAGGCGTGAGAACCGGATAAGACGGATGTCGTCTGGATGACGAAAACAGGCTGTGTACATGGAACAAGGTGACCTGAATAACATAAACTGGCGTGAAACATGGAAATGACAGACGTGGCCTGAATACTGAAAACAGGTGTGAAACATGGAGTTGATAGACGTGGCCTGAATAACGAAAACAGGCTGTGTACATGACGGAAGGTGGCCTAAATAACGTAAACAGGCGTGAAACATGAATATGAAAAAGATGTGGCCTGAATAACGTAAACAGGCGTGAAACATGGAGATGACAGACGTGGCCTGAATAACGTAAACAGGCGTGAAACATGGAGACAGACGTGGCCTGAATAACGCAAACAGGCGTGACATGACTGGATTGAAACCACAGGTTGTGCACATGAAATGAGGTGGTAACAACGGCATGAAACACGTGACATGGATGCAGGCACGGGGAGAAACAAAGTTTTGGAAAGCAAGGGCACTGTAATGCGAGATGACCAACCTTGAATTTTTGACGAACGCAAGTGAAGTTCTTGAACTTTCCGCTATGTGTGGCCTGGAAAGCACTACAGCCCAACCGGAGCAAACCAGAAACTCTAAATCTAGAAATAAAGTGAAATATGGGAAGATGGTAGCCTGGGATGATTTCACCTTGATGGGGGGGGGGGGGGGCTGATGACCCAGCACGTGGCAGCGTACGGAAGCCCGTGGCTGAGTGAAAATCCCGTTTAAAATACAAATGAATATATTTTTAATATTAGCCTGAACGCCCCCCCCCCCCCCCCCCCTTTCCACCGCCCGGGATAGAAGGAGCTTGAGGTCCGCCGGCCGGGACAGCCGGAGGAATGGCGTCTATCCGGCCGGTGAAACACTGCGATCGCCGTAGCAAAGCCGGAGGGCTGCAGTAGAGAAGGAGGTGCCGGGACGCGGAGAGAAGGTAGGACACGGGCGGCCATACTTACCTGGCTGACTGGAGACTGACGTGACTCGGGAAGATTGCACTGAGTGACACCAGCGGTGGGTGCCTGTGGGAGGGGAGCTTATAAAGCCTACGCCTCTCCCACATTAACAGGCTGAAAAACAACCTTGACAATTGTGCATCACTTTTAATGCATCCGGGGCGTAACTACCATAGTGGCAGACCATGCGACTGCTATGGGGCCCAGGGAAAGAGGGGGCCCAGATCATCTCCTCTTCTACTGGGGGTGAAAACTTGGTCAGGACTTTTAGCAAATGAGGCAGTGGAAAAAAAGGCCCAAGGATCATTGAAAAGGGTTTAGACAGAAACCCTTCTGTCCTGTGTGTGAAGGCCTGGTTTGATCCTTGCTATGGGGCCTTTACTTCTCGATGTACGCCACTGAATGCATCATTTATAGACATGCAAAGGAAGCTACTTCAGATCAAGCATACCTGAAAACATTGCTAAATAAAAACATGAAGTTTCCAGCCTTAATAGGAAGTTGATCACTGGTAACAGATGTACTTTTAGGAGGAATAGAAAAATTGCAGTCTTCACAATGCTATGGTGAAGAGCATTTAAGCTTGAAATGCATTAGAAAATTCCTGTTTTAACTTTCAATTTTATGGATGAACATGGCACTGGATCTGTTGTGTGAGATTTGAATTCTATGCCCTAGCATTTACGAGGCACAGATTTGGTTTCTGTGATTGGAGTTTCTGCTGCATATGGTTGTTCGTATTTTTACACTATGAGTGTCTTCTCAGAGAGAAGAAGAAGCCCTGCTCTGGATGGATAGATAGATAGATAGATAGATAGATAGATAGATAGATAGATAGATAGATAGATAGATAGATAGATAGATAGATAGATAAAAAGAATACACAAGAGTCATACTCTTTTTTTTCTTTACACCAGACAGCACCCAACTCAGGCCCAATTTATTGCACATCTCAGCTGCTCTTACTAAAATTTAGACAATGACACCAGGGTTGCCAATCGTCCAGAAATTTCTGGACAGTCCGTAATATAGGCAACTTTTTTCCCGTGTCCACAAAAAACAGTGCCTGTGTCCAAACAGCATTATCCCATATAATTTGCCTTATGTTTGTGTGTGTGTTCTTTTTTTAGGGAATATTGTATACAGTCGTGGCCAAAAGTTTTGAGAATGACACAAATATTAGTTTTCACAAAGTTTGCTGCTAAACTGCTTTTAGATCTTTGTTTTAGTTGTTTCTGTGATGTAGTGAAATATAATTACACGCACTTCATACGTTTCAAAGGCTTTTATCGACAATTACATGAAATTTATGCAAAAAGTCAGTATTTGCAGTGTTGGCCCTTCTTTTTCAGGACCTCTGCAATTCGACTGGGCATGCTCTCAATCAACTTCTGGGCCAATTCCTGACTGATAGCAACCTATTCTTTCATAATCACTTCTTGGAGTTTGTCAGAATTAGTGGGTTTTTGTTTGTCCACCCGCCTCTTGAGGATTGACCACAAGTTCTCAATGGGATTAAGATCTGGGTAGTTTCCAGGCCATGGACCCAAAATGTCAACGTTTTGGTCCCCGAGCCACTTAGTTATCACTTTTGCCTTATGGCACGGTGCTCCATCGTGCTGGAAAATGCATTGCTCTTCACCAAACTGTTGTTGGATTTTTGGAAGAAGTTGCTGTTGGAGGGTGTTTTGGTACCATTCTTTATTCATGGCTGTGTTTTTGGGCAAAGTTGTGAGCGAGCCCATTCCCTTGGATGAGAAGCAACCCCACACATGAATGGTCTCAGGATGCTTTACTGTTGGCATGACACAGGACTGATGGTAGCGCTCACCTTTTCTTCTCCGGACAAGCCTTTTTCCAGATGCCCCAAACAATCGTAAAGAGGCTTCATCGGAGAATATGACTTTGCCCCAGTCCTCAGCAGTCCATTCACCATACTTTCTGCAGAAGATCAATCTGTCCCTGATGTGTTTTTTTTGGAGAGAAGTGGCTTCTTTGCTGCCCTTCTTGACACCAGGCCATCTTCCAAAAGTCTTCGCCTCACTGTGCGTGCAGATGCGCTCACACCTGCCTGCTGCCATTCCCGAGCAAGCTCTGCACTGGTGGCACTCCGATCCCGCAGCTGAATCCTCTTTAGCAGCGCACAACAACCGGTTAGGGAAATTTCACAGCAGAGTGCGCATGCGCCGGGAGCCTCGGCGGCGGTTAGGGTAGGGAAAAAGTTTGGGCCAGTGCGCAGGCGCGGTGATCGGATGGATGTTCTCAGCTGGACACCGGCCGACACTGCGCATGCGCCGGGAGCCTCACCAGCGGTTAGGGAAGGGAAAAATCACGAGGCTCCCGGGACATGGGCACTCTGCTGTGAAATTTCTAAAATTTCCCTAACTCGTCGTTGTGCGCCTGCGCGGCGCTGCATAACTCCTCACGTCATGTCCGGTGCGACCGGAAGTGACGAGGGTAGGGAAATCTCTCGAAGTAGGGAAGTATAACGTTACAAGGGCATCATTTGATGGGGGCAGCAGTGATTAACAAGAGTAACAGGGATGAGCAAATCGACTTCGGATGAAAAATCGTAAGTCGATTCGCATAAAACTTTGTTCTAATACTGCATGTATTAGGCATGATGTCAATTTCCTCATGAACATCATAATATGTGAACATGCCAAGGCCATATTACATTCCGTAATACTACAACACTGAAACGGTTTTGATAGGTCTATAAAATACAGAAACAATCTCTAGCTTCAGCACATTTTCATATTTTATCTCAAAAGTAGGGAAACAAATTCCTGCTTTGGACATTTTATTTCATGATGTTCTTTTTTACAGAGGTGTTGCCAAGAGTGTCTTAGATGCTAACACGCTACAAGTTGTTCATGTACTGCACATACAGTACTTGGGAGAAGTTAATCCTTATCCAAGAGGTGATATAAGCACATATTACCTTAATTTACAATCATAGAGTCACTTGATAGCTAAGAATTCTATAATCACTTTAGTAATGTTGTAAATATGTGGCATCATTAGTTTTTTATCTATTGTTCCCTCTTTCTACACTTACTGAAATATAAAGCATCTATTCACAATTTGCCTTATTAAAGCCTGTTTTAACCTGCCTTTGTACCCCCACCCCCAAAATATGAAAGAATATGTCGCCTTAAAAATAATTACACATATTTAAGGAAAACAGGCTTTGGGTTATTTCGCCTAAATCCAGGTATGGCTATAATTGCATAGAGTTTGTAGATTCTGTACGTGCTGTATGTGGTTATGTTTTGGTCACATAATTGTACAGTCAAGCTCTTCGTAGTTCTTCTGTGGGATTCCGATCCATACCTCCGCTCCGCACCATTCTGTATCTTGCAGATCGTGGACCCATTCAGATTGAGGTCCGCAATACTGGCACAGACAGCCTATGGGGTAGTATGAATGAGCCCTAATGAGGGAGAAAACCACATCATAAATTAAGCACATCCTCCTGCAGTCCATGAGCCTAGATTGAAATCTAGGCCAGCTTGTAGCTGACTTGGATTTTGGGCATCACTTACACCAGAAAACTGGCATAAATGATGATAAAAAGGTGGGCTGGTGGCCCCATCCATCTCATGCACCCTTTTTGGAAACTGGCAAGGGCAGTGTAGAAACACCACTTACTCCTAGATTTTCAACATTTACACTGGAAAAGTGGTATAGGGGGATGATAAATCTCCCATATTCCTAAAAAAATATTAACTTACTCAAAAAAATAACAATTTCCAATGCATTTCAGCCCTGCCACAAAATGATGTGCTAACACAGGGATGACCAACCTGCGGCCCTTCAACTGTTGCAAAACTATAATTCCCAGCATCCCTGGACAGCCTACAGCTATTAGGGTATGCTGGGAGTTGTAGTTTTGCAACAGCTGGAGGGCCGCAGGTTGAGCATCCCTGTGCTAACATAATGTCAGTGATCTTCTCGTTCGCTCCAGAGAAAAAGAAAGGCAGCTGATATCACTCATCCAAACTGAATTAGAAGAGCAGACTGGTTGCTTTAAAAGGGAGGGGTGCTTAAAATCATTGGCTTATTTTGTTAACCATGGTTTCTTCATAGGAAACATATGCAGTCATCATTGGTTTGCATCAAAAGGGCTTCACAGGCAAGGACGCTGCTGCCGGTAAGGATCTCAATACCGGAATTAAACGGATCTGTTTTGATTTTGCACATCAGGATTCTGGTGATGCTTTTTCTGGCATGATGGAGCACTATGTCACAAGGCAAAAATGATAACTAAGTGGCTCAGTGAACAAAACATTGAAATTTTTGGTCCATGTTAAGGAAACTCCCCAGATCTCAATCCATTGGTGAATCCTCAAAAAGCAGGCAGACAAACAAAAACACAGAATTGTGTGCTGCTGCACGTGTTAGGACATCGAGCAAGGAACTCTGGGAACAAGGGATCAATCACAATGCCAAGCATGCAGCCAATCATCAGCCAGCCAGCCCTGTGATGTTACAGCCCTATAAATAGCCTCAGCCATCTTGGATTCAGCCATTTTCCTTTTTGGCGTGTATTAGTGGTAAAAAAAATATATATTTGCTGTTCAGTGGTGCAGTTATATGTTCTAAAGCCTTCTTTGGCGTGTATTAGTGGGGGAAAAAAGGGCTTGTTAGTAGGGATGAGCGGACCCGTGGATGTTTGGGTTCGCCGGGTTCGGCCAAACTTTGAGTCAAAGTTCGGGTTCGGGACACGAACTTGACCTGAACTCGAACCCGAACTCTATTGAAGTCAATGGGAACCTCAACTTTGGTGCACTAAAATGGCTGTAAAATAGTCGCAGTAAGGGCTAGAGGGCTGCAAAAGGAAGCAAAATGGGGGGAAAAGCAGGACGGTTGCCCTGAAAACAAATGTGAATAGGGAAATTACTTAAAATAACATAGAATAGAAAAAAATATATAATAATCTTGAACTAGGAGGCAGAGGTCAAAGTGGGGTAGGAGGTTGAGGAGGCGGTGGACGTGGTGGTGTAGGTGGAAGCGGCTGTGGAGGAGGAGGGAGCCAACACTGTTTTTGTTGTTTTTTTTTTCCTTTATTTATTTTTTATAAATTTGGGAAGACCCCAAACATTGGGAAATAGAAAAGAGAATGCAAAGAGAGCTGGAGTATAACAATGGCTGGGTGCAGCCGGTATACTTTTATACTCAGCACAAGGTACGGACAAGTCTTGTGGGATCCATGCCGGGAATCCATGTTCATTTTAAAGAACGTGAGCTTGTCCACGTTGGCTGTAGACAGGCGGCTGCGCATGTCTGTGATTACCACCCCCTGCCTTGCTAAACACAAGTTCGGACAATACACTTGCTGCAGGGCAGGCAGGGCTCGAGTCGAGGGGGAACGGGTGGGAACAGCGTTCCTGCACTTTTATCATGGCAGGAACGCCGTTCCCAAAGTTTCAGGGCAAAAGGACCAGGAAGGAAGCAGTGAATGCTTTGTACTCACCGCTTCCTGGTCCTCGGCTGTCGGCTCTGCAGGCTGCGCAGTGCACACAGGAGTGAGTCGCTCTGTGACGTCACGCTGTGCGCAGCCTTCACAGAACAGCCGACAGCAGGAGAAGAGGAACGTCTGCGTCCAGGAGAGGTAAGTGTTTTTTTTTTTTTCATATATTATGGGCAGTGGGCTGATGGAGAGGCACTGGGGAGGGGGCTGATGGAGAGGCACTGGGGGGGGCCTGATGGTGAGGCACTGGGGGGGGATGATGGAGAGGCACTGGGGGGGCTGATGGAGAGGCACTGGGGGGGCTGATGGAGAGGCACTTGGGGGGGGCTGATGGAGAGGCACTTGGCGGGGGGCTGATGGAGAGGCACTTGGGGGGGCTGATGGAGAGGCACTTGGGGGGGACTGATGGAGAGGCACTTGGGGGGGCTGATGGAGAGGCACTTGGGGGGGCTGATGGAGAGGCACTTGGGGGGGCTGATGGAGAGGCACTGGGGGGGGGACTGATGGAGAGGCACTGGGGGGGCTGATGGAGAGGCACTGGGGGGGGGCTGATGGAGAGGCACTGGGGGGGGCTGATGGAGGGGCACTGGGGGGGCTGATGGAGAGGCACTGGGGGGGCTGATGGAGAGGCACTGGGGGGGCTGATGAAGAGGGACTGGGGGGCTGATGGAGAGGCACTGGGGGGGCTGATGGAGAGGCACTGAGGGGGGGCTGATGGAGAGGCACTTGGGGGGGCTGATGGAGAGGCACTTGGGGGGCTGATGGAGAGGCACTGGGGGGGCTGATGGAGAGGCAAGGGGCTATTATCTGAGGTCTGATTGTTGGTCATTCATATTGAGATCTGATCTGAGGTCTTATTGGGGATCTTATTGGGGCTGTTAGCTGAGGTCTGATTAACATTGGGGGTCTGATTGGTGGTCTGACCTGAGGTGTAATGAAATATATTTTATTCTTATTGCCCCCCTCTAAAACCTAGGTGCGTCTTATGGGCCGGTGCGTCTAATAGGGCAAAAAATACAGTACTTGCTTGCTCCAGCCGACCTCCCCTGCCCTTTGCAAACGCTGTGACATCACGCGGTGGCACTTGGGTGAGTTCCCACACTTTTTTTCCCAGGACTTGACCCCTGAGGGCAGGGCAGCACCTCCAAGGCGTAAAGGGCAAGCTCAGACCATGTGCCCAATTTGGAGACTCAGAAGTTGAATGGGGCAGACCCATCAGTCAGTACATGTAGGCATGTGCACACATACTGTTCCACCATGTTACTGAAATGCTGCCTCCTGCTAAGATGTTCCGTATCAGCTGGTGGTGCTGGTTGTTGTGGCATGCTGACAAAGCTTTTCCACATTTCGGCCATGTTAACCCTCCCTTCTGAGATGCTGGCGGTTCCCCAGCTGCGTTTACGACTTCTTCCTCTCCTCTGTATCCACCCAGCCACGCTCCATTGATGCCCATAAGCTGCTTTGGGTGCCACCCTGCTGTGACCACAGTTCCTCCTCTTCATCATCCTCCTCCTCCTCATCCTGCAGAACTGTGACCTGGCTGGACGGTTGTGTACCTGGCCCCTGTTGGTGCAGGAAACCACCCTCCAATCCACTTGTGAATGACTGGCCTGATAAACGTGGAAATGATCCCTCTTCCTCCTTCTCTTCCTCCTGTGCCACATCCTCTTCCATCATCGCCCGAAGTGTTTTTTCAGGGAGACATAGAAGTGGGACAGTAACGCTGAGGACTGCATTATCTGCACTGGCCATGTTGGTGGAGTACTCAAAACAGCGCAACACGGCACACATGTCCCGCATGGAGGCCCACTCATTGGTGGTGAAGTGGTGTTGTTCCGCAGAGCGACTCACCCGTGCGTCTTGCAGCGGAAACTCTATTATCGCCTGCTGCTGCTCGCACAGTCTCTCCAGCATGTGCAAGGCGGAGTTCCACTGTGAGGGTACGTCGCATATGAGGTGGTGAGCAGGAAGACCGAAGTTACGCTGCAGCTCAGACAGGCGAGCAGCAGCAGGGTGAGAACGCTGAAAGCGTGCACAAACGGCCCGCACTTTCTGCAACTCTGACATATGAAGGTAATTTTTCAGGAACCTCTGCACTACAAAATTTTGCACATTTACCAGGCAAGGGATGTGCATCAAATCGGCTAGCCCCAAAGCTACTATGAGATTTAGCCCATTCTTGCACACCACCAGGCCAGGCTTGAGGCTCAGCGGCACAAACCACTCATCGGTCTGTTGTTCCATGCCTGTCCACAGCTCCTGCGCAGTGTTTTTCCCCCCAAACAGATGAGTTTCAAAACAGCCTGCTGTTTCCCCCTGGCTGTGCTGAAGTTGGTGGTGAAGGTGTTACGCTGACTGGATAAGGAGGCGGTAGAGGAGGAAGCGGAATAGGAGGAGGAGGCAACAGGAGACTAGAAATGTCCTGCAATCCTCGGTGGCGGTAGGACATGCTCCAAACTGCTATCCGCCTCAGGCCTAGCCGCCACTGCATTTACCCAGTGCGCAGTTAGGTAGATATAACATCCCTGCCCGTGCTTACTGGTCCATGTATCGGTAATTATGTAGACCTTGCTACAGATGGCGTTGTGCAGTGCACATCTGATTTTGTCTGCAGTACAGGGCAGGGATGGCTCGCCTGGAAAACTATTGGCAGCTGGGAACCACATACTGTGGGACAGCCACCGCCATAAGGTTTTTAAAAGTCTGTCTCCACCAGACGGAATGACAGCATTTCAAAGGCCAGGAATTTTGAAATGCTGGCATCCAGGGCCAGGAATCGCAGGTGGGTAGGAGGGTACTTCCTCTTTCTCTCCAGTGTTTGGGGGATGGACAGCAGAACGCTTCTATGGGACAGTGTGGACAGCTGACAGCAGCTCGTGCTTTGCATTTATACGCCTAGTCATGCAGGTGGTGCTCAAGTTTAGAACATTTATGCCTCGCTTCAGGCTCTGATTGCACGGCGTGCAAACCAATTGCGTCTTGTCGTCAGCAGATTGTCTGAAGAACTGCCACGCCAGGGAACTCTTTGGAGCTGGCTTTGGTGTGCTCAGTCCCTGGTTGCGGTGGGCAGGAGCAGACATACTGGATAGGGGAAAGCCACTCTGCTTTTGCACCCTGCTCCCTCTTTTGCTGTGCGGCTGGCGCTGTGTGACTACCACCTCTTCCTCCAAACTGCACACATCACTCGCATGACCTTGATTCCATGTGGGGTCTAGGACCTCATCATACTTCACATCATCTTCCACCCACTCTTCACCCCTGCCCTCGTTGCCGGTCTGCACACGGCAGCAAGCTGCAACATTTGGCACCTGTGTTTCGCCATAATCAACAAAGACGTGCTGCGGTGGTCTTTCTATGTCTACATCCTGAAACATAAGTGGTTGGGCATCAGTGCACTCAATCTCTTCCACTTCTGGGGCAGGGCTAGGTGGATGGCCCACGGAAACCCCACAAGCAGAGTCATCAAAAAGCATAAGAGACTGCTGCATGACTTGAGGCTCAGACTGATTGGCTGATTTGCAAGGGGGTGAGGTGAAAGACAGATGCCCATGGGCTGCAGGTGCCAACTCTGCGGTTTCAGCAGGGTTCTGGGTGGGAGACAATGTGAAGGAACTGGAGGCACTGTCAGCCATCCAATCTACTACAACCTCTTCTTGTTCTGGCCTCACCATTCGTACACTGGTATTCGGGCCTACTAAATGATGCTGAATGTTCTGTCGCCTACGTGCACCTGAGGAAGGTGTTTCGTTTTTGGCGTGTAGCTGGCAAAGATCGACCACGTCCTCTCCCTGCAACAGGAGCTCCACCAGCAGCACCACGACCTGGGCCACGTCCCTCATTTGATGCTCTCCTCATTCTTTGAGGTCACCCACTAAACTAACAGACAGATTAACTATATTAATTTCCCTATCACATATGCAGTGCAGGTGTACCTCACACCAAAAAAGGGAATATGTCACCCGCCGAACTAACAGACGGATTAACTATTATATTTTTGTGTCAGGGGTACAAAAATGGTGAATTGCACCCACAAAAAATCATTGTAGGTCACCCACAAAACAAATAGCCAGATTCCTAACATTCTCCCTTGCTTCAGCTGCCTGCTTCCTGTCCATGCACTACTCAGAGCTGATGGGCGGTGCTACACATAATCCAGCTTGTATAGAGGCTGGGTCACATGATGCACCAGCCAATCTCAGCCATGCCATTACTAGGCATGGCTGTGATGGCTCTTAGTGCCCACAGCTTAAAAGCTTGTTGATTGGCTGCCCTGCAGCCTTTCAAAAGCTTTATTAAATGCCCGAACACCAAACTCGCACAGTATGTCAGACAGAGAAGTGCCAGGCCCTGCACAGGGGAGTAAGGGGGCGTGACAGCAGGAATCGCAGCAAGAGGCCTGAGGTCCGGGTGTCAAATAGTGGTTGTGTCTTGACCAGCAACCCAGCGGTTCTTGAATGGTTGACTCGGTCATCCATCTCGTCCCAAGTGAAATCAGACACCCCCAGCCAAGAGTCGGTGGGTTCGTCAGACACAACCCTTAGTTGGCATGGCCCGGGGGCAGGCCCTGTGCCCTCACCTGTCCTCAACCTGCCTCAGTTCTTTTCTGTTCCCTCAGCCAGACAAGTATTATATGCTGTGGGCTCAGCTCCACTATACAGCGAGGATGAGCTACTAGAGGACAGTCAGCAGCTACTGGCCAGCAAAGATGTGGAGGAGACATCCGCTGCTTCCTCCATTAGGCAGGCAAGTAATGATGAGGAGAGTGGTGTGGGAGCTGGTGTTGCAAGCGGTCAGGCTCCTGACCCAGAGACGGTTGAGAAGGACATCAGTGACGTGCAGACAGTACTCGATGATGAAGATGTAGCTGATCGCACTTGGGAGCCGGGTGGATTAGGGGCTTCATCATCATCGTTAGAAGAGGGAGGCAGCTTGCCTGTGAGGCATCGGCGGAGCCAGCAAGTAGCTAGGGTGGCCATAAGTCAGCAGGGTGGCAGCAGTGGGAGGTTGGGAGCCAAACGTGCCCGGGGTAGACCACCCGCTTAGCAGGAGCCTACCTACCCGGAAAGTAGTGGTGCTGAGTTTCAAGGAAGCAGCGGCGGTAGCAGTCAGTCAGTGCGGAGTGCTGGGGGTAAAATCATGTACTCGGCGGTGTGGCAGTTTTTTGTTAAGCCGTCAGAGGAGGTGAACCTTGCCATTTATAGAAACTGTGGGCAGAAGGTGAAGCGTGGCCAGGGTGCCAATGTTGGCACCACGGCCCTGCGTCAATATATGCAGCATCACCATAAAGTGGCCTGGGAGAACTGTGGCTCCGATGTGGTGGTCCAGCTGTCGATCACAGAAGCGATTGCCAAGAGACAACAGCATGCGTGCACTCATCCAACGGAGCAGAAGCTAAATGTGCTCCTGGCCAAGTTGCTGGTGCTGCAGTCCCTCCCTTTCCAAGTGGGGGACTCTGCGCCTTTCAGAGAACTGATGGCTTGTGCAGAGCCGAGGTGGTGAGTCCTAAGCCGTCTGTCACGGACGTTCCTGTGGCAGGTACCAGGAGATCGGAGAGACTGACAACTTGTGGGTTAAATTGACAAATTTACTGTGGATCTTATTGTGTCTGTGTTTTGGTGAATGTCACACCCCTTGCTTCAGGTGTTGCTTGTTGGTGATTTGCCTTTCCCATAAGTAGCCACTTCTCACTCTTGGAGGTGCAGTTTATAGATTTTCTTTCTACCTTCTAACTAGCTGGTCGGTTATACTCTGTGGTGCTTCTGAAGTTGCCAGTTTTCTACTTTCAAATAAGTCTTGTCTTTTCTTATTGTTTTGTGTTTGTTATATTCCCTGTTGTTTGTATCTGGGCCTAAGACAGAGACTTCTATTCGTCCATCTGGGGAGGAATAGGTTGTCTCTAGTCCTAACCTCATTCCAGGGCCTTATAGGAATATAAGGGCCTAGGTATACAGCATATGAATATTCCTACCTTCAAGGTCTATTCATATTGATAAGTAGTTAGGGCCCGGATTAGTGTTGTGTAGGAGGTCACCTGTTCCTTCCCTAGTTTCCAGGCCCAGTTACTGTTCCCCTTCTCTCCTGTGTTTAGTGAGTTTTTCCCCCACACTGATTGTGACATTATAAACCGCCAAATAACCATTATTTTGTTGTCTGTATCAGTTCAGCCATAGATGTTATTGCTGCACTGACCAGACAGCTACAGGGGCTGTCTCTGGAGGTGGATGACCTCCGCTAGACCATCTCACAGATGCAGAGACCACTGATGGCTGATCCTAGTAGTGGTTACCTGACCTGTCCTGAATCTAAAGTTGCTCTCCCGGATAGATTCTCGGGGGGAGTGATAATTTTATTAGGTTTAGAGAAGCGTGCAAATGGTAACTGTAAGTTTCGTCCACACTCATCCGTGGGTATGATTATTTTGTTGCTTAAAGGGGACGCCTAGTTTTGGGCTTTTTCTCTGCCGACCGGATCACAGGCTCTCCGATCAGTAGATGCATTTTTTGGAGCTTTAGGTTTCATCTATGATGACCCGGACCGAACGTCCCTGGCCGAGACTAAATTACTCAGCCTGCGTCAGAGAGTGTTCGGCGGAGATCTGTTGTTCCGAATTTAGGAGGTGGGCTACGAATACTGAGTGGAACGATCCAGCTCTCCGTAGCTAGTTTTGGCAGGGATTATCTGAGAGACTGAAGGACACTTTGGCCTTTCATGAGAATCCTGAGTCTTTGGAAGCCGCTATGTCTTTGGCTGTACGTATTGATTAGACACCTGAGAGAGAGGTCTAAGGGCCCATTCTCTCAGGACATTCTATTACATGATGTACCATATTCCTTTGACTTTTTAGTGAAGAGACTCCTGAGCTTATTCCTGGGGATGAACCCATGCAATTAGGGGGGAGAGACTCTGGGATCTGCTTGCAAAAGTAGGAGTCGCAAGCAGGGAGTATGTTTTTTTTCTGCGGTCAAAGGGGACATGTTGCCAATATATGTCCAAGCATTCAGCGGCAAAAAGAGAAAAAAAAAAGTCTAAATCCTATCTGACTATCGGAGGTGTGAGTGGGGAGTCAGAGAAGGTGCATTTGTCCTATGCTGGTAGTACCCGATTTCTCCTGACTGCCGAGGTGGCGCTAGATTCAAAAACTGTGGGAATTGAGGTATTTGTCGACAGCGGGGCCGGGGTGAACCTGATTGATGCTCAGTTTGTCCGCATGCACGGGTTATCACCAAGTACATTAAAAAAATACACTGCTCAAAAAAATAAAGGGAACACTTAAACAACACAATGTAACTCCAAGTCAATCACACTTCTGTGAAATCAAATTGTCCACTTAGGAAGCAACACTGAGTGACAATCAATTTCACATGCTGTTGTGCAAATGGGATAGACAACAGGTGGAAATTATAGGCAATTAGCAAGACACCCCCAATAAAGGAGTGGTACTGCAGGTGGTGACCTGACCATTTCTCAGTTCCTATGCTTCCTGGCTGATGTTTTGGTCACTTTTGAATGCTGCCGGTGCTTTCACTCTAGTGGTAGCATGAGATGGAGTCTACAACCCACACAAGTGGCTCAGGTAGTGCAGCTTATCCAGGATGGCACATCAATGCGAGCTGTGGCAAGAAGGTTTGCTGTGTGTCCAGAGCATGGAGGCGCTAGCAGGAGACAGGCCAGTACATCAGGAGACGTGGAGGAGGCCGTAGGAGGGCAAACACCCAGCAGCAGGACCGCTACCTCCGCCTTTGTGCAAGGAGGAACAGGATGAGCACTGCCAGAGCCCTGCAAAATGACCTCCAGCAGGCCACAAATGTGCATGTGTCTGCTCAAACGGTCAGAAACAGACTCCATGAGGGTGATATGAGGGCCCGACGTCCACAGGTGGGGGTTGTGCTTACAGCCCAACACCATGCAGGACGTTTGGCATTTGCCAGAAAACACCAAGATTGGCAAATTCGCCACTGGCGCCCTGTGCTCTTCACAGATGAAAGCAGGTTCACACTGAGCACATGTGACAGACGTGACAGAGTCTGGAGACGCCGTGGAGAACGTTCTGCTGCCTGCAACATCCTCCAGCATGACCGGTTTGGCATTAGGTCAGTAATGGTGTGGGGTGGCATTTCTTTGGAGGGCCGCACAGCCTTCCATGTGCTCGCCAGAGGTAGCCTGACTGCCATTAGGTACCGAGATTAGATCCTCAGACCCCTTGTGAGACCATATGCTGGTGCGGTTGGCCCTGGGTTCTTCCTAATGCAAGACAATGCTAGACCTCATGTGGCTGGAGTGTGTCAGCAGTTCCTGCAAGACGAAGGCATTGATGCTATGGACTGACCCGCCCGTTCCCCAGACCTGAATCCAATTGAGCACATCTGGGACATCACGTCTCGCTCTATCCACAAACGTCACGTTGCACCACAGACTGTCCAGTAGTTGGCAGATGCTTTAGTCCAGGTCTGGGAGGAGATCCCTCAGGAGACCGTCTGCCACCTCATCAGGAGCATGCACAGGCGTTGTAGGGAGGTCAAAAAGGCACGTGGAGGCCACACACACTACTGAGCCTCATTTTGACTTGTTTTAAGGACATTACATCAAAGTTGGATCAGCCTGTAGTGTGTTTTTCCACTTTAATTTTGAGGGTGACTCCAAATCCAGACCTCCATGGGTTAAAAAATTTGATTTCCATTTTTTTTTTTTTCTGTGATTTTGTTGTCAGCACATTCAACTATGTAAAGAACAAAGTATTTCAGAAGAATATTTAATTAATTCAGATCTAGGATGTGCTATTTTTGTGTTCCCTTTATTTTTTTGAGCAGTGTACATTCCTGTACTTGCTATTGATTCTGTCCCTATTACTCAGAGGTACTTGTCACAAGTTTTGCCTAATATCAGTATAACAGTGGGTGACTTTCATCAAGAAGTTATCTCGTGTTTTGTCTTGGAAGTAGGGATGAGCGAACCCGAACTGTATAGTTCGGGTTCGTACAGAATTTTGGGGTGTCCGTGACACGGACCCGAACCCGAACATTTTCATAAAAGTCCGGGTTCGAGTTCGGTGTTCGGCGCTTTCTTGGCGCTTTTTGAAAGGCTGCAAAGCAGCCAATCAACAAGCATCATACTACTTGCCCCAAGAGGCCATCACAGCCATGCCTACTATTGGCATGGCTGTGATTGGCCAGTGCAGCATGTGACCCAGCCTCTATATAAGCTTGGGTCACGTAGCGCTGCACGTCACTCTGCTGATACAAGTGTAGGGAGAGGTTGCAGCTGCGATGTTAGGGCGAGA